>NW_026519017.1:0-300000 GCF_947347685.1 Pleuronectes platessa
TGCACCCATTTCAAAAGACATTTCTAATTTTACTAAACTGAATGCCGGCAATGTTGTAAATATTTTGTGTGTTAATACAATTGTTTTCATTTAAAACTAACTCTGTGTTCTGTTGGCTCATTGTGGTGTCTGATTCCTGTTAATTACTCCTCCCTACGAATCTTGGTTATACTGGTCCAGTGTGCGCCTCCATGTGGGTTACATGCGCAGCAGGAGATGTGCGCTTCAGGAGATGTGTGCCGCAGGAGATGTACATAGCAGGAGATGTACATAGCAGGAGATGTGCGCCGCAGGCGATATGCGCCACCGGAGATGTGCACCGCAGGAGATGTGCGCCGCAGGAGATGTGCAACGCAGGAGATGTGCGCAGCAGGAGATGTGCGCCTCAGGAGATGTGCGCAGCAGGGTGTGTGCACACGTTTTTTTTTATTAATTTGATTTAATAATATTTTTTTGTAAATAAATGTTTCATTTATGTGCACCGCAGGGTGTGCGCCGCAAGAAATGTGCACCGCCGGAGATGTGCGCAGCAGGAGATGTGCACCGCAGGAGATGTGCGCAACAGGAGATGTGTGCCGCAGGAGACGTGCACTGCAGGAGATTTGCGCAGCAGGAGATGTGCACCGCAGGAGATGTGCGCAGCAGGAGATGTGCACTGCAGGAGATGTGTACGCACAGTTTTTTTAGGAATTTTAGTTAATTATTATTATTTTTTGTAAATAAATGTTTCATTTATGTGCACCTCAGGAGATTTGCGCAGCAGGAGATGTGCGCCACTGGAGATGTGCACCACAGGAGATGTGCACGCAGGAGATGTGCACGCAGGAGATGTGCGCCGCAGGAGATTTACATAGCAGGAGATGAGCACGCAGGAGATGTACATAGCAGGATATGTGCACCACAGGAGATGTCCACCGCAGGAGATGTGCGCAGCAGGAGATGTGCACCGCAGGAGATGTGTACACAGGAGATATGCGCCGCAGGAGATGTGCAAGCAGGAGATGTGCAATGCAGGATGTGTGCGCACAGTTTTTTTAGGAATTTGAGTTAATTATTATTATTTTTTGTAAATAAATGTTTAATTTATTTGCACCGCAGGGTGTGCGACGCAGGATGTACACCGCAGGAGATTTGCGCAGCAGGAGATGTGCGCCACTGGAGAAGTGCACCACAGGAGATGTGCACGCAGGAGATGTGCGCCGCAGGAGATGTACATAGCAGGAGATGTGCACGCAGGAGATGTGCGCCGCAGGAGATGTACATAGCAGGAGATGTGCGCCGCAGGCGATATGCGCAGCAGGAGATGTACATAGCAGGAGATGTGCACGCAGGAGATGTGCGCCGCAGGAGATGTACATAGCAGGAGATGTGCGCTGCAGGATGTGTGCGCACAGTTTTTTTAGGAATTTGAGTTCATTATTATTATTTTTTGTAAAGAAATGTTTAATTTATTTGCACCGCAGGGTGTGCGACGCAGGATGTACACCGCAGGAGATTTGCGCATCAGGAGATGTGCGCCACTGGAGATGTGCACCGCAGGAGATGTGCGCCGGAGGAGATGTGCGCCGCAGGAGATGTGCGCACAGTTAAATTATTTATGTGATTTAATAATATTTTTTTTGTAAATGTTTTATTCATGTGCACCACAGGGTGTGCAACGCAGGATGTGTGACGCAGCAGATTTGCAATGCAGGAGATGTGCGCCGTATTATTTATATTTCCTCCTTACTGAGAATTCCTTTTATTTCATTAACAATTCTGTTTTATTTCGTCTGTATTTAATTTATTATTATTAAGTCATTTCCTTTTTGCTCAGGAAGCGTTCTACCGGTCAAAAAACTTAACAAGTGAGCCTATTGGTTCAAGGTGAAATAACTGCATGTTATTGGTGTAAAACGGTCTAAGTCCCGCCTCCTCACTCGAGTCAGAGAGGTGCGGTTCAGTGTGGAGACAGATGGAGCCTGATGAGAAGTTGAAATTACGGAGCGATATTACTGCTACTGGTACTCAATATAATACTGAACAAAGAGAAGTTAGAGTATGTTTGAGCCCATAACAAGTTTATCAACTACTGAGAGGACCTGGAGAGCAGCTTAGAGCACCGTTTATTCTTTTCTTTTCCCGGTGAGTTACACCTGCTAAATTAGCGGCCACACGTGGCACAGTAGCAAAATGCTATATGACTTAGCATAGCCTCGTGGTGTTTATGCCATTGAGTGTACTGTAAGATGTTTCATATTTCTTTAGTCATAGAGACAAAAGTGGACATTTGTATGTGTAATATGAGTATGTATGTGAGTTACATTTAGTACAGAGCTAAGGATTATGTAGCTGAATTTGAGCTTTGAGATTAGCTTTCTGTTCATCATTGTGCTGCTTGCATTCACAAATGCAAGGTGTCAGTGTTGTGACAAGAAAATGATTCACATTGCTTTACTTCCGATATTCACATATAGTGAGTAATTGATGTTAAGCTGTAGGTTGTTTGCATAATAATCTAACATTCATATTGTTTCACTGCCATTAAAATTGTAATTTAATAGTATTGTTTATACTTTAATATTAAGAGTTAATGTTATGATACAACAGTAATCCTTTATTCATGGGTTAAGTACTGAAATGTATTATATGTTGACATTGATCAAATTGAACTGTACAGTTAAGAGAATAAGAATATTTGCATATGTTGCTATATAAGCCGTGTTATGTTACACAGGCTGGGTTTTCTGGATACCCTTGAACTTTGAGTTGGATTGGAATCTCTCCCTGACGAGGGAGATGGCGAGCCACCCGTGTTGAGCACCTGGATTGAGGAGCGCTTCCAGCATTCATCTACCTTGCTGTCAGTGTGGTAAGACTGTGGGGAGGACCTCAAACGACAGTTGAATCTAGCAGAACTAGGGATGGGCATAATTAATCGACGATCGATTAATTGACCATTAAGAATGTCGTCGATGAAATCATTTTTTCATCGAGAAATTCGCTAATTACACATTTGACCACGGGGGGCAGTGTTTGAAAAAAACGCCACAGTCCTACTCAGTTACCTGCGACTTGCTGCGAGTTACCGTGTAGTTCCATTTCCAAAATAAACATGAAGAGGTCACGGCAAAGTGTTGCGTGGGACCATTTTGAGTTAAAAAAGGACTTGGTTCACTGCCAACACTGCGAAGCTATCCCAGAGGCTGCGGGAGACAAGGAGCCTGCGTTGTCTGACACGGACGAGGGGAGCACTAACACCGGAATCACAGTAATGTGAGTTACTGGTTATTTTTATGAAGCTTTCTCGACTCGGTACCTTGTCTGATAGTTTTGAGTTACATTTGGCAAAACCTGTCAGACCTAAGTATTATATATTTGTAGTTGTTGTTTAACATTACGTTTTTTTAAATTATTATTATTTTATTTTGGAGGAAAAAAAAAACGAGGGTCAGTTGTGTTTAGTAGCACCGGCTTCTAGCTGTCGGCTCCGCTGCTTAAGATTACGGCAGCGCATATTTTGTTCATCTTGTAATAAAGATCTCAATGAGGAAACATCACTGCATTTTAATGTAGCTTATAAATAGTGAATTTTTGAACTTGAAAATATTAATGATTAATCGAAAATTCGTCATTAACTCTCCCGACGATCGACGAAGACAATTTAATCGAACGCCCATCCCTAAGCAGAACATCCTATTTTTTGAGGATTACTTTTATTTTCTGGGTGCACCCATTTCAAAAGACATTTCTAATTTTACTAAACTGAATGCCGGCAATGTTGTAAATATTTTGTGTGTTAATACAATTGTTTTCATTTAAACCTAACTCTGTGTTCTGTTTGCTCATTGTGGTGTCTGATTCCTGTTAATTACTCCTCCCTACGAATCTTGGTTATACTGGTCCAGTGTGCGCCTCCATGTGGGTTACATGCGCAGCAGGAGATGTGCGCTTCAGGAGATGTGTGCCGCAGGAGATGTACATAGCAGGAGATGTACATAGCAGGAGATGTGCGCCGCAGGCGATATGCGCCACCGGAGATGTGCACCGCAGGAGATGTGCGCCGCAGGAGATGTGCAACGCAGGAGATGTGCGCAGCAGGAGATGTGCGCCTCAGGAGATGTGCGCAGCAGGGTGTGTGCACACGTTTTTTTTTATTAATTTGATTTAATAATATTTTTTTGTAAATAAATGTTTCATTTATGTGCACCGCAGGGTGTGCGCCGCAAGAAATGTGCACCGCCGGAGATGTGCGCAGCAGGAGATGTGCACCGCAGGAGATGTGCGCAACAGGAGATGTGTGCCGCAGGAGACGTGCACTGCAGGAGATTTGCGCAGCAGGAGATGTGCACCGCAGGAGATGTGCGCAGCAGGAGATGTGCACTGCAGGAGATGTGTACGCACAGTTTTTTTAGGAATTTTAGTTAATTATTATTATTTTTTGTAAATAAATGTTTCATTTATGTGCACCTCAGGAGATTTGCACAGCAGGAGATGTGCGCCACTGGAGATGTGCACCACAGGAGATGTGCACGCAGGAGATGTGCACGCAGGAGATGTGCGCCGCAGGAGATTTACATAGCAGGAGATGAGCACGCAGGAGATGTACATAGCAGGATATGTGCACCACAGGAGATGTCCACCGCAGGAGATGTGCGCAGCAGGAGATGTGCACCGCAGGAGATGTGTACACAGGAGATATGCGCCGCAGGAGATGTGCAAGCAGGAGATGTGCAATGCAGGATGTGTGCGCACAGTTTTTTTAGGAATTTGAGTTAATTATTATAATTTTTTGTAAATAAATGTTTAATTTATTTGCACCGCAGGGTGTGCGACGCAGGATGTACACCGCAGGAGATTTGCGCAGCAGGAGATGTGCGCCACTGGAGATGTGCACCGCAGGAGATGTGCACGCAGGAGATGTGCGCCGCAGGAGATGTACATAGCAGGAGATGTGCACGCAGGAGATGTGCGCCGCAGGAGATGTACATAGCAGGAGATGTGCGCCGCAGGCGATATGTGCCACCGGAGGTGTGCACCGCAGGAGATGTGCGCCGCAGGAGATGTGCACGCAGGAGATGTGCAACGAAGGATATGTGCACGCAGGAGATGTGCGCCTCAGGAGATGTGCGCAGCAGGGTGTGTGCACACGTTTTTTTTATTAATTTGATTTAATAATATTTTTTGTAAATAAATGTTTCATTTATGTGCACCGCAGGGTGTGCGATGCAGGATTTTCACCGCAGGAGATTTGTGTAGCAGGAGATGTGCGCCACTGGAGATGTGCACCGCAGGAGATATGCACGAAGGAGATGAGTGCCGCAGGAGATGTGTGCCACAGGATGTGTGCGCACAGTTTTTTTAGGAATTTGAGTTAATTATTATTATTTTTTGTAAATAAATGTTTAATTTATTTGCACCGCAGGGTGTGCGACGCAGGATGTACACCGCAGGAGATTTGCGCAGCAGGAGATGTGCGCCACTGGAGATGTGCACCACAGGAGATGTGCACGCAGGAGATGTGCGCCGCAGGAGATGTACATAGCAGGAGATGTGCACGCAGGAGATGTGCGCCGCAGGAGATGTACATAGCAGGAGATGTGCGCCGCAGGCGATATGCGCAGCAGGAGATGTACATAGCAGGAGATGTGCACGCAGGAGATGTGCGCCGCAGGAGATGTACATAGCAGGAGATGTGCGCTGCAGGATGTGTGCGCACAGTTTTTTTAGGAATTTGAGTTCATTATTATTATTTTTTGTAAAGAAATGTTTAATTTATTTGCACCCCAGGGTGTGCGACGCAGGATGTACACCGCAGGAGATTTGCGCATCAGGAGATGTGCGCCACTGGAGATGTGCACCGCAGGAGATGTGCGCCGGAGGAGATGTGCGCCGCAGGAGATGTGCGCACAGTTAAATTATTTATGTGATTTAATAATATTTTTTTTGTAAATGTTTTATTCATGTGCACCACAGGGTGTGCAACGCAGGATGTGTGACGCAGCAGATTTGCAATGCAGGAGATGTGCGCCGTATTATTTATATTTCCTCCTTACTGAGAATTCCTTTTATTTCATTAACAATTCTGTTTTATTTCGTCTGTATTTAATTTATTATTATTAAGTCATTTCCTTTTTGCTCAGGAAGCGTTCTACCGGTCAAAAAACTTAACAAGTGAGCCTATTGGTTCAAGGTGAAATAACTGCATGTTATTGGTGTAAAACGGTCTAAGTCCCGCCTCCTCACTCGAGTCAGAGAGGTGCGGTTCAGTGTGGAGACAGATGGAGCCTGATGAGAAGTTGAAATTACGGAGCGATATTACTGCTACTGGTACTCAATATAATACTGAACAAAGAGAAGTTAGAGTATGTTTGAGCCCATAACAAGTTTATCAACTACTGAGAGGACCTGGAGAGCAGCTTAGAGCACCGTTTATTCTTTTCTTTTCCCGGTGAGTTACACCTGCTAAATTAGCGGCCACACGTGGCACAGTAGCAAAATGCTATATGACTTAGCATAGCCTCGTGGTGTTTATGCCATTGAGTGTACTGTAAGATGTTTCATATTTCTTTAGTCATAGAGACAAAAGTGGACATTTGTATGTGTAATATGAGTATGTATGTGAGTTACATTTAGTACAGAGCTAAGGATTATGTAGCTGAATTTGAGCTTTGAGATTAGCTTTCTGTTCATCATTGTGCTGCTTGCATTCACAAATGCAAGGTGTCAGTGTTGTGACAAGAAAATGATTCACATTGCTTTACTTCCGATATTCACATATAGTGAGTAATTGATGTTAAGCTGTAGGTTGTTTGCATAATAATCTAACATTCATATTGTTTCACTGCCATTAAAATTGTAATTTAATAGTATTGTTTATACTTTAATATTAAGAGTTAATGTTATGATACAACAGTAATCCTTTATTCATGGGTTAAGTACTGAAATGTATTATATGTTGACATTGATCAAATTGAACTGTACAGTTAAGAGAATAAGAATATTTGCATATGTTGCTATATAAGCCGTGTTATGTTACACAGGCTGGGTTTTCTGGATACCCTTGAACTTTGAGTTGGATTGGAATCTCTCCCTGACGAGGGAGATGGCGAGCCACCCGTGTTGAGCACCTGGATTGAGGAGCGCTTCCAGCATTCATCTACCTTGCTGTCAGTGTGGTAAGACTGTGGGGAGGACCTCAAACGACAGTTGAATCTAGCAGAACTAGGGATGGGCATAATTAATCGACGATCGATTAATTGACCATTAAGAATGTCGTCGATGAAATCATTTTTTCATCGAGAAATTCGCTAATTACACATTTGACCACGGGGGGCAGTGTTTGAAAAAAACGCCACAGTCCTACTCAGTTACCTGCGACTTGCTGCGAGTTACCGTGTAGTTCCATTTCCAAAATAAACATGAAGAGGTCACGGCAAAGTGTTGCGTGGGACCATTTTGAGTTAAAAAAGGACTTGGTTCACTGCCAACACTGCAAAGCTATCCCAGAGGCTGCGGGAGACAAGGAGCCTGCGTTGTCTGACACGGACGAGGGGAGCACTAACACCGGAATCACAGTAATGTGAGTTACTGGTTATTTTTATGAAGCTTTCTCGACTCGGTACCTTGTCTGATAGTTTTGAGTTACATTTGGCAAAACCTGTCAGACCTAAGTATTATATATTTGTAGTTGTTGTTTAACATTACGTTTTTTTAAATTATTATTATTTTATTTTGGAGGAAAAAAAAAACGAGGGTCAGTTGTGTTTAGTAGCACCGGCTTCTAGCTGTCGGCTCCGCTGCTTAAGATTACGGCAGCGCATATTTTGTTCATCTTGTAATAAAGATCTCAATGAGGAAACATCACTGCATTTTAATGTAGCTTATAAATAGTGAATTTTTGAACTTGAAAATATTAATGATTAATCGAAAATTCGTCATTAACTCTCCCGACGATCGACGAAGACAATTTAATCGAACGCCCATCCCTAAGCAGAACATCCTATTTTTTGAGGATTACTTTTATTTTCTGGGTGCACCCATTTCAAAAGACATTTCTAATTTTACTAAACTGAATGCCGGCAATGTTGTAAATATTTTGTGTGTTAATACAATTGTTTTCATTTAAACCTAACTCTGTGTTCTGTTTGCTCATTGTGGTGTCTGATTCCTGTTAATTACTCCTCCCTACGAATCTTGGTTATACTGGTCCAGTGTGCGCCTCCATGTGGGTTACATGCGCAGCAGGAGATGTGCGCTTCAGGAGATGTGTGCCGCAGGAGATGTACATAGCAGGAGATGTACATAGCAGGAGATGTGCGCCGCAGGCGATATGCGCCACCGGAGATGTGCACCGCAGGAGATGTGCGCCGCAGGAGATGTGCAACGCAGGAGATGTGCGCAGCAGGAGATGTGCGCCTCAGGAGATGTGCGCAGCAGGGTGTGTGCACACGTTTTTTTTTATTAATTTGATTTAATAATATTTTTTTGTAAATAAATGTTTCATTTATGTGCACCGCAGGGTGTGCGCCGCAAGAAATGTGCACCGCCGGAGATGTGCGCAGCAGGAGATGTGCACCGCAGGAGATGTGCGCAACAGGAGATGTGTGCCGCAGGAGACGTGCACTGCAGGAGATTTGCGCAGCAGGAGATGTGCACCGCAGGAGATGTGCGCAGCAGGAGATGTGCACTGCAGGAGATGTGTACGCACAGTTTTTTTAGGAATTTTAGTTAATTATTATTATTTTTTGTAAATAAATGTTTCATTTATGTGCACCTCAGGAGATTTGCGCAGCAGGAGATGTGCGCCACTGGAGATGTGCACCACAGGAGATGTGCACGCAGGAGATGTGCACGCAGGAGATGTGCGCCGCAGGAGATTTACATAGCAGGAGATGAGCACGCAGGAGATGTACATAGCAGGATATGTGCACCACAGGAGATGTCCACCGCAGGAGATGTGCGCAGCAGGAGATGTGCACCGCAGGAGATGTGTACACAGGAGATATGCGCCGCAGGAGATGTGCAAGCAGGAGATGTGCAATGCAGGATGTGTGCGCACAGTTTTTTTAGGAATTTGAGTTAATTATTATTATTTTTTGTAAATAAATGTTTAATTTATTTGCACCGCAGGGTGTGCGACGCAGGATGTACACCGCAGGAGATTTGCGCAGCAGGAGATGTGCGCCACTGGAGATGTGCACCGCAGGAGATGTGCACGCAGGAGATGTGCGCCGCAGGAGATGTACATAGCAGGAGATGTGCACGCAGGAGATGTGCGCCGCAGGAGATGTACATAGCAGGAGATGTGCGCCGCAGGCGATATGTGCCACCGGAGGTGTGCACCGCAGGAGATGTGCGCCGCAGGAGATGTGCACGCAGGAGATGTGCAACGCAGGATATGTGCACGCAGGAGATGTGCGCCTCAGGAGATGTGCGCAGCAGGGTGTGTGCACACGTTTTTTTTATTAATTTGATTTAATAATATTTTTTTGTAAATAAATGTTTCATTTATGTGCACCGCAGGGTGTGCGATGCAGGATTTTCACCGCAGGAGATTTGTGTAGCAGGAGATGTGCGCCACTGGAGATGTGCACCGCAGGAGATATGCACGAAGGAGATGAGTGCCGCAGGAGATGTGTGCCACAGGATGTGTGCGCACAGTTTTTTTAGGAATTTGAGTTAATTATTATTATTTTTTGTAAATAAATGTTTAATTTATTTGCACCGCAGGGTGTGCGACGCAGGATGTACACCGCAGGAGATTTGCGCAGCAGGAGATGTGCGCCACTGGAGATGTGCACCACAGGAGATGTGCACGCAGGAGATGTGCGCCGCAGGAGATGTACATAGCAGGAGATGTGCACGCAGGAGATGTGCGCCGCAGGAGATGTACATAGCAGGAGATGTGCGCCGCAGGCGATATGCGCAGCAGGAGATGTACATAGCAGGAGATGTACATAGCAGGAGATGTGCGCTGCAGGATGTGTGCGCACAGTTTTTTTAGGAATTTGAGTTCATTATTATTATTTTTTGTAAAGAAATGTTTAATTTATTTGCACCGCAGGGTGTGCGACGCAGGATGTACACCGCAGGAGATTTGCGCATCAGGAGATGTGCGCCACTGGAGATGTGCACCGCAGGAGATGTGCGCCGGAGGAGATGTGCGCCGCAGGAGATGTGCGCACAGTTAAATTATTTATGTGATTTAATAATATTTTTTTTGTAAATGTTTTATTCATGTGCACCACAGGGTGTGCAACGCAGGATGTGTGACGCAGCAGATTTGCAATGCAGGAGATGTGCGCCATATTATTTATATTTCCTCCTTACTGAGAATTCCTTTTATTTCATTAACAATTCTGTTTTATTTCGTCTGTATTTAATTTATTATTATTAAGTCATTTCCTTTTTGCTCAGGAAGCGTTCTACCGGTCAAAAAACTTAACAAGTGAGCCTATTGGTTCAAGGTGAAATAACTGCATGTTATTGGTGTAAAACGGTCTAAGTCCCGCCTCCTCACTCGAGTCAGAGAGGTGCGGTTCAGTGTGGAGACAGATGGAGCCTGATGAGAAGTTGAAATTACGGAGCGATATTACTGCTACTGGTACTCAATATAATACTGAACAAAGAGAAGTTAGAGTATGTTTGAGCCCATAACAAGTTTATCAACTACTGAGAGGACCTGGAGAGCAGCTTAGAGCACCGTTTATTCTTTTCTTTTCCCGGTGAGTTACACCTGCTAAATTAGCGGCCACACGTGGCACAGTAGCAAAATGCTATATGACTTAGCATAGCCTCGTGGTGTTTATGCCATTGAGTGTACTGTAAGATGTTTCATATTTCTTTAGTTATAGAGACAAAAGTGGACATTTGTATGTGTAATATGAGTATGTATGTGAGTTACATTTAGTACAGAGCTAAGGATTATGTAGCTGAATTTGAGTTTTGAGATTAGCTTTCTGTTCATCATTGTGCTGCTTGCATTCACAAATGCAAGGTGTCAGTGTTGTGACAAGAAAATGATTCACATTGCTTTACTTCCGATATTCACATATAGTGAGTAATTGATGTTAAGCTGTAGGTTGTTTGCATAATAATCTAACATTCATATTGTTTCACTGCCATTAAAATTGTAATTTAATAGTATTGTTTATACTTTAATATTAAGAGTTAATGTTATGATACAACAGTAATCCTTTATTCATGGGTTAAGTACTGAAATGTATTATATGTTGACATTGATCAAATTGAACTGTACAGTTAAGAGAATAAGAATATTTGCATATGTTGCTATATAAGCCGTGTTATGTTACACAGGCTGGGTTTTCTGGATACCCTTGAACTTTGAGTTGGATTGGAATCTCTCCCTGACGAGGGAGATGGCGAGCCACCCGTGTTGAGCACCTGGATTGAGGAGCGCTTCCAGCATTCATCTACCTTGCTGTCAGTGTGGTAAGACTGTGGGGAGGACCTCAAACGACAGTTGAATCTAGCAGAACTAGGGATGGGCATAATTAATCGACGATCGATTAATTGACCATTAAGAATGTCGTCGATGAAATCATTTTTTCATCGAGAAATTCGCTAATTACACATTTGACCACGGGGGGCAGTGTTTGAAAAAAACGCCACAGTCCTACTCAGTTACCTGCGACTTGCTGCGAGTTACCGTGTAGTTCCATTTCCAAAATAAACATGAAGAGGTCACGGCAAAGTGTTGCGTGGGACCATTTTGAGTTAAAAAAGGACTTGGTTCACTGCCAACACTGCGAAGCTATCCCAGAGGCTGCGGGAGACAAGGAGCCTGCGTTGTCTGACACGGACGAGGGGAGCACTAACACCGGAATCACAGTAATGTGAGTTACTGGTTATTTTTATGAAGCTTTCTCGACTCGGTACCTTGTCTGATAGTTTTGAGTTACATTTGGCAAAACCTGTCAGACCTAAGTATTATATATTTGTAGTTGTTGTTTAACATTACGTTTTTTTAAATTATTATTATTTTATTTTGGAGGAAAAAAAAAACGAGGGTCAGTTGTGTTTAGTAGCACCGGCTTCTAGCTGTCGGCTCCGCTGCTTAAGATTACGGCAGCGCATATTTTGTTCATCTTGTAATAAAGATCTCAATGAGGAAACATCACTGCATTTTAATGTAGCTTATAAATAGTGAATTTTTGAACTTGAAAATATTAATGATTAATCGAAAATTCGTCATTAACTCTCCCGACGATCGACGAAGACAATTTAATCGAACGCCCATCCCTAAGCAGAACATCCTATTTTTTGAGGATTACTTTTATTTTCTGGGTGCACCCATTTCAAAAGACATTTCTAATTTTACTAAACTGAATGCCGGCAATGTTGTAAATATTTTGTGTGTTAATACAATTGTTTTCATTTAAACCTAACTCTGTGTTCTGTTTGCTCATTGTGGTGTCTGATTCCTGTTAATTACTCCTCCCTACGAATCTTGGTTATACTGGTCCAGTGTGCGCCTCCATGTGGGTTACATGCGCAGCAGGAGATGTGCGCTTCAGGAGATGTGTGCCGCAGGAGATGTACATAGCAGGAGATGTACATAGCAGGAGATGTGCGCCGCAGGCGATATGCGCCACCGGAGATGTGCACCGCAGGAGATGTGCGCCGCAGGAGATGTGCGCAGCAGGAGATGTGCACCGCAGGAGATGTGCGCAACAGGAGATGTGTGCCGCAGGAGACGTGCACTGCAGGAGATTTGCGCAGCAGGAGATGTGCACCGCAGGAGATGTGCGCAGCAGGAGATGTGCACTGCAGGAGATGTGTACGCACAGTTTTTTTAGGAATTTTAGTTAATTATTATTATTTTTTGTAAATAAATGTTTCATTTATGTGCACCTCAGGAGATTTGCGCAGCAGGAGATGTGCGCCACTGGAGATGTGCACCACAGGAGATGTGCACGCAGGAGATGTGCACGCAGGAGATGTGCGCCGCAGGAGATTTACATAGCAGGAGATGAGCACGCAGGAGATGTACATAGCAGGATATGTGCACCACAGGAGATGTCCACCGCAGGAGATGTGCGCAGCAGGAGATGTGCACCGCAGGAGATGTGTACACAGGAGATATGCGCCGCAGGAGATGTGCAAGCAGGAGATGTGCAATGCAGGATGTGTGCGCACAGTTTTTTTAGGAATTTGAGTTAATTATTATTATTTTTTGTAAATAAATGTTTAATTTATTTGCACCGCAGGGTGTGCGACGCAGGATGTACACCGCAGGAGATTTGCGCAGCAGGAGATGTGCGCCACTGGAGATGTGCACCGCAGGAGATGTGCACGCAGGAGATGTGCGCCGCAGGAGATGTACATAGCAGGAGATGTGCACGCAGGAGATGTGCGCCGCAGGAGATGTACATAGCAGGAGATGTGCGCCGCAGGCGATATGTGCCACCGGAGGTGTGCACCGCAGGAGATGTGCGCCGCAGGAGATGTGCACGCAGGAGATGTGCAACGCAGGATATGTGCACGCAGGAGATGTGCGCCTCAGGAGATGTGCGCAGCAGGGTGTGTGCACACGTTTTTTTTTATTAATTTGATTTAATAATATTTTTTTGTAAATAAATGTTTCATTTATGTGCACCGCAGGGTGTGCGATGCAGGATTTTCACCGCAGGAGATTTGTGTAGCAGGAGATGTGCGCCACTGGAGATGTGCACCGCAGGAGATATGCACGAAGGAGATGAGTGCCGCAGGAGATGTGTGCCACAGGATGTGTGCGCACAGTTTTTTTAGGAATTTGAGTTAATTATTATTATTTTTTGTAAATAAATGTTTAATTTATTTGCACCGCAGGGTGTGCGACGCAGGATGTACACCGCAGGAGATTTGCGCAGCAGGAGATGTGCGCCACTGGAGATGTGCACCACAGGAGATGTGCACGCAGGAGATGTGCGCCGCAGGAGATGTACATAGCAGGAGATGTGCACGCAGGAGATGTGCGCCGCAGGAGATGTACATAGCAGGAGATGTGCGCCGCAGGCGATATGCGCAGCAGGAGATGTACATAGCAGGAGATGTGCACGCAGGAGATGTGCACACAGGAGATGTGCGCCGCAGGAGATGTACATAGCAGGAGATGTGCGCTGCAGGATGTGTGCGCACAGTTTTTTTAGGAATTTGAGTTCATTATTATTATTTTTTGTAAAGAAATGTTTAATTTATTTGCACCGCAGGGTGTGCGACGCAGGATGTACACCGCAGGAGATTTGCGCATCAGGAGATGTGCGCCACTGGAGATGTGCACCGCAGGAGATGTGCGCCGGAGGAGATGTGCGCCGCAGGAGATGTGCGCACAGTTAAATTATTTATGTGATTTAATAATATTTTTTTTGTAAATGTTTTATTCATGTGCACCACAGGGTGTGCAACGCAGGATGTGTGACGCAGCAGATTTGCAATGCAGGAGATGTGCGCCGTATTATTTATATTTCCTCCTTACTGAGAATTCCTTTTATTTCATTAACAATTCTGTTTTATTTCGTCTGTATTTAATTTATTATTATTAAGTCATTTCCTTTTTGCTCAGGAAGCGTTCTACCGGTCAAAAAACTTAACAAGTGAGCCTATTGGTTCAAGGTGAAATAACTGCATGTTATTGGTGTAAAACGGTCTAAGTCCCGCCTCCTCACTCGAGTCAGAGAGGTGCGGTTCAGTGTGGAGACAGATGGAGCCTGATGAGAAGTTGAAATTACGGAGCGATATTACTGCTACTGGTACTCAATATAATACTGAACAAAGAGAAGTTAGAGTATGTTTGAGCCCATAACAAGTTTATCAACTACTGAGAGGACCTGGAGAGCAGCTTAGAGCACCGTTTATTCTTTTCTTTTCCCGGTGAGTTACACCTGCTAAATTAGCGGCCACACGTGGCACAGTAGCAAAATGCTATATGACTTAGCATAGCCTCGTGGTGTTTATGCCATTGAGTGTACTGTAAGATGTTTCATATTTCTTTAGTCATAGAGACAAAAGTGGACATTTGTATGTGTAATATGAGTATGTATGTGAGTTACATTTAGTACAGAGCTAAGGATTATGTAGCTGAATTTGAGCTTTGAGATTAGCTTTCTGTTCATCATTGTGCTGCTTGCATTCACAAATGCAAGGTGTCAGTGTTGTGACAAGAAAATGATTCACATTGCTTTACTTCCGATATTCACATATAGTGAGTAATTGATGTTAAGCTGTAGGTTGTTTGCATAATAATCTAACATTCATATTGTTTCACTGCCATTAAAATTGTAATTTAATAGTATTGTTTATACTTTAATATTAAGAGTTAATGTTATGATACAACAGTAATCCTTTATTCATGGGTTAAGTACTGAAATGTATTATATGTTGACATTGATCAAATTGAACTGTACAGTTAAGAGAATAAGAATATTTGCATATGTTGCTATATAAGCCGTGTTATGTTACACAGGCTGGGTTTTCTGGATACCCTTGAACTTTGAGTTGGATTGGAATCTCTCCCTGACGAGGGAGATGGCGAGCCACCCGTGTTGAGCACCTGGATTGAGGAGCGCTTCCAGCATTCATCTACCTTGCTGTCAGTGTGGTAAGACTGTGGGGAGGACCTCAAACGACAGTTGAATCTAGCAGAACTAGGGATGGGCATAATTAATCGACGATCGATTAATTGACCATTAAGAATGTCGTCGATGAAATCATTTTTTCATCGAGAAATTCGCTAATTACACATTTGACCACGGGGGGCAGTGTTTGAAAAAAACGCCACAGTCCTACTCAGTTACCTGCGACTTGCTGCGAGTTACCGTGTAGTTCCATTTCCAAAATAAACATGAAGAGGTCACGGCAAAGTGTTGCGTGGGACCATTTTGAGTTAAAAAAGGACTTGGTTCACTGCCAACACTGCGAAGCTATCCCAGAGGCTGCGGGAGACAAGGAGCCTGCGTTGTCTGACACGGACGAGGGGAGCGCTAACACCGGAATCACAGTAATGTGAGTTACTGGTTATTTTTATGAAGCTTTCTCGACTCGGTACCTTGTCTGATAGTTTTGAGTTACATTTGGCAAAACCTGTCAGACCTAAGTATTATATATTTGTAGTTGTTGTTTAACATTACGTTTTTTTAAATTATTATTATTTTATTTTGGAGGAAAAAAAAAACGAGGGTCAGTTGTGTTTAGTAGCACCGGCTTCTAGCTGTCGGCTCCGCTGCTTAAGATTACGGCAGCGCATATTTTGTTCATCTTGTAATAAAGATCTCAATGAGGAAACATCACTGCATTTTAATGTAGCTTATAAATAGTGAATTTTTGAACTTGAAAATATTAATGATTAATCGAAAATTCGTCATTAACTCTCCCGACGATCGACGAAGACAATTTAATCGAACGCCCATCCCTAAGCAGAACATCCTATTTTTTGAGGATTACTTTTATTTTCTGGGTGCACCCATTTCAAAAGACATTTCTAATTTTACTAAACTGAATGCCGGCAATGTTGTAAATATTTTGTGTGTTAATACAATTGTTTTCATTTAAACCTAACTCTGTGTTCTGTTTGCTCATTGTGGTGTCTGATTCCTGTTAATTACTCCTCCCTACGAATCTTGGTTATACTGGTCCAGTGTGCGCCTCCATGTGGGTTACATGCGCAGCAGGAGATGTGCGCTTCAGGAGATGTGTGCCGCAGGAGATGTACATAGCAGGAGATGTACATAGCAGGAGATGTGCGCCGCAGGCGATATGCGCCACCGGAGATGTGCACCGCAGGAGATGTGCGCCGCAGGAGATGTGCAACGCAGGAGATGTGCGCAGCAGGAGATGTGCGCCTCAGGAGATGTGCGCAGCAGGGTGTGTGCACACGTTTTTTTTTATTAATTTGATTTAATAATATTTTTTTGTAAATAAATGTTTCATTTATGTGCACCGCAGGGTGTGCGCCGCAAGAAATGTGCACCGCCGGAAATGTGCGCAGCAGGAGATGTGCACCGCAGGAGATGTGCGCAACAGGAGATGTGTGCCGCAGGAGACGTGCACTGCAGGAGATTTGCGCAGCAGGAGATGTGCACCGCAGGAGATGTGCGCAGCAGGAGATGTGCACTGCAGGAGATGTGTACGCACAGTTTTTTTAGGAATTTTAGTTAATTATTATTATTTTTTGTAAATAAATGTTTCATTTATGTGCACCTCAGGAGATTTGCGCAGCAGGAGATGTGCGCCACTGGAGATGTGCACCACAGGAGATGTGCACGCAGGAGATGTGCACGCAGGAGATGTGCGCCGCAGGAGATTTACATAGCAGGAGATGAGCACGCAGGAGATGTACATAGCAGGATATGTGCACCACAGGAGATGTCCACCGCAGGAGATGTGCGCAGCAGGAGATGTGCACCGCAGGAGATGTGTACACAGGAGATATGCGCCGCAGGAGATGTGCAAGCAGGAGATGTGCAATGCAGGATGTGTGCGCACAGTTTTTTTAGGAATTTGAGTTAATTATTATTATTTTTTGTAAATAAATGTTTAATTTATTTGCACCGCAGGGTGTGCGACGCAGGATGTACACCGCAGGAGATTTGCGCAGCAGGAGATGTGCGCCACTGGAGATGTGCACCGCAGGAGATGTACATAGCAGGAGATGTGCACGCAGGAGATGTGCGCCGCAGGACATGTACATAGCAGGAGATGTGCGCCGCAGGCGATATGTGCCACCGGAGGTGTGCACCGCAGGAGATGTGCGCCGCAGGAGATGTGCACGCAGGAGATGTGCAACGCAGGATATGTGCACGCAGGAGATGTGCGCCTCAGGAGATGTGCGCAGCAGGGTGTGTGCACACGTTTTTTTTATTAATTTGATTTAATAATTATTTTTTGTAAATAAATGTTTCATTTATGTGCACCGCAGGGTGTGCGATGCAGGATTTTCACCGCAGGAGAATTGTGTAGCAGGAGATGTGCGCCACTGGAGATGTGCACCGCAGGAGATATGCACGAAGGAGATGAGTGCCGCAGGAGATGTGTGCCACAGGATGTGTGCGCACAGTTTTTTTAGGAATTTGAGTTAATTATTATTATTTTTTGTAAATAAATGTTTAATTTATTTGCACCGCAGGGTGTGCGACGCAGGATGTACACCGCAGGAGATTTGCGCAGCAGGAGATGTGCGCCACTGGAGATGTGCACCACAGGAGATGTGCACGCAGGAGATGTGCGCCGCAGGAGATGTACATAGCAGGAGATGTGCACGCAGGAGATGTGCGCCGCAGGAGATGTACATAGCAGGAGATGTGCGCCGCAGGCGATATGCGCAGCAGGAGATGTACATAGCAGGAGATGTGCACGCAGGAGATGTGCGCCGCAGGAGATGTACATAGCAGGAGATGTGCGCTGCAGGATGTGTGCGCACAGTTTTTTTAGGAATTTGAGTTCATTATTATTATTTTTTGTAAAGAAATGTTTAATTTATTTGCACCGCAGGGTGTGCGACGCAGGATGTACACCGCAGGAGATTTGCGCATCAGGAGATGTGCGCCACTGGAGATGTGCACCGCAGGAGATGTGCGCCGGAGGAGATGTGCGCCGCAGGAGATGTGCACCGCAGGAGATGTGCGCCGGAGGAGATGTGCGCCGCAGGAGATGTGCGCACAGTTAAATTATTTATGTGATTTAATAATATTTTTTTTGTAAATGTTTTATTCATGTGCACCACAGGGTGTGCAACGCAGGATGTGTGCAAGGCAGATTTGCAATGCAGGAGATGTGCGCCGTATTATTTATATTTCCTCCTTACTGAGAATTCCTTTTATTTCATTAACAATTCTGTTTTATTTCGTCTGTATTTAATTTATTATTATTAAGTCATTTCCTTTTTGCTCAGGAAGCGTTCTACCGGTCAAAAAACTTAACAAGTGAGCCTATTGGTTCAAGGTGAAATAACTGCATGTTATTGGTGTAAAACGGTCTAAGTCCCGCCTCCTCACTCGAGTCAGAGAGGTGCGGTTCAGTGTGGAGACAAATGGAGCCTGATGAGAAGTTGAAATTACGGAGCGATATTACTGCTACTGGTACTCAATATAATACTGAACAAAGAGAAGTTAGAGTATGTTTGAGCCCATAACAAGTTTATCAACTACTGAGAGGACCTGGAGAGCAGCTTAGAGCACCGTTTATTCTTTTCTTTTCCCGGTGAGTTACACCTGCTAAATTAGCGGCCACACGTGGCACAGTAGCAAAATGCTATATGACTTAGCATAGCCTCGTGGTGTTTATGCCATTGAGTGTACTGTAAGATGTTTCATATTTCTTTAGTCATAGAGACAAAAGTGGACATTTGTATGTGTAATATGAGTATGTATGTGAGTTACATTTAGTACAGAGCTAAGGATTATGTAGCTGAATTTGAGCTTTGAGATTAGCTTTCTGTTCATCATTGTGCTGCTTGCATTCACAAATGCAAGGTGTCAGTGTTGTGACAAGAAAATGATTCACATTGCTTTACTTCCGATATTCACATATAGTGAGTAATTGATGTTAAGCTGTAGGTTGTTTGCATAATAATCTAACATTCATATTGTTTCACTGCCATTAAAATTGTAATTTAATAGTATTGTTTATACTTTAATATTAAGAGTTAATGTTATGATACAACAGTAATCCTTTATTCATGGGTTAAGTACTGAAATGTATTATATGTTGACATTGATCAAATTGAACTGTACAGTTAAGAGAATAAGAATATTTGCATATGTTGCTATATAAGCCGTGTTATGTTACACAGGCTGGGTTTTCTGGATACCCTTGAACTTTGAGTTGGATTGGAATCTCTCCCTGACGAGGGAGATGGCGAGCCACCCGTGTTGAGCACCTGGATTGAGGAGCGCTTCCAGCATTCATCTACCTTGCTGTCAGTGTGGTAAGACTGTGGGGAGGACCTCAAACGACAGTTGAATCTAGCAGAACTAGGGATGGGCATAATTAATCGACGATCGATTAATTGACCATTAAGAATGTCGTCGATGAAATCATTTTTTCATCGAGAAATTCGCTAATTACACATTTGACCACGGGGGGCAGTGTTTGAAAAAAACGCCACAGTCCTACTCAGTTACCTGCGACTTGCTGCGAGTTACCGTGTAGTTCCATTTCCAAAATAAACATGAAGAGGTCACGGCAAAGTGTTGCGTGGGACCATTTTGAGTTAAAAAAGGACTTGGTTCACTGCCAACACTGCGAAGCTATCCCAGAGGCTGCGGGAGACAAGGAGCCTGCGTTGTCTGACACGGACGAGGGGAGCGCTAACACCGGAATCACAGTAATGTGAGTTACTGGTTATTTTTATGAAGCTTTCTCGACTCGGTACCTTGTCTGATAGTTTTGAGTTACATTTGGCAAAACCTGTCAGACCTAAGTATTATATATTTGTAGTTGTTGTTTAACATTACGTTTTTTTAAATTATTATTATTTTATTTTGGAGGAAAAAAAAAACGAGGGTCAGTTGTGTTTAGTAGCACCGGCTTCTAGCTGTCGGCTCCGCTGCTTAAGATTACGGCAGCGCATATTTTGTTCATCTTGTAATAAAGATCTCAATGAGGAAACATCACTGCATTTTAATGTAGCTTATAAATAGTGAATTTTTGAACTTGAAAATATTAATGATTAATCGAAAATTCGTCATTAACTCTCCCGACGATCGACGAAGACAATTTAATCGAACGCCCATCCCTAAGCAGAACATCCTATTTTTTGAGGATTACTTTTATTTTCTGGGTGCACCCATTTCAAAAGACATTTCTAATTTTACTAAACTGAATGCCGGCAATGTTGTAAATATTTTGTGTGTTAATACAATTGTTTTCATTTAAACCTAACTCTGTGTTCTGTTTGCTCATTGTGGTGTCTGATTCCTGTTAATTACTCCTCCCTACGAATCTTGGTTATACTGGTCCAGTGTGCGCCTCCATGTGGGTTACATGCGCAGCAGGAGATGTGCGCTTCAGGAGATGTGTGCCGCAGGAGATGTACATAGCAGGAGATGTACATAGCAGGAGATGTGCGCCGCAGGCGATATGCGCCACCGGAGATGTGCACCGCAGGAGATGTGCGCCGCAGGAGATGTGCAACGCAGGAGATGTGCGCAGCAGGAGATGTGCGCCTCAGGAGATGTGCGCAGCAGGGTGTGTGCACACGTTTTTTTTTATTAATTTGATTTAATAATATTTTTTTGTAAATAAATGTTTCATTTATGTGCACCGCAGGGTGTGCGCCGCAAGAAATGTGCACCGCCGGAGATGTGCGCAGCAGGAGATGTGCACCGCAGGAGATGTGCGCAACAGGAGATGTGTGCCGCAGGAGACGTGCACTGCAGGAGATTTGCGCAGCAGGAGATGTGCACCGCAGGAGATGTGCGCAGCAGGAGATGTGCACTGCAGGAGATGTGTACGCACAGTTTTTTTAGGAATTTTAGTTAATTATTATTATTTTTTGTAAATAAATGTTTCATTTATGTGCACCTCAGGAGATTTGCGCAGCAGGAGATGTGCGCCACTGGAGATGT
This sequence comes from Pleuronectes platessa, assembly GCF_947347685.1. Lineage (NCBI taxonomy): Eukaryota > Metazoa > Chordata > Actinopteri > Pleuronectiformes > Pleuronectidae > Pleuronectes > Pleuronectes platessa. Next base: position 21,546 of record NW_026519017.1, read on the forward strand.
GCACCACAGGAGATGTGCACGCAGGAGATGTGCACGCAGGAGATGTGCGCCGCAGGAGATTTACATAGCAGGAGATGAGCACGCAGGAGATGTACATAGCAGGATATGTGCACCACAGGAGATGTCCACCGCAGGAGATGTGCGCAGCAGGAGATGTGCACCGCAGGAGATGTGTACACAGGAGATATGCGCCGCAGGAGATGTGCAAGCAGGAGATGTGCAATGCAGGATGTGTGCGCACAGTTTTTTTAGGAATTTGAGTTAATTATTATTATTTTTTGTAAATAAATGTTTAATTTATTTGCACCGCAGGGTGTGCGACGCAGGATGTACACCGCAGGAGATTTGCGCAGCAGGAGATGTGCGCCACTGGAGATGTGCACCGCAGGAGATGTGCACGCAGGAGATGTGCGCCGCAGGAGATGTACATAGCAGGAGATGTGCACGCAGGAGATGTGCGCCGCAGGAGATGTACATAGCAGGAGATGTGCGCCGCAGGCGATATGTGCCACCGGAGGTGTGCACCGCAGGAGATGTGCGCCGCAGGAGATGTGCACGCAGGAGATGTGCAACGCAGGATATGTGCACGCAGGAGATGTGCGCCTCAGGAGATGTGCGCAGCAGGGTGTGTGCACACGTTTTTTTTATTAATTTGATTTAATAATATTTTTTTGTAAATAAATGTTTCATTTATGTGCACCGCAGGGTGTGCGATGCAGGATTTTCACCGCAGGAGAATTGTGTAGCAGGAGATGTGCGCCACTGGAGATGTGCACCGCAGGAGATATGCACGAAGGAGATGAGTGCCGCAGGAGATGTGTGCCACAGGATGTGTGCGCACAGTTTTTTTAGGAATTTGAGTTAATTATTATTATTTTTTGTAAATAAATGTTTAATTTATTTGCACCGCAGGGTGTGCGACGCAGGATGTACACCGCAGGAGATTTGCGCAGCAGGAGATGTGCGCCACTGGAGATGTGCACCACAGGAGATGTGCACGCAGGAGATGTGCGCCGCAGGAGATGTACATAGCAGGAGATGTGCACGCAGGAGATGTGCGCCGCAGGAGATGTACATAGCAGGAGATGTGCACGCAGGAGATGTGCGCAGCAGGAGATGTACATAGCAGGAGATGTGCACGCAGGAGATGTGCACGCAGGAGATGTGCGCCGCAGGAGATGTACATAGCAGGAGATGTGCGCTGCAGGATGTGTGCGCACAGTTTTTTTAGGAATTTGAGTTCATTATTATTATTTTTTGTAAAGAAATGTTTAATTTATTTGCACCGCAGGGTGTGCGACGCAGGATGTACACCGCAGGAGATTTGCGCATCAGGAGATGTGCGCCACTGGAGATGTGCACCGCAGGAGATGTGCGCCGGAGGAGATGTGCGCCGCAGGAGATGTGCGCACAGTTAAATTATTTATGTGATTTAATAATATTTTTTTTGTAAATGTTTTATTCATGTGCACCACAGGGTGTGCAACGCAGGATGTGTGACGCAGCAGATTTGCAATGCAGGAGATGTGCGCCGTATTATTTATATTTCCTCCTTACTGAGAATTCCTTTTATTTCATTAACAATTCTGTTTTATTTCGTCTGTATTTAATTTATTATTATTAAGTCATTTCCTTTTTGCTCAGGAAGCGTTCTACCGGTCAAAAAACTTAACAAGTGAGCCTATTGGTTCAAGGTGAAATAACTGCATGTTATTGGTGTAAAACGGTCTAAGTCCCGCCTCCTCACTCGAGTCAGAGAGGTGCGGTTCAGTGTGGAGACAGATGGAGCCTGATGAGAAGTTGAAATTACGGAGCGATATTACTGCTACTGGTACTCAATATAATACTGAACAAAGAGAAGTTAGAGTATGTTTGAGCCCATAACAAGTTTATCAACTACTGAGAGGACCTGGAGAGCAGCTTAGAGCACCGTTTATTCTTTTCTTTTCCCGGTGAGTTACACCTGCTAAATTAGCGGCCACACGTGGCACAGTAGCAAAATGCTATATGACTTAGCATAGCCTCGTGGTGTTTATGCCATTGAGTGTACTGTAAGATGTTTCATATTTCTTTAGTCATAGAGACAAAAGTGGACATTTGTATGTGTAATATGAGTATGTATGTGAGTTACATTTAGTACAGAGCTAAGGATTATGTAGCTGAATTTGAGCTTTGAGATTAGCTTTCTGTTCATCATTGTGCTGCTTGCATTCACAAATGCAAGGTGTCAGTGTTGTGACAAGAAAATGATTCACATTGCTTTACTTCCGATATTCACATATAGTGAGTAATTGATGTTAAGCTGTAGGTTGTTTGCATAATAATCTAACATTCATATTGTTTCACTGCCATTAAAATTGTAATTTAATAGTATTGTTTATACTTTAATATTAAGAGTTAATGTTATGATACAACAGTAATCCTTTATTCATGGGTTAAGTACTGAAATGTATTATATGTTGACATTGATCAAATTGAACTGTACAGTTAAGAGAATAAGAATATTTGCATATGTTGCTATATAAGCCGTGTTATGTTACACAGGCTGGGTTTTCTGGATACCCTTGAACTTTGAGTTGGATTGGAATCTCTCCCTGACGAGGGAGATGGCGAGCCACCCGTGTTGAGCACCTGGATTGAGGAGCGCTTCCAGCATTCATCTACCTTGCTGTCAGTGTGGTAAGACTGTGGGGAGGACCTCAAACGACAGTTGAATCTAGCAGAACTAGGGATGGGCATAATTAATCGACGATCGATTAATTGACCATTAAGAATGTCGTCGATGAAATCATTTTTTCATCGAGAAATTCGCTAATTACACATTTGACCACGGGGGGCAGTGTTTGAAAAAAACGCCACAGTCCTACTCAGTTACCTGCGACTTGCTGCGAGTTACCGTGTAGTTCCATTTCCAAAATAAACATGAAGAGGTTACGGCAAAGTGTTGCGTGGGACCATTTTGAGTTAAAAAAGGACTTGGTTCACTGCCAACACTGCGAAGCTATCCCAGAGGCTGCGGGAGACAAGGAGCCTGCGTTGTCTGACACGGACGAGGGGAGCGCTAACACCGGAATCACAGTAATGTGAGTTACTGGTTATTTTTATGAAGCTTTCTCGACTCGGTACCTTGTCTGATAGTTTTGAGTTACATTTGGCAAAACCTGTCAGACCTAAGTATTATATATTTGTAGTTGTTGTTTAACATTACGTTTTTTTAAATTATTATTATTTTATTTTGGAGGAAAAAAAAACGAGGGTCAGTTGTGTTTAGTAGCACCGGCTTCTAGCTGTCGGCTCCGCTGCTTAAGATTACGGCAGCGCATATTTTGTTCATCTTGTAATAAAGATCTCAATGAGGAAACATCACTGCATTTTAATGTAGCTTATAAATAGTGAATTTTTGAACTTGAAAATATTAATGATTAATCGAAAATTCGTCATTAACTCTCCCGACGATCGACGAAGACAATTTAATCGAACGCCCATCCCTAAGCAGAACATCCTATTTTTTGAGGATTACTTTTATTTTCTGGGTGCACCCATTTCAAAAGACATTTCTAATTTTACTAAACTGAATGCCGGCAATGTTGTAAATATTTTGTGTGTTAATACAATTGTTTTCATTTAAACCTAACTCTGTGTTCTGTTTGCTCATTGTGGTGTCTGATTCCTGTTAATTACTCCTCCCTACGAATCTTGGTTATACTGGTCCAGTGTGCGCCTCCATGTGGGTTACATGCGCAGCAGGGGATGTGCGCTTCAGGAGATGTGTGCCGCAGGAGATGTACATAGCAGGAGATGTACATAGCAGGAGATGTGCGCCGCAGGCGATATGCGCCACCGGAGATGTGCACCGCAGGAGATGTGCGCCGCAGGAGATGTGCAACGCAGGAGATGTGCGCAGCAGGAGATGTGCAACGCAGGATATGTGCACGCAGGAGATGTGCGCAGCAGGAGATGTGCGCCTCAGGAGATGTGCGCCACAGGATGTGTGCGCACAGTTTTTTTAGGAATTTGAGTTAATTATTATTATTTTTTGTAAATAAATGTTTCATTTATGTGCACCGCAGGGTGTGCGCCGCAAGAGATGTGCACCGCCGGAGATGTGCGCAGCAGGAGATGTGCACCGCAGGAGATGTGCACCGCAGGAGATGTGCACGCAGGAGATGTGCGCCGGAGGAGATGTGCGCCGCAGGAGATGTGCGCACAGTTAATTTATTAATGTGATTTAATAATATTTTTTTTGTAAATGTTTTATTCATGTGCACCACAGGGTGTGCAACGCAGGATGTGTGACGCAAAAGATGTGCGATGCAAAAGATGTGCACCGCAGGAGATGTGCGCCGCAGCAGATTTGCAATGCAGGAGATGTACATAGCAGGAGATGTGCACGCAGGAGATGTGCGCCATCGGAGATGTGCACTTAGGAGATGTGCACTGCAGGAGATGTGCGCCGCAGGAGATGTGCGCAGCAGGATGTGTGCACCGCAGGAGATGTGCGCAGCAGAAGATGTGTGCCGCAGGAGATGTGCACCGCAGGCGATATGCGCCACCGGAGATGTGCACCGCAGGAGATGTGCGCCGCAGGAGATGTGCACGCAGGAGATGTGCAACGCAGGATGTGTGCGCACAGTTTTTTTAGGAATTTGAGTTAATTATTATTATTTTTTGTAAATAAATGTTTCATTTATTTGCACCGCAGGGTGTGCGACGCAGGATGTACACCGCAGGAGATTTGCGCAGCAGGAGATGTGCGCCACTGGAGATGTGCACCGCAGGAGATATGCACGCAGGAGATGTGCAACGCAGGAGATGTGCACGCAGGAGATGTGCGCAGCAGGAGATGTACGCCTCAGGAGATGTGCGCAGCAGGATGTGTGCACACAGTTTTTTTATTAATTTGATTTAATAATATTTTTTTGTAAATAAATGTTTCATTTATGTGCACCGCAGGGTATGCGCCGCAAGAGATGTGCACCGCCAGAGATGTGCGCAGCAGGAGATGTGCGCCGCAGGAGATGTTCGCAGCAGGAGATGTGTGCCGCAGGAGATGTGCGCAGCAGGAGATGTGCACCACTTGAGATATGCACTGCAGGATGTGCGCCGCAAGAGATGTGCACCGCCGGAGATGTGCGCAGCAAGAGATGTGCACCGCAGGCGATATGCGCCACCGGAGATGTGCACCGCAGGAGATGTGCATGCAGGAGATTTGCGCCGCAGGATGTTTGCGCACAGTTTTTTTATTAATTTGAGTTAATTATTATAATTTTTTTGTAAATAAATGTTTCATTTATGTGCAACGCAGGGGATGTGCGCCACAGGAGATGTGCGCCGCAGGAGATGTGCGCACAGTTTATTTGTTAATGTGATTTAATAATATTTATTTTGTGAATGTTTTATTCATGTGCACCACAGGGTGTGCAACGGAGGATGTGCGACGCAAAAGATGTGCACCGCAGGAGATGTGCGCCGCAGGGGATTTGCAATAAAGGAGATGTGCGCCGTATTATTTATATTTCCTCCTTACTAAGAATTCCTTTTATTTCATTAACAATTCTGTTTTATTTCTTCTGTATTTAATTTATTATTATTAAGTCATTTCCTTTTTGCTCAGGAAGTGTTCTACCGGTCAAAAAACTTAACAAGTGAGCCTATTGGTTCAAGGTGAAATAACTGCATGTTATTGGTGTAAAACGGTCTAAGTCCCGCCTCCTCACTCGAGTCAGAGAGGTGCAGTTCAGTGTGGAGACAGATGGAGCCTGATGAGAAGTTGAAATTACGGAGCGATATTACTGCTACTGGTACTCAATATGATACTGAACAAAGAGTATTTAGAGTATGTTTGAGCCCACAAGTTTATCAACTACTGAGAGGACCTTGAGAGCAGCTTAGAGCACCGTTTATTCTTGTCTTTTCTAGATATGCAGTGCAGGAGATGTGCGCCGCAGGAGATGTACATAGCAGGAGATGTGCGCCGCAGGCGATATGCGCAAAAGGAGATGTGCGCCACTGGAGATGTGCATCGCAGGAGATGTGGGCCGCAGGAGATTTGAGCCGCAGGAGATGTGCCCAGCAGGAGATGTACATAGCAGGAGATGTGTACAGAGGAGATGTGCACCGCAGGAGATGTGCGCCGCAGGATATGTGCGCCACAGGAGATATGCGCAGCAGGATGTGTGCTCACAGTTTTTTTGGGAATTTTAGTTAATTATTATAATTTTTTTGTAAATAAATGTTTCATTTATGTGCACCGCAAGGTGTGCGACGCAGAATGTTCACCGCAGGAGATGTGCCCCACTGGAGATGTGCACCGTAGGAGATGTGCACGCAGGGTTTGACTGTTATAATGAAATAGGGTCACTAATCAACGTATTTTCTCAAAAGGCCTTCAGTCAAATTCCTTGATGCTTAACATGCATACAGTGGATTATAAGAATGAAAAAGGATAATTTGAAATCTTGGTTTCAACTTTAAAGGAATTCTTCAAAAAAAAGATTTTAAGTTTTGGAAACCCCAAGGAAAAAGTAGCAACTGCACGGTTTCTACTGTCTGATTGGCTCTAAGTGCCAAAAAGTGCTGGAAACGGGGAGAAAAGCCCATTTTTGCAACAATGGTTAAAATCTTCAATTTTTCATCACAGATGTGCCCAAGATGCGCAAAAGCGCTGGAAACGTTGAGATAAGCCTATTTTTGCAACTATGGTTAAAATCTTCATTTTTTCATCACAGATATGCCCAAGGTGCACAAAAGTGCTGGAAACGGTGAGATAAGCCTAATTTTGCAACAATGTTTAAGGTTTGGAGGTTTCAAGGACTAAAGCTGAAAATCAGTGGTTTGACTGCCATAATGAAATAGGGATACTAATCAATGTATTTTCTCAAAAGGTCTTCAGTCAGATTACTTGATACTTAACATGCATACAGTGGATGTTTATAATGAAAAAGTATCATTTGAAATCTTGGTTTCAACTCTGAAGGAACTCTTTAAAAAACAGATTTTAAGTTTTGGAAACCCCAATGAAAAAGTAGCAACTGCACGGTTTCTACTGTCAGATTGGCTCTACGTGCCAAAAAGTGCTGGAAACGGGGAGATTAGCCTATTTTTGCAACTTTGGTTAAAATCTTAAATTTTTCATCACAGATGTGCCCAAGATGCCAAAAAGTGCTGGAAACGGGGCGATAAGCCTATTTTTGCAACTTTGGTTAAAATCTTAAATTTTTCATCACAGATGTGCCCAAGATGCGCAAAAGCGCTGGAAACGGTGAGATAAGCCTATTTTTGCAACTATGGTTAAAATCTTAAATTTTTCATCACAGATGTGCCCAAGATGCCCAAAAGCGCTGGAAACGGTGAGATAAGCCTATTTTTGCAACTTTGGTTAAAATCTTCATTTTTTCATCACAGATATGCCCAAGGTGCACAAAAGTGCTGGAAACGGTGAGATAAGCCTAATTTTGCAACAATGTTTAAGGTTTGGAGGTTTCATAGACTAAAGTTGAAAATCAGTGGTTTGACTGCCATAATGAAATAGGGTCACTAATCAACGATAATTTGTGCACCTTGGGCACATCTGTGATGAAAAATTTAAGATTTTAACCATAGTTGCAAAAATAGGCTTATCTCACCGTTTCCAGCGCTTTTGGGCATCTTGGGCACATCTGTGATGAAAAATTTAAGATTTTAACCAGAGTTGCAAAAATAGGCTTATCTCACCGTTTCCAGAGCTTTTGGGCATCTTGGGCACATCTGTGATGAAAAATTTAAGATTTTAACCATAGTTGCAAAAATAGGCTTATCTCACCGTTTCCAGCACTTTTTGGCACTTAGAGCCAATCTGACCGTGCAGTTGCTACTTTTTCATTGGGGTTTCCAAAACTTAAAAAAAAATTTTTTAAAGAGTTCCTTTAGAGTTGAAACCAAGATTTCAAATTATCCTTTTTCATTATTATAATCCACTGTATGCATTTTAAGTATCAAGGAATTTGACTGAAGGCCTTTTGAGAAAACACGTTGATTAGTGACCCTATTTCATTATGGCAGTCAAACCACTGATTTTCAACTTTAGTCTATGAAACCTCCAAACCTTAAACATTGTTGCAAAATTAGGCTTATCTCACCGTTTCCAGCACTTTTGTGCACCTTGGGCATATCTGTGATGAAAAAATGAAGATTTTAACCAAAGTTGCAAAAATAGGCTTATCTCACCGTTTCCAGCGCTTTTGGGCATCTTGGGCACATCTGTGATGAAAAATTTAAGATTTTAACCAAAGTTGCAAAAATAGGCTTATCTCACCGTTTCCAGCGCTTTTGTGCATCTTGGGCACATCTGTGATGAAAAATTGAAGATTTTAACCATTGTTGCAAAAATAGGCTTATCTCCCCGTTTCCAGCACTTTTTGGCACTTAGAGCCAATCTGACAGTAAAAACCGTGCAGTTGCTACTTTTTCATTGGGGTTTCCAAAACTTAAAATCTGTTTTTTAAAGAGTTCCTTTAGAGTTGAAACCAAGATTTCAAATGATCCTTTTTCATTATTATAATCCACTGTATGCATTTTAAGTATCAAGGAATTTGACTGAAGGCCTTTTGAGAAAACACGTTGATTAGTGACCCTATTTCATTATGGCAGTCAAACCACTGATTTTCAACTTTAGTCAATGAAACCTCCAAACCTTAAACATTGTTGCAAAATTAGGCTTATCTCACCGTTTCCAGCACTTTTGTGCACCTTGGGCATATCTGTGATGAAAAAATGAAGATTTTAACCAAAGTTGCAAAAATAGGCTTATCTCACAGTTTCCAGTGCCTTTGGGCATCTTGGGCACATTTGTGATGAAAAATTTAAGATTTTAATTATAGTTGCAAAAATAGGTTTATCTCACCGTTTCCAGCGCTTTTGCGCATCTTGGGCACATCTGTGATGAAAAATTTAAGATTTTAACCATAGTTGCAAAAATAGGGTTTTCTCACCGTTTCCAGCGCTTTTGCGCATATTGGGCACATCTGTGATGAAAAATTTAAGATTTTAACCATAGTTGCAAAAATAGGCTTATCTCACCGTTTCGAGCGCTTTTGGGCATCTTGGGCACATCTGTGATGAAAAATTTAAGATTTTAACCAAAGTTGCAAAAATAGGCTTATCTCTCCGTTTCCAGCACTTTTTGGCACTTAGAGCCAATCTGACAGTAGAAACCGTGCAGTTGCTACTTTTTCATTGGGGTTTCCAAAACTTAAAATCTTTTTTTTAAAGAGTTCCTTTAGAGTTGAAACCAAGATTTCAAATCATAATTTTTCATTATTATAATCCACTGTATGCATTTTAAGTATCAAGGAATTTGACTGAAGGCCTTTTGAGAAAACACGTTGATTAGTGACCCTATTCATTATGGCAGTCAAACCACTGATTTTCAACTTTAGTCTATGAAACCTCCAAACCTTAAACATTGTTGCAAAATTAGGCTTATCTCACCGTTTCCAGCACTTTTGTGCACCTTGGGCACATTTGTGATGAAAAATTTAAGATTTTAATTATAGTTGCAAAAATAGGTTTATCTCACCGTTTCCAGCGCTTTTGCGCATCTTGGGCACATCTGTGATGAAAAATTTAAGATTTAACCAAAGTTGCAAAAATAGGCTTATCTCACCGTTTCCAGCGCTTTTGCGCATCTTGGGCACATCTGTGATGAAAAATTTATGATTTTAACCAAAGTTGCAAAAATAGGCTTATCTCCCTGTTTCCAGCACTTTTTGGCACTTAGAGCCAATCTGACAGTAGAAACCGTGCAGTTGCTACTTTTTCATTGGGGTTTCCAAAACTTCAAATCTTTTTTTCAAAGAGTTCCTCTAGAGTTGATACCAAGATTTCAAATTATCCTTTTTCATTATTATAATCCACTGTATGCATTTTAAGTATCAAGGAATTTGACTGAAGGCCTTTTGAGAAAACACGTTGATTAGTGACCCTATTTCATTATGGCAGTCAAACCACTGATTTTCAACTTTAGTCTATGAAACCTCCAAACCTTAAACATTGTTGCAAAATTAGGCTTATCTCACCGTTTCCAGCACTTTTGTGCACCTTGGGCATATCTGTGATGAAAAAATGAAGATTTTAACCAAAGTTGCAAAAATAGGCTTATCTCACAGTTTCCAGTGCCTTTGGGCATCTTGGGCACATTTGTGATGAAAAATTTAAGATTTTAATTATAGTTGCAAAAATAGGTTTATCTCACCGTTTCCAGCGCTTTTGCGCATCTTGGGCACATCTGTGATGAAAAATTTAAGATTTTAACCATAGTTGCAAAAATAGGGTTTTCTCACCGTTTCCAGCGCTTTTGCGCATATTGGGCACATCTGTGATGAAAAATTTAAGATTTTAACCATAGTTGCAAAAATAGGCTTATCTCACCGTTTCCAGCGCTTTTGGGCATCTTGGGCACATCTGTGATGAAAAATTTAAGATTTTAACCAGAGTTGCAAAAATAGGCTTATCTCACCGTTTCCAGAGCTTTTGGGCATCTTGGGCACATCTGTGATGAAAAATTTAAGATTTTAACCATAGTTGCAAAAATAGGCTTATCTCCCCGTTTCCAGCACTTTTTGGCACTTAGAGCCAATCTGACAGTAAAAACCGTGCAGTTGCTACTTTTTCATTGGGGTTTCCAAAACTTAAAATCTGTTTTTTAAAGAGTTCCTTTAGAGTTGAAACCAAGATTTCAAATGATCCTTTTTCATTATTATAATCCACTGTATGCATTTTAAGTATCAAGGAATTTGACTGAAGGCCTTTTGAGAAAACACGTTGATTAGTGACCCTATTTCATTATGGCAGTCAAACCACTGATTTTCAACTTTAGTCTATGAAACCTCCAAACCTTAAACATTGTTGCAAAATTAGGCTTATCTCACCGTTTCCAGCACTTTTGTGCACCTTGGGCATATCTGTGATGAAAAAATGAAGATTTTAACCAAAGTTGCAAAAATAGGCTTATCTCACAGTTTCCAGTGCCTTTGGGCATCTTGGGCACATTTGTGATGAAAAATTTAAGATTTTAATTATAGTTGCAAAAATAGGTTTATCTCACCGTTTCCAGCGCTTTTGCGCATCTTGGGCACATCTGTGATGAAAAATTTAAGATTTTAACCATAGTTGCAAAAATAGGGTTTTCTCACCGTTTCCAGCGCTTTTGCGCATATTGGGCACATCTGTGATGAAAAATTTAAGATTTTAACCATAGTTGCAAAAATAGGCTTATCTCACCGTTTCGAGCACTTTTGGGCATCTTGGGCACATCTGTGATGAAAAATTTAAGATTTTAACCAAAGTTGCAAAAATAGGCTTATCTCTCCGTTTCCAGCACTTTTTGGCACTTAGAGCCAATCTGACAGTAGAAACCGTGCAGTTGCTACTTTTTCATTGGGGTTTCCAAAACTTAAAATCTTTTTTTTAAAGAGTTCCTTTAGAGTTGAAACCAAGATTTCAAATTATAATTTTTCATTATTATAATCCACTGTATGCATTTTAAGTATCAAGGAATTTGACTGAAGGCCTTTTGAGAAAACACGTTGATTAGTGACCCTATTCATTATGGCAGTCAAACCACTGATTTTCAACTTTAGTCTATGAAACCTCCAAACCTTAAACATTGTTGCAAAATTAGGCTTATCTCACCGTTTCCAGCACTTTTGTGCACCTTGGGCATATCTGTGATGAAAAAATGAAGATTTTAACCAAAGTTGCAAAAATAGGCTTATCTCACCGTTTCCAGCGCCTTTGGGCATCTTGGGCACATTTGTGATGAAAAATTTAAGATTTTAATTATAGTTGCAAAAATAGGTTTATCTCACCGTTTCCAGCGCTTTTGCGCATCTTGGGCACATCTGTGATGAAAAATTTAAGATTTTAACCAAAGTTGCAAAAAAAGGCTTATCTCCCCGTTTCCAGCGCTTTTGGGCATCTTGGGCACATCTGTGATGAAAAATTTAAGATTTTAACCAAAGTTGCAAAAATAGGCTTATCTCACCGTTTCCAGCTCTTTTGTGCATCTTGGGCACATCTGTGATGAAAAATTGAAGATTTTAACCATTGTTGCAAAAATAGGCTTATCTCCCCGTTTCCAGCACTTTTTGGCACTTAGAGCCAATCTGAACAGTAGAAACCGTGCAGTTGCTACTTTTTCATTGGGGTTTCCAAAACTTAAAATCTTTTTTTTAAAGAGTTCCTTTAGAGTTGAAACCAAGATTTCAAATTATCCTTTTTCATTATTATAATCCACTGTATGCATTTTAAGTATCAAGGAATTTGACTGAAGGCCTTTTGAGAAAACACGTTGATTAGTGACCCTATTTCATTATGGCAGTCAAACCACTGATTTTCAACTTTAGTCTATGAAACCTCCAAACCTTAAACATTGTTGCAAAATTAGGCTTATCTCACCGTTTCCAGCACTTTTGTGCACCTTGGGCATATCTGTGATGAAAAAATTAAGATTTTAACCAAAGTTGCAAAAATAGGCTTATCTCACCGTTTCGAGCGCTTTTGGGCATCTTGGGCACATCTGTGATGAAAAATTGAAGATTTTAACCATTGTTGCAAAAATAGGCTTATCTCCCCGTTTCCAGCACTTTTTGGCACTTAGAGCCAATCTGACAGTAAAAACCGTGCAGTTGCTACTTTTTCATTGGGGTTTCCAAAACTTAAAATCTGTTTTTTAAAGAGTTCCTTTAGAGTTGAAACCAAGATTTCAAATTATCCTTTTTCATTATTATAATCCACTGTATGCATTTTAAGTATCAAGGAATTTGACTGAAGGCCTTTTGAGAAAACACGTTGATTAGTGACCCTATTTCATTATGGCAGTCAAACCACTGATTTTCAACTTTAGTCTATGAAACCTCCAAACCTTAAACATTGTTGCAAAATTAGGCTTATCTCACCGTTTCCAGCACTTTTGTGCATCTTGGGCATATCTGTGATGAAAAAATGAAGATTTTAACCAAAGTTGCAAAAATAGGCTTATCTCACCGTTTCCAGCGCTTTTGCGCATCTTGGGCACATCTGTGATGAAAAATTTAAGATTTAACCAAAGTTGCAAAAATAGGCTTATCTCACCGTTTCCAGCGCTTTTGCGCATCTTGGGCACATCTGTGATGAAAAATTTATGATTTTAACCAAAGTTGCAAAAATAGGCTTATCTCCCTGTTTCCAGCACTTTTTGGCACTTAGAGCCAATCTGACAGTAGAAACCGTGCAGTTGATACTTTTTCATTGGGGTTTCCAAAACTTCAAATCTTTTTTTCAAAGAGTTCCTCTAGAGTTGAAACCAAGATTTCAAATTATCCTTTTTCATTATTATAATCCACTGTATGCATTTTAAGTATCAAGGAATTTGACTGAAGGCCTTTTGAGAAAACACGTTGATTAGTGACCCTATTTCATTATGGCAGTCAAACCACTGATTTTCAACTTTAGTCTATGAAACCTCCAAACCTTAAACATTGTTGCAAAATTAGGCTTATCTCACCGTTTCCAGCACTTTTGTGCACCTTGGGCATATCTGTGATGAAAAAATGAAGATTTTAACGAAAGTTGCAAAAATAGGCTTATCTCACAGTTTCCAGTGCCTTTGGGCATCTTGGGCACATTTGTGATGAAAAATTTAAAATTTTAATTATAGTTGCAAAAATAGGTTTATCTCACCGTTTCCAGCGCTTTTGCGCATCTTGGGCACATCTGTGATGAAAAACTTAAGATTTTAACCATAGTTGCAAAAATAGGGTTTTCTCACCGTTTCCAGCGCTTTTGCGCATATTGGGCACATCTGTGATGAAAAATTTAAGATTTTAACCATAGTTGCAAAAATAGGCTTATCTCACCGTTTCCAGCGCTTTTGGGCATCTTGGGCACATCTGTGATGAAAAATTTAAGATTTTAACCAAAGTTGCAAAAATAGGCTTATCTCTCCGTTTCCAGCACTTTTTGGCACTTAGAGCCAATCTGACAGTAGAAACCGTGCAGTTGCTACTTTTTCATTGGGGTTTCCAAAACTTAAAATCTTTTTTTTAAAGAGTTCCTTTAGAGTTGAAACCAAGATTTCAAATTATCCTTTTTCATTATTATAATCCACTGTATGCATTTTAAGTATCAAGGAATTTGACTGAAGGCCTTTTGAGAAAACACGTTGATTAGTGACCCTATTTCATTATGGCAGTCAAACCACTGATTTTCAACTTTAGTCTATGAAACCTCCAAACCTTAAACATTGTTGCAAAATTAGGCTTATCTCACCGTTTCTAGCACTTTTGTGCACCTTGGGCATATCTGTGATGAAAAAATGAAGATTTTAACCAAAGTTGCAAAAATAGGGTTATCTCACCGTTTCCCGCGCCTTTGGGCATCTTGGGCACATTTGTGATGAAAAATTTAAGATTTTAATTATAGTTGCAAAAATAGGTTTATCTCACCGTTTCCAGCGCTTTTGCGCATCTTGGGCACATCTGTGATGAAAAATTTAAGATTTTAACCAAAGTTGCAAAAAAAGGCTTATCTCCCCGTTTCCAGCGCTTTTGTGCATCTTGGGCACATCTGTGATGAAAAATTGAAGATTTTAACCATTGTTGCAAAAATAGGCTTATCTCCCCGTTTCCAGCACTTTTTGGCACTTAGAGCCAATCTGAACAGTAGAAACCGTGCAGTTGCTACTTTTTCATTGGGGTTTCCAAAACTTAAAATCTTTTTTTTAAAGAGTTCCTTTAGAGTTGAAACCAAGATTTCAAATTATCCTTTTTCATTATTATAATCCACTGTATGCATTTTAAGTATCAAGGAATTTGACTGAAGGCCTTTTGAGAAAACACGTTGATTAGTGACCCTATTTCATTATGGCAGTCAAACCACTGATTTTCAACTTTAGTCTATGAAACCTCCAAACCTTAAACATTGTTGCAAAATTAGGCTTATCTCACCGTTTCCAGCACTTTTGTGCACCTTGGGCATATCTGTGATGAAAAAATTAAGATTTTAACCAAAGTTGCAAAAATAGGCTTATCTCACCGTTTCCAGCGCTTTTGTGCATCTTGGGCACATCTGTGATGAAAAATTGAAGATTTTAACCATTGTTGCAAAAATAGGCTTATCTCCCCGTTTCCAGCACTTTTTGGCACTTAGAGCCAATCTGACAGTAAAAACCGTGCAGTTGCTACTTTTTCATTGGGGTTTCCAAAACTTCAAATCTTTTTTTTAAAGAGTTCCTCTAGAGTTGAAACCAAGATTTCAAATTATCCTTTTTCATTATTATAATCCACTGTATGCATTTTAAGTATCAAGGAATTTGACTGAAGGCCTTTTGAGAAAACACGTTGATTAGTGACCCTATTTCATTATGGCAGTCAAACCACTGATTTTCAACTTTAGTCTATGAAACCTCCAAACCTTAAACATTGTTGCAAAATTAGGCTTATCTCACCGTTTCCAGCACTTTTGTGCACCTTGGGCATATCTGTGATGAAAAAATGAAGATTTTAACGAAAGTTGCAAAAATAGGCTTATCTCACAGTTTCCAGTGCCTTTGGGCATCTTGGGCACATTTGTGATGAAAAATTTAAGATTTTAATTATAGTTGCAAAAATAGGTTTATCTCACCGTATCCAGCGCTTTTGCGCATCTTGGGCACATCTGTGATGAAAAACTTAAGATTTTAACCATAGTTGCAAAAATAGGGTTTTCTCACCGTTTCCAGCGCTTTTGCGCATATTGGGCACATCTGTGATGAAAAATTTAAGATTTTAACCATAGTTGCAAAAATAGGCTTATCTCACCGTTTCCAGCGCTTTTGGGCATCTTGGGCACATCTGTGATGAAAAATTTAAGATTTTAACCAAAGTTGCAAAAATAGGCTTATCTCTCCGTTTCCAGCACTTTTTGGCACTTAGAGCCAATCTGACAGTAGAAACCGTGCAGTTGCTACTTTTTCATTGGGGTTTCCAAAACTTAAAATCGTTTTTTTAAAGAGTTCCTTTAGAGTTGAAACCAAGATTTCAAATTATCCTTTTTCATTATTATAATCCACTGTATGCATTTTAAGTATCAAGGAATTTGACTGAAGGCCTTTTGAGAAAACACGTTGATTAGTGACCCTATTTCATTATGGCAGTCAAACCACTGATTTTCAACTTTAGTCTATGAAACCTCCAAACCTTAAACATTGTTGCAAAATTAGGCTTATCTCACCGTTTCCAGCACTTTTGTGCACCTTGGGCATATCTGTGATGAAAAAATGAAGATTTTAACGAAAGTTGCAAAAATAGGCTTATCTCACAGTTTCCAGTGCCTTTGGGCATCTTGGGCACATTTGTGATGAAAAATTTAAGATTTTAATTATAGTTGCAAAAATAGGTTTATCTCACCGTTTCCAGCGCTTTTGCGCATCTTGGGCACATCTGTGATGAAAAACTTAAGATTTTAACCATAGTTGCAAAAATAGGGTTTTCTCACCGTTTCCAGCGCTTTTGCGCATATTGGGCACATCTGTGATGAAAAATTTAAGATTTTAACCATAGTTGCAAAAATAGGCTTATCTCACCGTTTCCAGCGCTTTTGGGCATCTTGGGCACATCTGTGATGAAAAATTTAAGATTTTAACCAAAGTTGCAAAAATAGGCTTATCTCTCCGTTTCCAGCACTTTTTGGCACTTAGAGCCAATCTGACAGTAGAAACCGTGCAGTTGCTACTTTTTCATTGGGGTTTCCAAAACTTAAAATCTTTTTTTTAAAGAGTTCCTTTAGAGTTGAAACCAAGATTTCAAATTATCCTTTTTCATTATTATAATCCACTGTATGCATTTTAAGTATCAAGGAATTTGACTGAAGGCCTTTTGAGAAAACACGTTGATTAGTGACCCTATTTCATTATGGCAGTCAAACCACTGATTTTCAACTTTAGTCTATGAAACCTCCAAACCTTAAACATTGTTGCAAAATTAGGCTTATCTCACCGTTTCCAGCACTTTTGTGCACCTTGGGCATATCTGTGATGAAAAATTTAAGATTTTAACCATAGTTGCAAAAATAGGCTTAACTCACCGTTTCCAGCGCTTTTGTGCATCTTGGGCACATCTGTGATGAAAAATTGAAGATTTTAACCATTGTTGCAAAAATAGGCTTATCTCCCCGTTTCCAGCACTTTTTGGCACTTAGAGCCAATCTGACAGTAAAAACCGTGCAGTTGCTACTTTTTCATTGGGGTTTCCAAAACTTCAAATCTTTTTTTTAAAGAGTTCCTCTAGAGTTGAAACCAAGATTTCAAATTATCCTTTTTCATTATTATAATCCACTGTATGCATTTTAAGTATCAAGGAATTTGACTGAAGGCCTTTTGAGAAAACACGTTGATTAGTGACCCTATTTCATTATGGCACTCAAACCACTGATTTTCAACTTTAGTCTATGAAACCTCCAAACCTTAAACATTGTTGCAAAATTAGGCTTATCTCACCGTTTCCAGCACTTTTGTGCACCTTGGGCATATCTGTGATGAAAAAATGAAGATTTTAACGAAAGTTGCAAAAATAGGCTTATCTCACAGTTTCCAGTGCCTTTGGGCATCTTGGGCACATTTGTGATGAAAAATTTAAGATTTTAATTATAGTTGCAAAAATAGGTTTATCTCACCGTTTCCAGCGCTTTTGCGCATCTTGGGCACATCTGTGATGAAAAACTTAAGATTTTAACCATAGTTGCAAAAATAGGGTTTTCTCACCGTTTCCAGCGCTTTTGCGCATATTGGGCACATCTGTGATGAAAAATTTAAGATTTTAACCATAGTTGCAAAAATAGGCTTATCTCACCGTTTCCAGCGCTTTTGGGCATCTTGGGCACATCTGTGATGAAAAATTTAAGATTTTAACCAAAGTTGCAAAAATAGGCTTATCTCTCCGTTTCCAGCACTTTTTGGCACTTAGAGCCAATCTGACAGTAGAAACCGTGCAGTTGCTACTTTTTCATTGGGGTTTCCAAAACTTAAAATCGTTTTTTTAAAGAGTTCCTTTAGAGTTGAAACCAAGATTTCAAATTATCCTTTTTCATTATTATAATCCACTGTATGCATTTTAAGTATCAAGGAATTTGACTGAAGGCCTTTTGAGAAAACACGTTGATTAGTGACCCTATTTCATTATGGCAGTCAAACCACTGATTTTCAACTTTAGTCTATGAAACCTCCAAACCTTAAACATTGTTGCAAAATTAGGCTTATCTCACCGTTTCTAGCACTTTTGTGCACCTTGGGCATATCTGTGATGAAAAAATGAAGATTTTAACCAAAGTTGCAAAAATAGGGTTATCTCACCGTTTCCCGCGCCTTTGGGCATCTTGGGCACATTTGTGATGAAAAATTTAAGATTTTAATTATAGTTGCAAAAATAGGTTTATCTCACCGTTTCCAGCGCTTTTGCGCATCTTGGGCACATCTGTGATGAAAAATTTAAGATTTTAACCAAAGTTGCAAAAAAAGGCTTATCTCCCCGTTTCCAGCGCTTTTGGGCATCTTGGGCACATCTGTGATGAAAAATTGAAGATTTTAACCATTGTTGCAAAAATAGGCTTATCTCCCCGTTTCCAGCACTTTTTGGCACTTAGAGCCAATCTGAACAGTAGAAACCGTGCAGTTGCTACTTTTTCATTGGGGTTTCCAAAACTTAAAATCTTTTTTTTAAAGAGTTCCTTTAGAGTTGAAACCAAGATTTCAAATTATCCTTTTTCATTATTATAATCCACTGTATGCATTTTAAGTATCAAGGAATTTGACTGAAGGCCTTTTGAGAAAACACGTTGATTAGTGACCCTATTTCATTATGGCAGTCAAACCACTGATTTTCAACTTTAGTCTATGAAACCTCCAAACCTTAAAAATTGTTGCAAAATTAGGCTTATCTCACCGTTTCCAGCACTTTTGTGCACCTTGGGCATATCTGTGATGAAAAAATTAAGATTTTAACCAAAGTTGCAAAAATAGGCTTATCTCACCGTTTCCAGCGCTTTTGTGCATCTTGGGCACATCTGTGATGAAAAATTGAAGATTTTAACCATTGTTGCAAAAATAGGCTTATCTCCCCGTTTCCAGCACTTTTTGGCACTTAGAGCCAATCTGACAGTAAAAACCGTGCAGTTGCTACTTTTTCATTGGGGTTTCCAAAACTTCAAATCTTTTTTTTAAAGAGTTCCTCTAGAGTTGAAACCAAGATTTCAAATTATCCTTTTTCATTATTATAATCCACTGTATGCATTTTAAGTATCAAGGAATTTGACTGAAGGCCTTTTGAGAAAACACGTTGATTAGTGACCCTATTTCATTATGGCAGTCAAACCACTGATTTTCAACTTTAGTCTATGAAACCTCCAAACCTTAAACATTGTTGCAAAATTAGGCTTATCTCACCGTTTCCAGCACTTTTGTGCACCTTGGGCATATCTGTGATGAAAAAATGAAGATTTTAACGAAAGTTGCAAAAATAGGCTTATCTCACAGTTTCCAGTGCCTTTGGGCATCTTGGGCACATTTGTGATGAAAAATTTAAGATTTTAATTATAGTTGCAAAAATAGGTTTATCTCACCGTATCCAGCGCTTTTGCGCATCTTGGGCACATCTGTGATGAAAAACTTAAGATTTTAACCATAGTTGCAAAAATAGGGTTTTCTCACCGTTTCCAGCGCTTTTGCGCATATTGGGCACATCTGTGATGAAAAATTTAAGATTTTAACCATAGTTGCAAAAATAGGCTTATCTCACCGTTTCCAGCGCTTTTGGGCATCTTGGGCACATCTGTGATGAAAAATTTAAGATTTTAACCAAAGTTGCAAAAATAGGCTTATCTCTCCGTTTCCAGCACTTTTTGGCACTTAGAGCCAATCTGACAGTAGAAACCGTGCAGTTGCTACTTTTTCATTGGGGTTTCCAAAACTTAAAATCGTTTTTTTAAAGAGTTCCTTTAGAGTTGAAACCAAGATTTCAAATTATCCTTTTTCATTATTATAATCCACTGTATGCATTTTAAGTATCAAGGAATTTGACTGAAGGCCTTTTGAGAAAACACGTTGATTAGTGACCCTATTTCATTATGGCAGTCAAACCACTGATTTTCAACTTTAGTCTATGAAACCTCCAAACCTTAAACATTGTTGCAAAATTAGGCTTATCTCACCGTTTCCAGCACTTTTGTGCACCTTGGGCATATCTGTGATGAAAAAATGAAGATTTTAACGAAAGTTGCAAAAATAGGCTTATCTCACAGTTTCCAGTGCCTTTGGGCATCTTGGGCACATTTGTGATGAAAAATTTAAGATTTTAATTATAGTTGCAAAAATAGGTTTATCTCACCGTTTCCAGCGCTTTTGCGCATCTTGGGCACATCTGTGATGAAAAACTTAAGATTTTAACCATAGTTGCAAAAATAGGGTTTTCTCACCGTTTCCAGCGCTTTTGCGCATATTGGGCACATCTGTGATGAAAAATTTAAGATTTTAACCATAGTTGCAAAAATAGGCTTATCTCACCGTTTCCAGCGCTTTTGGGCATCTTGGGCACATCTGTGATGAAAAATTTAAGATTTTAACCAAAGTTGCAAAAATAGGCTTATCTCTCCGTTTCCAGCACTTTTTGGCACTTAGAGCCAATCTGACAGTAGAAACCGTGCAGTTGCTACTTTTTCATTGGGGTTTCCAAAACTTAAAATCTTTTTTTTAAAGAGTTCCTTTAGAGTTGAAACCAAGATTTCAAATTATCCTTTTTCATTATTATAATCCACTGTATGCATTTTAAGTATCAAGGAATTTGACTGAAGGCCTTTTGAGAAAACACGTTGATTAGTGACCCTATTTCATTATGGCAGTCAAACCACTGATTTTCAACTTTAGTCTATGAAACCTCCAAACCTTAAACATTGTTGCAAAATTAGGCTTATCTCACCGTTTCCAGCACTTTTGTGCACCTTGGGCATATCTGTGATGAAAAAATGAAGATTTTAACCAAAGTTGCAAAAATAGGCTTATCTCACAGTTTCCAGTGCCTTTGGGCATCTTGGGCACATTTGTGATGAAAAATTTAAGATTTTAATTATAGTTGCAAAAATAGGTTTATCTCACCGTATCCAGCGCTTTTGCGCATCTTGGGCACATCTGTGATGAAAAACTTAAGATTTTAACCATAGTTGCAAAAATAGGGTTTTCTCACCGTTTCCAGCGCTTTTGCGCATATTGGGCACATCTGTGATGAAAAATTTAAGATTTTAACCATAGTTGCAAAAATAGGCTTATCTCACCGTTTCCAGCGCTTTTGGGCATCTTGGGCACATCTGTGATGAAAAATTTAAGATTTTAACCAAAGTTGCAAAAATAGGCTTATCTCTCCGTTTCCAGCACTTTTTGGCACTTAGAGCCAATCTGACAGTAGAAACCGTGCAGTTGCTACTTTTTCATTGGGGTTTCCAAAACTTAAAATCGTTTTTTTAAAGAGTTCCTTTAGAGTTGAAACCAAGATTTCAAATTATCCTTTTTCATTATTATAATCCACTGTATGCATTTTAAGTATCAAGGAATTTGACTGAAGGCCTTTTGAGAAAACACGTTGATTAGTGACCCTATTTCATTATGGCAGTCAAACCACTGATTTTCAACTTTAGTCTATGAAACCTCCAAACCTTAAACATTGTTGCAAAATTAGGCTTATCTCACCGTTTCTAGCACTTTTGTGCACCTTGGGCATATCTGTGATGAAAAAATGAAGATTTTAACCAAAGTTGCAAAAATAGGGTTATCTCACCGTTTCCCGCGCCTTTGGGCATCTTGGGCACATTTGTGATGAAAAATTTAAGATTTTAATTATAGTTGCAAAAATAGGTTTATCTCACCGTTTCCAGCGCTTTTGCGCATCTTGGGCACATCTGTGATGAAAAATTTAAGATTTTAACCAAAGTTGCAAAAAAAGGCTTATCTCCCCGTTTCCAGCGCTTTTGGGCATCTTGGGCACATCTGTGATGAAAAATTTAAGATTTTAACCAAAGTTGCAAAAATAGGCTTATCTCACCGTTTCCAGCGCTTTTGTGCATCTTGGGCACATCTGTGATGAAAAATTGAAGATTTTAACCATTGTTGCAAAAATAGGCTTATCTCCCCGTTTCCAGCACTTTTTGGCACTTAGAGCCAATCTGAACAGTAGAAACCGTGCAGTTGCTACTTTTTCATTGGGGTTTCCAAAACTTAAAATCTTTTTTTTAAAGAGTTCCTTTAGAGTTGAAACCAAGATTTCAAATTATCCTTTTTCATTATTATAATCCACTGTATGCATTTTAAGTATCAAGGAATTTGACTGAAGGCCTTTTGAGAAAACACGTTGATTAGTGACCCTATTTCATTATGGCAGTCAAACCACTGATTTTCAACTTTAGTCTATGAAACCTCCAAACCTTAAACATTGTTGCAAAATTAGGCTTATCTCACCGTTTCCAGCACTTTTGTGCACCTTGGGCATATCTGTGATGAAAAAATTAAGATTTTAACCAAAGTTGCAAAAATAGGCTTAACTCACCGTTTCCAGCGCTTTTGTGCATCTTGGGCACATCTGTGATGAAAAATTGAAGATTTTAACCATTGTTGCAAAAATAGGCTTATCTCCCCGTTTCCAGCACTTTTTGGCACTTAGAGCCAATCTGACAGTAAAAACCGTGCAGTTGCTACTTTTTCATTGGGGTTTCCAAAACTTCAAATCTTTTTTTTAAAGAGTTCCTCTAGAGTTGAAACCAAGATTTCAAATTATCCTTTTTCATTATTATAATCCACTGTATGCATTTTAAGTATCAAGGAATTTGACTGAAGGCCTTTTGAGAAAACACGTTGATTAGTGACCCTATTTCATTATGGCACTCAAACCACTGATTTTCAACTTTAGTCTATGAAACCTCCAAACCTTAAACATTGTTGCAAAATTAGGCTTATCTCACCGTTTCCAGCACTTTTGTGCACCTTGGGCATATCTGTGATGAAAAAATGAAGATTTTAACGAAAGTTGCAAAAATAGGCTTATCTCACAGTTTCCAGTGCCTTTGGGCATCTTGGGCACATTTGTGATGAAAAATTTAAGATTTTAATTATAGTTGCAAAAATAGGTTTATCTCACCGTTTCCAGCGCTTTTGCGCATCTTGGGCACATCTGTGATGAAAAACTTAAGATTTTAACCATAGTTGCAAAAATAGGGTTTTCTCACCGTTTCCAGCGCTTTTGCGCATATTGGGCACATCTGTGATGAAAAATTTAAGATTTTAACCATAGTTGCAAAAATAGGCTTATCTCACCGTTTCCAGCGCTTTTGGGCATCTTGGGCACATCTGTGATGAAAAATTTAAGATTTTAACCAAAGTTGCAAAAATAGGCTTATCTCTCCGTTTCCAGCACTTTTTGGCACTTAGAGCCAATCTGACAGTAGAAACCGTGCAGTTGCTACTTTTTCATTGGGGTTTCCAAAACTTAAAATCGTTTTTTTAAAGAGTTCCTTTAGAGTTGAAACCAAGATTTCAAATTATCCTTTTTCATTATTATAATCCACTGTATGCATTTTAAGTATCAAGGAATTTGACTGAAGGCCTTTTGAGAAAACACGTTGATTAGTGACCCTATTTCATTATGGCAGTCAAACCACTGATTTTCAACTTTAGTCTATGAAACCTCCAAACCTTAAACATTGTTGCAAAATTAGGCTTATCTCACCGTTTCTAGCACTTTTGTGCACCTTGGGCATATCTGTGATGAAAAAATGAAGATTTTAACCAAAGTTGCAAAAATAGGGTTATCTCACCGTTTCCCGCGCCTTTGGGCATCTTGGGCACATTTGTGATGAAAAATTTAAGATTTTAATTATAGTTGCAAAAATAGGTTTATCTCACCGTTTCCAGCGCTTTTGCGCATCTTGGGCACATCTGTGATGAAAAATTTAAGATTTTAACCAAAGTTGCAAAAAAAGGCTTATCTCCCCGTTTCCAGCGCTTTTGGGCATCTTGGGCACATCTGTGATGAAAAATTTAAGATTTTAACCAAAGTTGCAAAAATAGGCTTATCTCACCGTTTCCAGCGCTTTTGTGCATCTTGGGCACATCTGTGATGAAAAATTGAAGATTTTAACCATTGTTGCAAAAATAGGCTTATCTCCCCGTTTCCAGCACTTTTTGGCACTTAGAGCCAATCTGAACAGTAGAAACCGTGCAGTTGCTACTTTTTCATTGGGGTTTCCAAAACTTAAAATCTTTTTTTTAAAGAGTTCCTTTAGAGTTGAAACCAAGATTTCAAATTATCCTTTTTCATTATTATAATCCACTGTATGCATTTTAAGTATCAAGGAATTTGACTGAAGGCCTTTTGAGAAAACACGTTGATTAGTGACCCTATTTCATTATGGCAGTCAAACCACTGATTTTCAACTTTAGTCTATGAAACCTCCAAACCTGAAACATTGTTGCAAAATTAGGCTTATCTCACCGTTTCCAGCACTTTTGTGCACCTTGGGCATATCTGTGATGAAAAAATTAAGATTTTAACCAAAGTTGCAAAAATAGGCTTATCTCACCGTTTCCAGCGCTTTTGTGCATCTTGGGCACATCTGTGATGAAAAATTGAAGATTTTAACCATTGTTGCAAAAATAGGCTTATCTCCCCGTTTCCAGCACTTTTTGGCACTTAGAGCCAATCTGACAGTAAAAACCGTGCAGTTGCTACTTTTTCATTGGGGTTTCCAAAACTTAAAATCTGTTTTTTAAAGAGTTCCTTTAGAGTTGAAACCAAGATTTCAAATTATCCTTTTTCATTATTATAATCCACTGTATGCATTTTAAGTATCAAGGAATTTGACTGAAGGCCTTTTGAGAAAACACGTTGATTAGTGACCCTATTTCATTATGGCAGTCAAACCACTGATTTTCAACTTTAGTCTATGAAACCTCCAAACCTTAAACATTGTTGCAAAATTAGGCTTATCTCACCGTTTCCAGCACTTTTGTGCATCTTGGGCATATCTGTGATGAAAAAATGAAGATTTTAACCAAAGTTGCAAAAATAGGCTTATCTCACCGTTTCCAGCGCTTTTGCGCATCTTGGGCACATCTGTGATGAAAAATTTAAGATTTAACCAAAGTTGCAAAAATAGGCTTATCTCACCGTTTCCAGCGCTTTTGCGCATCTTGAGCACATCTGTGATGAAAAATTTATGATTTTAACCAAAGTTGCAAAAATAGGCTTATCTCCCTGTTTCCAGCACTTTTTGGCACTTAGAGCCAATCTGACAGTAGAAACCGTGCAGTTGCTACTTTTTCATTGGGGTTTCCAAAACTTAAAATCTTTTTTTTAAAGAGTTCCTCTAGAGTTGAAACCAAGATTTCAAATTATCCTTTTTCATTATTATAATCCACTGTATGCATTTTAAGTATCAAGGAATTTGACTGAAGGCCTTTTGAGAAAACACGTTGATTAGTGACCCAATTTCATTATGGCAGTCAAACCACTGATTTTCAACTTTAGTCTATGAAACCTCCAAACCTTAAACATTGTTGCAAAATTAGGCTTATCTCACCGTTTCCATTACTTTTGTGCACCTTGGGCATATCTGTGATGAAAAAATGAAGATTTTAACCAAAGTTGCAAAAATAGGCTTATCTCACCGTTTCCAGCGCTTTTGCGCATCTTGGGCACATCTGTGATGAAAAATTTAAGATTTAACCAAAGTTGCAAAAATAGGCTTATCTCAACGTTTCCAGCGCTTTTGCGCATCTTGGGAACATCTGTGATGAAAAATTTATGATTTTAACCAAAGTTGCAAAAATAGGCTTATCTCCCTGTTTCCAGCACTTTTTGGCACTTAGAGCCAATCTGACAGTAGAAACCGTGCAGTTGCTACTTTTTCATTGGGGTTTCCAAAACTTCAAATCTTTTTTTTAAAGAGTTCCTCTAGAGTTGAAACCAAGATTTCAAATTATCCTTTTTCATTATTATAATCCACTGTATGCATTTTAAGTATCAAGGAATTTGACTGAAGGCCTTTTGAGAAAACACGTTGATTAGTGACCCTATTTCATTATGGCAGTCAAACCACTGATTTTCAACTTTAGTCTATGAAACCTCCAAACCTTAAACATTGTTGCAAAATTAGGCTTATCTCACCGTTTCCAGCACTTTTGTGCACCTTGGGCATATCTGTGATGAAAAAATGAAGATTTTAACCAAAGTTGCAAAAATAGGCTTATCTCACAGTTTCCAGTGCCTTTGGGCATCTTGGGCACATCTGTGATGAAAAATTTAAGATTTTAATTATAGTTGCAAAAATAGGTTTATCTCACCGTTTCCAGCGCTTTTGCGCATCTTGGGCACATCTGTGATGAAAAATGTAAGATTTTAACCATAGTTGCAAAAATAGGCTTATCTCACCGTTTCCAGCGCTTTTGGGCATCTTGGGCACATCTGTGATGAAAAATTTAAGATTTTAACCAAAGTTGCAAAAATAGGCTTATCTCTCCGTTTCCAGCACTTTTTGGCACTTAGAGCCAATCTGACAGTAGAAACCGTGCAGTTGCTACTTTTTCATTGGGGTTTCCAAAACTTAAAATCTTTTTTTTAAAGAGTTCCTTTAGAGTTGAAACCAAGATTTCAAATTATCCTTTTTCATTATTATAATCCACTGTATGCATTTTAAGTATCAAGGAATTTGACTGAAGGCCTTTTGAGAAAACACGTTGATTAGTGACCCTATTTCATTATGGCAGTCAAACCACTGATTTTTCAACTTTAGTCTATGAAACCTCCAAACCTTAAACATTGTTGCAAAATTAGGCTTATCTCACCGTTTCCAGCACTTTTGTGCACCTTGGGCATATCTGTGATGAAAAAATGAAGATTTTAACCAAAGTTGCAAAAATAGGGTTATCTCACCGTTTCCCGCGCCTTTGGGCATCTTGGGCACATTTGTGATGAAAAATTTAAGATTTTAATTATAGTTGCAAAAATAGGTTTATCTCACCGTTTCCAGCGCTTTTGCGCATCTTGGGCACATCTGTGATGAAAAATTTAAGATTTTAACCATTGTTGCAAAAATAGGCTTATCTCTCCGTTTCCAGCACTTTTTGGCACTTAGAGCCAATCTGACAGTAGAAACCGTGCAGTTGCTACTTTTTCATTGGGGTTTCAAAAACTTAAAATCTTTTTTTTAAAAAGTTCCTTTAGAGTTGAAACCAAGATTTCAAATTATCCTTTTTCATTATTATAATCCACTGTATGCATTTTAAGTATCAAGGAATTTGACTGAAGGCCTTTTGAGAAAACACGTTGATTAGTGACCCTATTTCATTATGGCAGTCAAACCACTGATTTTCAACTTTAGTCTATGAAACCTCCAAACCTTAAACATTGTTGCAAAATTAGGCTTATCTCACCGTTTCCAGCACTTTTGTGCACCTTGGGCATATCTGTGATGAAAAAATGAAGATTTTAACCAAAGTTGCAAAAATAGGCTTATCTCACCGTTTCCAGCGCCTTTGGGCATCTTGGGCACATTTGTGATGAAAAATTTAAAATTTTAATTATAGTTGCAAAAATAGGTTTATCTCACCGTTTCCAGCGCTTTTGCGCATCTTGGGCACATCTGTGATGAAAAATTTAAGATTTTAACCATAGTTGCAAAAAAAGGCTTATCTCCCCGTTTCCAGCGCTTTTGGGCATCTTGGGCACATCTGTGATGAAAAATTTAAGATTTAACCAAAGTTGCAAAAATAGGCTTATCTCACCGTTTCCAGCGCTTTTGCGCATCTTGGGCACATCTGTGATGAAAAATTTATGATTTTAACCAAAGTTGCAAAAATAGGCTTATCTCCCTGTTTCCAGCACTTTTTGGCACTTAGAGCCAATCTGACAGTAGAAACCGTGCAGTTGCTACTTTTTCATTGGGGTTTCCAAAACTTCAAATCTTTTTTTTAAAGAGTTCCTCTAGAGTTGAAACCAAGATTTCAAATGATCCTTTTTCATTATTATAATCCACTGTATGCATTTTAAGTATCAAGGAATTTGACTGAAGGCCTTTTGAGAAAACACGTTGATTAGTGACCCTATTTCATTATGGCAGTCAAACCACTGATTTTCAACTTTAGTCTATGAAACCTCCAAACCTTAAACATTGTTGCAAAATTAGGCTTATCTCACCGTTTCCATTACTTTTGTGCACCTTGGGCATATCTGTGATGAAAAAATGAAGATTTTCACCATTGTTGCAAAAATAGGCTTATCTCCCCGTTTCCAGCACTTTTTGGCACTTAGAGCCAATCTGACAGTAAAAACCGTGCAGTTGCTACTTTTTCATTTGGGTTTCCAAAACTTAAAATCTGTTTTTTAAAGAGTTCCTTTAGAGTTGAAACCAAGATTTCAAATTATCCTTTTTCATTATTATAATCCACTGTATGCATTTTAAGTATCAAGGAATTTGACTGAAGGCCTTTTGAGAAAACACGTTGATTAGTGACCCTATTTCATTATGGCAGTCAAACCACTGATTTTCAACTTTAGTCTATGAAACCTCCAAACCTTAAACATTGTTGCAAAATTAGGCTTATCTCACCGTTTCCAGCACTTTTGTGCATCTTGGGCATATCTGTGATGAAAAAATGAAGATTTTAACCAAAGTTGCAAAAATAGGCTTATCTCACCGTTTCCAGCGCTTTTGCGCATCTTGGGCACATCTGTGATGAAAAATTTAAGATTTAACCAAAGTTGCAAAAATAGGCTTATCTCACCGTTTCCAGCGCTTTTGCGCATCTTGAGCACATCTGTGATGAAAAATTTATGATTTTAACCAAAGTTGCAAAAATAGGCTTATCTCCCTGTTTCCAGCACTTTTTGGCACTTAGAGCCAATCTGACAGTAGAAACCGTGCAGTTGCTACTTTTTCATTGGGGTTTCCAAAACTTCAAATCTTTTTTTTAAAGAGTTCCTCTAGAGTTGAAACCAAGATTTCAAATTATCCTTTTTCATTATTATAATCCACTGTATGCATTTTAAGTATCAAGGAATTTGACTGAAGGCCTTTTGAGAAAACACGTTGATTAGTGACCCTATTTCATTATGGCAGTCAAACCACTGATTTTCAACTTTAGTCTATGAAACCTCCAAACCTTAAACATTGTTGCAAAATTAGGCTTATCTCACCGTTTCCATTACTTTTGTGCACCTTGGGCATATCTGTGATGAAAAAATGAAGATTTTAACCAAAGTTGCAAAAATAGGCTTATCTCACCGTTTCCAGCGCTTTTGCGCATCTTGGGCACATCTGTGATGAAAAATTTAAGATTTAACCAAAGTTGCAAAAATAGGCTTATCTCACCGTTTCCAGCGCTTTTGCGCATCTTGGGCACATCTGTGATGAAAAATTTATGATTTTAACCAAAGTTGCAAAAATAGGCTTATCTCCCTGTTTCCAGCACTTTTTGGCACTTAGAGCCAATCTGACAGTAGAAACCGTGCAGTTGCTACTTTTTCATTGGGGTTTCCAAAACTTCAAATCTTTTTTTCAAAGAGTTCCTCTAGAGTTGAAACCAAGATTTCAAATTATCCTTTTTCATTATTATAATCCACTGTATGCATTTTAAGTATCAAGGAATTTGACTGAAGGCCTTTTGAGAAAACACGTTGATTAGTGACCCTATTTCATTATGGCAGTCAAACCAATGATTTTCAACTTTAGTCTATGAAACCTCCAAACCTTAAACATTGTTGCAAAATTAGGCTTATCTCACCGTTTCCAGCACTTTTGTGCATCTTGGGCATATCTGTGATGAAAAAATGAAGATTTTAACCAAAGTTGCAAAAATAGGCTTATCTCACCGTTTCCAGCGCTTTTGCGCATCTTGGGCACATCTGTGATGAAAAATTTAAGATTTAACCAAAGTTGCAAAAATAGGCTTATCTCACCGTTTCCAGCGCTTTTGCGCATCTTGGGCACATCTGTGATGAAAAATTTATGATTTTAACCAAAGTTGCAAAAATAGGCTTATCTCCCTGTTTCCAGCACTTTTTGGCACTTAGAGTCAATCTGACAGTAGAAACCGTGCAGTTGCTACTTTTTCATTGGGGTTTCCAAAACTTCAAATCTTTTTTTTAAAGAGTTCCTCTAGAGTTGAAACCAAGATTTCAAATTATCCTTTTTCATTATTATAATCCACTGTATGCATTTTAAGTATCAAGGAATTTGACTGAAGGCCTTTTGAGAAAACACGTTGATTAGTGACCCTATTTCATTATGGCAGTCAAACCACTGATTTTCAACTTTAGTCTATGAAACCTCCAAACCTTAAACATTGTTGCAAAATTAGGCTTATCACACCGTTTCCAGCACTTTTGTGCACCTTGGGCATATCTGTGATGAAAAAATGAAGATTTTAACCAAAGTTGCAAAAATAGGCTTATCTCTCAGTTTCCAGTGCCTTTGGGCATCTTGGGCACATTTGTGATGAAAAATTTAAGATTTTAATTATAGTTGCAAAAATAGGTTTATCTCACCGTTTCCAGCGCTTTTGCGCATCTTGGGCACATCTGTGATGAAAAATTTAAGATTTTAACCATAGTTGCAAAAAAAGGCTTATCTCCCCGTTTCCAGCGCTTTTGGGCATCTTGGGCACATCTGTGATGAAAAATTTAAGATTTAACCAAAGTTGCAAAAAAAGGCTTATCTCCCCGTTTCCAGCGCTTTTGGGCATCTTGGGCACATCTGTGATGAAAAATTGAAGATTTTAACCATTGTTGCAAAAATAGGCTTATCTCCCCGTTTCCAGCACTTTTTGGCACTTAGAGCCAATCTGACAGTAAAAACCGTGCAGTTGCTACTTTTTCATTTGGGTTTCCAAAACTTAAAATCTGTTTTTTAAAGAGTTCCTTTAGAGTTGAAACCAAGATTTCAAATTATCCTTTTTCATTATTATAATCCACTGTATGCATTTTAAGTATCAAGGAATTTGACTGAAGGCCTTTTGCGAAAACACGTTGATTAGTGACCCTATTTCATTATGGCAGTCAAACCACTGATTTTCAACTTTAGTCTATGAAACCTCCAAACCTTAAACATTGTTGCAAAATTAGGCTTATCTCACCGTTTCCAGCACTTTTGTGCATCTTGGGCATATCTGTGATGAAAAAATGAAGATTTTAACCAAAGTTGCAAAAATAGGCTTATCTCACCGTTTCCAGCGCTTTTGCGCATCTTGGGCACATCTGTGATGAAAAATTTAAGATTTAACCAAAGTTGCAAAAATAGGCTTATCTCACCGTTTCCAGCGCTTTTGCGCATCTTGAGCACATCTGTGATGAAAAATTTATGATTTTAACCAAAGTTGCAAAAATAGGCTTATCTCCCTGTTTCCAGCACTTTTTGGCACTTAGAGCCAATCTGACAGTAGAAACCGTGCAGTTGCTACTTTTTCATTGGGGTTTCCAAAACTTCAAATCTTTTTTTTAAAGAGTTCCTCTAGAGTTGAAACCAAGATTTCAAATTATCCTTTTTCATTATTATAATCCACTGTATGCATTTTAAGTATCAAGGAATTTGACTGAAGGCCTTTTGAGAAAACACGTTGATTAGTGACCCTATTTCATTATGGCAGTCAAACCACTGATTTTCAACTTTAGTCTATGAAACCTCCAAACCTTAAACATTGTTGCAAAATTAGGCTTATCTCACCGTTTCCATTACTTTTGTGCACCTTGGGCATATCTGTGATGAAAAAATGAAGATTTTAACCAAAGTTGCAAAAATAGGCTTATCTCACCGTTTCCAGCGCTTTTGCGCATCTTGGGCACATCTGTGATGAAAAATTTAAGATTTAACCAAAGTTGCAAAAATAGGCTTATCTCACCGTTTCCAGCGCTTTTGCGCATCTTGGGCACATCTGTGATGAAAAATTTATGATTTTAACCAAAGTTGCAAAAATAGGCTTATCTCCCTGTTTCCAGCACTTTTTGGCACTTAGAGCCAATCTGACAGTAGAAACCGTGCAGTTGCTACTTTTTCATTGGGGTTTCCAAAACTTCAAATCTTTTTTTCAAAGAGTTCCTCTAGAGTTGAAACCAAGATTTCAAATTATCCTTTTTCATTATTATAATCCACTGTATGCATTTTAAGTATCAAGGAATTTGACTGAAGGCCTTTTGAGAAAACACGTTGATTAGTGACCCTATTTCATTATGGCAGTCAAACCAATGATTTTCAACTTTAGTCTATGAAACCTCCAAACCTTAAACATTGTTGCAAAATTAGGCTTATCTCACCGTTTCCAGCACTTTTGTGCATCTTGGGCATATCTGTGATGAAAAAATGAAGATTTTAACCAAAGTTGCAAAAATAGGCTTATCTCACCGTTTCCAGCGCTTTTGCGCATCTTGGGCACATCTGTGATGAAAAATTTAAGATTTAACCAAAGTTGCAAAAATAGGCTTATCTCACCGTTTCCAGCGCTTTTGCGCATCTTGGGCACATCTGTGATGAAAAATTTATGATTTTAACCAAAGTTGCAAAAATAGGCTTATCTCCCTGTTTCCAGCACTTTTTGGCACTTAGAGTCAATCTGACAGTAGAAACCGTGCAGTTGCTACTTTTTCATTGGGGTTTCCAAAACTTCAAATCTTTTTTTTAAAGAGTTCCTCTAGAGTTGAAACCAAGATTTCAAATTATCCTTTTTCATTATTATAATCCACTGTATGCATTTTAAGTATCAAGGAATTTGACTGAAGGCCTTTTGAGAAAACACGTTGATTAGTGACCCTATTTCATTATGGCAGTCAAACCACTGATTTTCAACTTTAGTCTATGAAACCTCCAAACCTTAAACATTGTTGCAAAATTAGGCTTATCACACCGTTTCCAGCACTTTTGTGCACCTTGGGCATATCTGTGATGAAAAAATGAAGATTTTAACCAAAGTTGCAAAAATAGGCTTATCTCTCAGTTTCCAGTGCCTTTGGGCATCTTGGGCACATTTGTGATGAAAAATTTAAGATTTTAATTATAGTTGCAAAAATAGGTTTATCTCACCGTTTCCAGCGCTTTTGCGCATCTTGGGCACATCTGTGATGAAAAATTTAAGATTTTAACCATAGTTGCAAAAAAAGGCTTATCTCCCCGTTTCCAGCGCTTTTGGGCATCTTGGGCACATCTGTGATGAAAAATTTAAGATTTAACCAAAGTTGCAAAAAAAGGCTTATCTCCCCGTTTCCAGCGCTTTTGGGCATCTTGGGCACATCTGTGATGAAAAATTGAAGATTTTAACCATTGTTGCAAAAATAGGCTTATCTCCCCGTTTCCAGCACTTTTTGGCACTTAGAGCCAATCTGACAGTAAAAACCGTGCAGTTGCTACTTTTTCATTTGGGTTTCCAAAACTTAAAATCTGTTTTTTAAAGAGTTCCTTTAGAGTTGAAACCAAGATTTCAAATTATCCTTTTTCATTATTATAATCCACTGTATGCATTTTAAGTATCAAGGAATTTGACTGAAGGCCTTTTGAGAAAACACGTTGATTAGTGACCCTATTTCATTATGGCAGTCAAACCACTGATTTTCAACTTTAGTCTATGAAACCTCCAAACCTTAAACATTGTTGCAAAATTAGGCTTATCTCACCGTTTCCAGCACTTTTGTGCATCTTGGGCATATCTGTGATGAAAAAATGAAGATTTTAACCAAAGTTGCAAAAATAGGCTTATCTCACCGTTTCCAGCGCTTTTGCGCATCTTGGGCACATCTGTGATGAAAAATTTAAGATTTAACCAAAGTTGCAAAAATAGGCTTATCTCACCGTTTCCAGCGCTTTTGCGCATCTTGGGCACATCTGTGATGAAAAATTTAAGATTTAACCAAAGTTGCAAAAATAGGCTTATCTCCCTGTTTCCAGCACTTTTTGGCACTTAGAGCCAATCTGACAGTAGAAACCGTGCAGTTGCTACTTTTTCATTGGGGTTTCCAAAACTTCAAATCTTTTTTTTAAAGAGTTCCTCTAGAGTTGAAACCAAGATTTCAAATTATCCTTTTTCATTATTATAATCCACTGTATGCATTTTAAGTATCAAGGAATTTGACTGAAGGCCTTTTGAGAAAACACGTTGATTAGTGACCCTATTTCATTATGGCAGTCAAACCACTGATTTTCAACTTTAGTCTATGAAACCTCCAAACCTTAAACATTGTTGCAAAATTAGGCTTATCTCACCGTTTCCAGCACTTTTGTGCACCTTGGGCATATCTGTGATGAAAAAATGAAGATTTTAACCAAAGTTGCAAAAATAGGCTTATCTCACAGTTTCCAGTGCCTTTGGGCATCTTGGGCACATTTGTGATGAAAAATTTAAGATTTTAATTATAGTTGCAAAAATAGGTTTATCTCACCGTTTCCAGCGCTTTTGCGCATCTTGGGCACATCTGTGATGAAAAATGTAAGATTTTAACCATAGTTGCAAAAATAGGCTTATCTCACCGTTTCCAGCGCTTTTGGGCATCTTGGGCACATCTGTGATGAAAAATTTAAGATTTTAACCAAAGTTGCAAAAATAGGCTTATCTCTCCGTTTCCAGCACTTTTTGGCACTTAGAGCCAATCTGACAGTAGAAACCGTGCAGTTGCTACTTTTTCATTGGGGTTTCCAAAACTTAAAATCTTTTTTTTAAAGAGTTCCTTTAGAGTTGAAACCAAGATTTCAAATTATCCTTTTTCATTATTATAATCCACTGTATGCATTTTAAGTATCAAGGAATTTGACTGAAGGCCTTTTGAGAAAACACGTTGATTAGTGACCCTATTTCATTATGGCAGTCAAACCACTGATTTTTCAACTTTAGTCTATGAAACCTCCAAACCTTAAACATTGTTGCAAAATTAGGCGTATCTCACCGTTTCCAGCACTTTTGTGCACCTTGGGCATATCTGTGATGAAAAAATGAAGATTTTAACCAAAGTTGCAAAAATAGGGTTATCTCACCGTTTCCCGCGCCTTTGGGCATCTTGGGCACATTTGTGATGAAAAATTTAAGATTTTAATTATAGTTGCAAAAATAGGTTTATCTCACCGTTTCCAGCGCTTTTGCGCATCTTGGGCACATCTGTGATGAAAAATTTAAGATTTTAACCAAAGTTGCAAAAAAAGGCTTATCTCCCCGTTTCCAGCGCTTTTGGGCATCTTGGGCACATCTGTGATGAAAAATTTAAGATTTTAACCAAAGTTGCAAAAATAGGCTTATCTCACCGTTTCCAGTGCCTTTGGGCATCTTGGGCACATTTGTGATGAAAAATTTAACATTTTAATTATAGTTGCAAAAATAGGTTTATCTCACCGTTTCCAGCGCTTTTGCGCATCTTGGGCACATCTGTGATGAAAAATTTAAGATTTTAACCAAAGTTGCAAAAATAGGCTTATCTCACCGTTTCCAGCGCTTTTGTGCATCTTGGGCACATCTGTGATGAAAAATTGAAGATTTTAACCATTGTTGCAAAAATAGGCTTATCTCACCGTTTCCAGCGCTTTTGCGCATCTTGGGCACATCTGTGATGAAAAATTTAAGATTTTAACCAAAGTTGCAAAAATAGGCTTATCTCACCGTTTCCAGCACTTTTGTGCATCTTGGGCATATCTGTGATGAAAAAATGAAGATTTTAACCAAAGTTGCAAAAATAGGCTTATCTCACCGTTTCCAGCGCTTTTGCGCATCTTGGGCACATCTGTGATGAAAAATTTAAGATTTTAATTATAGTTGCAAAAATAGGCTTATCTCACCGTTTCCAGCGCTTTTGCGCATCTTGGGCACATCTGTGATGAAAAATTTATGATTTTAACCAAAGTTGCAAAAATAGGCTTATCTCCCTGTTTCCAGCACTTTTTGGCACTTAGAGCCAATCTGACAGTAGAAACCGTGCAGTTGCTACTTTTTCATTGGGGTTTCCAAAACTTCAAATCTTTTTTTTAAAGAGTTCCTCTAGAGTTGAAACCAAGATTTCAAATTATCCTTTTTCATTATTATAATCCACTGTATGCATTTTAAGTATCAAGGAATTTGACTGAAGGCCTTTTGAGAAAACACGTTGATTAGTGACCCTATTTCATTATGGCAGTCAAACCACTGATTTTCAACTTTAGTCTATGAAACCTCCAAACCTTAAACATTGTTGCAAAATTAGGCTTATCTCACCGTTTCCATTACTTTTGTGCACCTTGGGCATATCTGTGATGAAAAAATGAAGATTTTCACCAAAGTTGCAAAAATAGGCTTATCTCACAGTTTCCAGTGCCTTTGGGCATCTTGGGCACATTTGTGATGAAAAATTTAAGATTTTAATTATAGTTGCAAAAATAGGTTTATCTCATCGTTTGCAGCGCTTTTGCGCATCTTGGGCACATCTGTGATGAAAAATTTAAGATTTTAACCAAAGTTGCAAAAAAAGGCTTATCTCCCCGTTTCCAGCGCTTTTGGGCATCTTGGGCACATCTGTGATGAAAAATTTAAGATTTTAACCAAAGTTGCAAAAATAGGCTTATCTCTCCGTTTCCAGCACTTTTTGGCACTTACAGCAAATCTGACAGTAGAAACCGTGCAGTTGCTACTTTTTCATTGGGGTTTCCAAAACTTAAAATCTTTTTTTTAAAGAGTTCCTTTAGAGTTGAAACCAAGATTTCAAATTATCCTTTTTCATTATTATAATCCACTGTATGCATTTTAAGTATCAAGGAATTTGACTGAAGGCCTTTTGAGAAAACACGTTGATTAGTGACCCTATTTCATTATGGCAGTCAAACCACTGATTTTTCAACTTTAGTCTATGAAACCTCCAAACCTTAAACATTGTTGCAAAATTAGGCGTATCTCACCGTTTCCAGCACTTTTGTGCACCTTGGGCATATCTGTGATGAAAAAATGAAGATTTTAACCAAAGTTGCAAAAATAGGGTTATCTCACCGTTTCCCGCGCCTTTGGGCATCTTGGGCACATTTGTGATGAAAAATTTAAGATTTTAATTATAGTTGCAAAAATAGGTTTATCTCACCGTTTCCAGCGCTTTTGCGCATCTTGGGCACATCTGTGATGAAAAATTTAAGATTTTAACCAAAGTTGCAAAAAAAGGCTTATCTCCCCGTTTCCAGCGCTTTTGGGCATCTTGGGCACATCTGTGATGAAAAATTTAAGATTTTAACCAAAGTTGCAAAAATAGGCTTATCTCACCGTTTCCAGTGCCTTTGGGCATCTTGGGCACATTTGTGATGAAAAATTTAACATTTTAATTATAGTTGCAAAAATAGGTTTATCTCACCGTTTCCAGCGCTTTTGCGCATCTTGGGCACATCTGTGATGAAAAATTTAAGATTTTAACCAAAGTTGCAAAAATAGGCTTATCTCACCGTTTCCAGCGCTTTTGTGCA
Organism: Pleuronectes platessa; assembly: GCF_947347685.1. NCBI lineage: Eukaryota > Metazoa > Chordata > Actinopteri > Pleuronectiformes > Pleuronectidae > Pleuronectes > Pleuronectes platessa. The sequence goes on from NW_026519017.1 coordinate 59,007, forward strand.
TCTTGGGCACATCTGTGATGAAAAATTGAAGATTTTAACCATTGTTGCAAAAATAGGCTTATCTCACCGTTTCCAGCGCTTTTGCGCATCTTGGGCACATCTGTGATGAAAAATTTAAGATTTAACCAAAGTTGCAAAAATAGGCTTATCTCACCGTTTCCAGCGCTTTTGCGCATCTTGGGCACATCTGTGATGAAAAATTTAAGATTTTAACCATTGTTGCAAAAATAGGCTTATCTCTCCGTTTCCAGCACTTTTTGGCACTTAGAGCCAATCTGACAGTAGAAACCGTGCACTTGCTACTTTTTCATTGGGGTTTCCAAAACTTCAAATCTTTTTTTTAAAGAGTTCCTCTAGAGTTGAAACCAAGATTTCAAATGATCCTTTTTCATTATTATAATCCACTGTATGCATTTTAAGTATCAAGGAATTTGACTGAAGGCCTTTTGAGAAAACACGTTGATTAGTGACCCTATTTCATTATGGCAGTCAAACCACTGATTTTCAACTTTAGTCTATGAAACCTCCAAACCTTAAACATTGTTGCAAAATTAGGCTTATCTCACCGTTTCCAGCACTTTTGTGCATCTTGGGCATATCTGTGATGAAAAAATGAAGATTTTAACCAAAGTTGCAAAAATAGGCTTATCTCACAGTTTCCAGTGCCTTTGGGCATCTTGGGCACATTTGTGATGAAAAATTTAAGATTTTAATTATAGTTGCAAAAATAGGTTTATCTCACCGTTTCCAGCGCTTTTGCGCATCTTGGGCACATCTGTGATGAAAAATGTAAGATTTTAACCATAGTTGCAAAAATAGGCTTATCTCACCGTTTCCAGCGCTTTTGGGCATCTTGGGCACATCTGTGATGAAAAATTTAAGATTTTAACCAAAGTTGCAAAAATAGGCTTATCTCTCCGTTTCCAGCACTTTTTGGCACTTAGAGCCAATCTGACAGTAGAAACCGTGCAGTTGCTACTTTTTCATTGGGGTTTCCAAAACTTAAAATCTTTTTTTTAAAGAGTTCCTTTAGAGTTGAAACCAAGATTTCAAATTATCCTTTTTCATTATTATAATCCACTGTATGCATTTTAAGTATCAAGGAAATTGACTGAAGGCCTTTTGAGAAAACACGTTGATTAGTGACCCTATTTCATTATGGCAGTCAAACCACTGATTTTTCAACTTTAGTCTATGAAACCTCCAAACCTTAAACATTGTTGCAAAATTAGGCGTATCTCACCGTTTCCAGCACTTTTGTGCACCTTGGGCATATCTGTGATGAAAAAATGAAGATTTTAACCAAAGTTGCAAAAATAGGGTTATCTCACCGTTTCCCGCGCCTTTGGGCATCTTGGGCACATTTGTGATGAAAAATTTAAGATTTTAATTATAGTTGCAAAAATAGGTTTATCTCACCGTTTCCAGCGCTTTTGCGCATCTTGGGCACATCTGTGATGAAAAATTTAAGATTTTAACCAAAGTTGCAAAAAAAGGCTTATCTCCCCGTTTCCAGCGCTTTTGGGCATCTTGGGCACATCTGTGATGAAAAATTTAAGATTTTAACCAAAGTTGCAAAAATAGGCTTATCTCACCGTTTTCAGTGCCTTTGGGCATCTTGGGCACATTTGTGATGAAAAATTTAACATTTTAATTATAGTTGCAAAAATAGGTTTATCTCACCGTTTCCAGCGCTTTTGCGCATCTTGGGCACATCTGTGATGAAAAATTTGAGATTTTAACCAAAGTTGCAAAAATAGGCTTATCTCACCGTTTCCAGCGCTTTTGTGCATCTTGGGCACATCTGTGATGAAAAATTGAAGATTTTAACCATTGTTGCAAAAATAGGCTTATCTCACCGTTTCCAGCGCTTTTGCGCATCTTGGGCACATCTGTGATGAAAAATTTAAGATTTAACCAAAGTTGCAAAAATAGGCTTATCTCACCGTTTCCAGCACTTTTTGGCACTTAGAGCCAATCTGACAGTAAAAACCGTGCAGTTGCTACTTTTTCATTTGGGTTTCCAAAACTTAAAATCTGTTTTTTAAAGAGTTCCTTTAGAGTTGAAACCAAGATTTCAAATTATCCTTTTTCATTATTATAATCCACTGTATGCATTTTAAGTATCAAGGAATTTGACTGAAGGCCTTTTGAGAAAACACGTTGATTAGTGACCCTATTTCATTATGGCAGTCAAACCACTGATTTTCAACTTTAGTCTATGAAACCTCCAAACCTTAAACATTGTTGCAAAATTAGGCTTATCTCACCGTTTCCAGCACTTTTGTGCATCTTGGGCATATCTGTGATGAAAAAATGAAGATTTTAACCAAAGTTGCAAAAAATAGGGTTATCTCACCGTTTCCCGCGCCTTTGGGCATCTTGGGCACATTTGTGATGAAAAATTTAAGATTTTAATTATAGTTGCAAAAATAGGTTTATCTCACCGTTTCCAGCGCTTTTGCGCATCTTGGGCACATCTGTGATGAAAAATTTAAGATTTTAACCAAAGTTGCAAAAAAAGGCTTATCTCCCCGTTTCCAGCGCTTTTGGGCATCTTGGGCACATCTGTGATGAAAAATTTAAGATTTTAACCAAAGTTGCAAAAATAGGCTTATCTCACCGTTTCCAGTGCCTTTGGGCATCTTGGGCACATTTGTGATGAAAAATTTAACATTTTAATTATAGTTGCAAAAATAGGTTTATCTCACCGTTTCCAGCGCTTTTGCGCATCTTGGGCACATCTGTGATGAAAAATTTAAGATTTTAACCAAAGTTGCAAAAATAGGCTTATCTCACCGTTTCCAGCGCTTTTGTGCATCTTGGGCACATCTGTGATGAAAAATTGAAGATTTTAACCATTGTTGCAAAAATAGGCTTATCTCACCGTTTCCAGCGCTTTTGCGCATCTTGGGCACATCTGTGATGAAAAATTTAAGATTTAACCAAAGTTGCAAAAATAGGCTTATCTCACCGTTTCCAGCACTTTTTGGCACTTAGAGCCAATCTGACAGTAAAAACCGTGCAGTTGCTACTTTTTCATTTGGGTTTCCAAAACTTAAAATCTGTTTTTTAAAGAGTTCCTTTAGAGTTGAAACCAAGATTTCAAATTATCCTTTTTCATTATTATAATCCACTGTATGCATTTTAAGTATCAAGGAATTTGACTGAAGGCCTTTTGAGAAAACACGTTGATTAGTGACCCTATTTCATTATGGCAGTCAAACCACTGATTTTCAACTTTAGTCTATGAAACCTCCAAACCTTAAACATTGTTGCAAAATTAGGCTTATCTCACCGTTTCCAGCACTTTTGTGCATCTTGGGCATATCTGTGATGAAAAAATGAAGATTTTAACCAAAGTTGCAAAAAATAGGGTTATCTCACCGTTTCCCGCGCCTTTGGGCATCTTGGGCACATTTGTGATGAAAAATTTAAGATTTTAATTATAGTTGCAAAAATAGGTTTATCTCACCGTTTCCAGCGCTTTTGCGCATCTTGGGCACATCTGTGATGAAAAATTTAAGATTTTAACCAAAGTTGCAAAAAAAGGCTTATCTCCCCGTTTCCAGCGCTTTTGGGCATCTTGGGCACATCTGTGATGAAAAATTTAAGATTTTAACCAAAGTTGCAAAAATAGGCTTATCTCACCGTTTCCAGTGCCTTTGGGCATCTTGGGCACATTTGTGATGAAAAATTTAACATTTTAATTATAGTTGCAAAAATAGGTTTATCTCACCGTTTCCAGCGCTTTTGCGCATCTTGGGCACATCTGTGATGAAAAAATTAAGATTTTAACCAAAGTTGCAAAAATAGGCTTATCTCCCTGTTTCCAGCACTTTTTGGCACTTAGAGCCAATCTGACAGTAGAAACCGTGCAGTTGCTACTTTTTCATTGGGGTTTCCAAAACTTCAAATCTTTTTTTTAAAGAGTTCCTCTAGAGTTGAAACCAAGATTTCAAATTATCCTTTTTCATTATTATAATCCACTGTATGCATTTTAAGTATCAAGGAATTTGACTGAAGGCCTTTTGAGAAAACACGTTGATTAGTGACCCTATTTCATTATGGCAGTCAAACCACTGATTTTCAACTTTAGTCTATGAAACCTCCAAACCTTAAACATTGTTGCAAAATTAGGCTTATCTCACCGTTTCTAGCACTTTTGTGCACCTTGGGCATATCTGTGATGAAAAAATGAAGATTTTAACCAAAGTTGCAAAAATAGGGTTATCTCACCGTTTCCCGCGCCTTTGGGCATCTTGGGCACATTTGTGATGAAAAATTTAAGATTTTAATTATAGTTGCAAAAATAGGTTTATCTCACCGTTTCCAGCGCTTTTGCGCATCTTGGGCACATCTGTGATGAAAAATTTAAGATTTTAACCAAAGTTGCAAAAAAAGGCTTATCTCCCCGTTTCCAGCGCTTTTGGGCATCTTGGGCACATCTGTGATGAAAAATTTAAGATTTTAACCAAAGTTGCAAAAATAGGCTTATCTCACCGTTTCCAGTGCCTTTGGGCATCTTGGGCACATTTGTGATGAAAAATTTAAGATTTTAATTATAGTTGCAAAAATAGGTTTATCTCACCGTTTCCAGCGCTTTTGCGCATCTTGGGCACATCTGTGATGAAAAAATTAAGATTTTAACCAAAGTTGCAAAAAAAGGCTTATCTCCCCGTTTCCAGCGCTTTTGGGCATCTTGGGCACATCTGTGATGAAAAATTTAAGATTTAACCAAAGTTGCAAAAATAGGCTTATCTCACCGTTTCCAGCGCTTTTGCGCATCTTGGGCACATCTGTGATGAAAAATTTATGATTTTAACCAAAGTTGCAAAAATAGGCTTATCTCCCTGTTTCCAGCACTTTTTGGCACTTAGAGCCAATCTGACAGTAAAAACCGTGCAGTTGCTACTTTTTCATTGGGGTTTCCAAAACTTAAAATCTGTTTTTTAAAGAGTTCCTTTAGAGTTGAAACCAAGATTTCAAATTATCCTTTTTCATTATTATAATCCACTGTATGCATTTTAAGTATCAAGGAATTTGACTGAAGGCCTTTTGAGAAAACACGTTGATTAGTGACCCTATTTCATTATGGCAGTCAAACCACTGATTTTCAACTTTAGTCTATGAAACCTCCAAACCTTAAACATTGTTGCAAAATTAGGCTTATCTCACCGTTTCCAGCACTTTTGTGCATCTTGGGCATATCTGTGATGAAAAAATGAAGATTTTAACCAAAGTTGCAAAAATAGGCTTATATCACCGTTTCCAGCGCTTTTGCGCATCTTGGGCACATCTGTGATGAAAAATTTAAGATTTAACCAAAGTTGCAAAAATAGGCTTATCTCACCGTTTCCAGCGCTTTTGCGCATCTTGGGCACATCTGTGATGAAAAATTTAAGATTTTAACCATTGTTGCAAAAATAGGCTTATCTCCCCGTTTCCAGCACTTTTTGGCAATTAGAGCCAATCTGACAGTAAAAACCGTGCAGTTGCTACTTTTTCATTGGGGTTTCCAAAACTTAAAATCTGTTTTTTAAAGAGTTCCTTTAGAGTTGAAACCAAGATTTCAAATTATCCTTTTTCATTATTATAATCCACTGTATGCATTTTAAGTATCAAGGAATTTGACTGAAGGCCTTTTGAGAAAACACGTTGATTAGTGACCCTATTTCATTATGGCAGTCAAACCACTGATTTTCAACTTTAGTCTATGAAACCTCCAAACCTTAAACATTGTTGCAAAAATAGGGTTATCTCACCGTTTCCCGCGCCTTTGGGCATCTTGGGCACATTTGTGATGAAAAATTTAAGATTTTAATTATAGTTGCAAAAATAGGTTTATCTCACCGTTTCCAGCGCTTTTGCGCATCTTGGGCACATCTGTGATGAAAAATTTAAGATTTTAACCAAAGTTGCAAAAAAAGGCTTATCTCCCCGTTTCCAGCGCTTTTGGGCATCTTGGGCACATCTGTGATGAAAAATTTAAGATTTTAACCAAAGTTGCAAAAATAGGCTTATCTCACCGTTTCCAGCGCTTTTGGGCATCTTGGGCACATCTGTGATGAAAAATTTAACATTTAACCAAAGTTGCAAAAATAGGCTTATCTCACCGTTTCCAGCGCTTTTGCGCATCTTGGGCACATCTGTGATGAAAAATTTATGATTTTAACCAAAGTTGCAAAAATAGGCTTATCTCCCTGTTTCCAGCACTTTTTGGCACTTAGAGCCAATCTGACAGTAGAAACCGTGCAGTTGCTACTTTTTCATTGGGGTTTCCAAAACTTCAAATCTTTTTTTTAAAGAGTTCCTCTAGAGTTGAAACCAAGATTTCAAATTATCCTTTTTCATTATTATAATCCACTGTATGCATTTTAAGTATCAAGGAATTTGACCGAAGGCCTTTTGAGAAAACACGGTGATTAGTGACCCTATTTCATTATGGCAGTCAAACCACTGATTTTCAACTTTAGTCTATGAAACCTCCAAACCTTAAACATTGTTGCAAAATTAGGCTTATCTCACCGTTTCTAGCACTTTTGTGCACCTTGGGCATATCTGTGATGAAAAAATGAAGATTTTAACCAAAGTTGCAAAAATAGGGTTATCTCACCGTTTCCCGCACCTTTGGGCATCTTGGGCACATTTGTGATGAAAAATTTAAGATTTTAATTATAGTTGCAAAAATAGGTTTATTTCACCGTTTCCAGCGCTTTTGCGCATCTTGGGCACATCTGTGATGAAAAATTTAAGATTTTAACCAAAGTTGCAAAAATAGGCTTATCTCCCTGTTTCCAGCACTTTTTGGCACTTAGAGCCAATCTGACAGTAGAAACCGTGCAGTTGCTACTTTTTCATTGGGGTTTCCAAAACTTCAAATCTTTTTTTTAAAGAGTTCCTCTAGAGTTGAAACCAAGATTTCAAATTATCCTTTTTCATTATTATAATCCACTGTATGCATTTTAAGTATCAAGGAATTTGACTGAAGGCCTTTTGAGAAAACACGTTGATTAGTGACCCTATTTCATTATGGCAGTCAAACCACTGATTTTCAACTTTAGTCTATGAAACCTCCAAACCTTAAACATTGTTGCAAAATTAGGCTTATCTCACCGTTTCTAGCACTTTTGTGCACCTTGGGCATATCTGTGATGAAAAAATGAAGATTTTAACCAAAGTTGCAAAAATAGGGTTATCTCACCTTTTCCCGCGCCTTTGGGCATCTTGGGCACATTTGTGATGAAAAATTTAAGATTTTAATTATAGTTGCAAAAATAGGTTTATCTCACCGTTTCCAGCGCTTTTGCGCATCTTGGGCACATCTGTGATGAAAAATTTAAGATTTTAACCAAAGTTGCAAAAAAAGGCTTATCTCCCCGTTTCCAGCGCTTTTGGGCATCTTGGGCACATCTGTGATGAAAAATTTAAGATTTTAACCAAAGTTGCAAAAATAGGCTTATCTCACCGTTTCCAGTGCCTTTGGGCATCTTGGGCACATTTGTGATGAAAAATTTAAGATTTTAATTATAGTTGCAAAAATAGGTTTATCTCACCGTTTCCAGCGCTTTTGCGCATCTTGGGCACATCTGTGATGAAAAAATTAAGATTTTAACCAAAGTTGCAAAAAAAGGCTTATCTCCCCGTTTCCAGCGCTTTTGGGCATCTTGGGCACATCTGTGATGAAAAATTTAAGATTTAACCAAAGTTGCAAAAATAGGCTTATCTCACCGTTTCCAGCGCTTTTGCGCATCTTGGGCACATCTGTGATGAAAAATTTATGATTTTAACCAAAGTTGCAAAAATAGGCTTATCTCCCTGTTTCCAGCACTTTTTGGCACTTAGAGCCAATCTGACAGTAGAAACCGTGCAGTTGCTACTTTTTCATTGGGGTTTCCAAAACTTCAAATCTTTTTTTTAAAGAGTTCCTCTAGAGTTGAAACCAAGATTTCAAATTATCCTTTTTCATTATTATAATCCACTGTATGCATTTTAAGTATCAAGGAATTTGACTGAAGGCCTTTTGAGAAAACACGGTGATTAGTGACCCTATTTCATTATGGCAGTCAAACCACTGATTTTCAACTTTAGTCTATGAAACCTCCAAACCTTAAACATTGTTGCAAAATTAGGCTTATCTCACCGTTTCTAGCACTTTTGTGCACCTTGGGCATATCTGTGATGAAAAAATGAAGATTTTAACCAAAGTTGCAAAAATAGGGTTATCTCACCGTTTCCCGCGCCTTTGGGCATCTTGGGCACATTTGTGATGAAAAATTTAAGATTTTAATTATAGTTGCAAAGATAATAGGTTTATCTCACCGTTTCCAGCGCTTTTGCGCATCTTGGGCACATCTGTGATGAAAAATTTAAGATTTTAACCAAAGTTGCAAAAATAGGCTTATCTCACCGTTTCCAGCGCTTTTGTGCATCTTGGGCACATCTGTGATGAAAAATTGAAGATTTTAACCATTGTTGCAAAAATAGGCTTATCTCCCCGTTTCCAGCACTTTTTGGCACTTAGAGCCAATCTGACAGTAAAAACCGTGCAGTTGCTACTTTTTCATTGGGGTTTCCAAAACTTCAAATCTTTTTTTTAAAGAGTTCCTCTAGAGTTGAAACCAAGATTTCAAATTATCCTTTTTCATTATTATAATCCACTGTATGCATTTTAAGTATCAAGGAATTTGACTGAAGGCCTTTTGAGAAAACACGGTGATTAGTGACCCTATTTCATTATGGCAGTCAAACCACTGATTTTCAACTTTAGTCTATGAAACCTCCAAACCTTAAACATTGTTGCAAAATTAGGCTTATCTCACCGTTTCTAGCACTTTTGTGCACCTTGGGCATATCTGTGATGAAAAAATGAAGATTTTAACCAAAGTTGCAAAAATAGGGTTATCTCACCGTTTCCCGCGCCTTTGGGCATCTTGGGCACATTTGTGATGAAAAATTTAAGATTTTAATTATAGTTGCAAAGATAATAGGTTTATCTCACCGTTTCCAGCGCTTTTGCGCATCTTGGGTTCATCTGTGATGAAAAATTTAAGATTTTAACCAAAGTTGCAAAAATAGGCTTATCTCACCGTTTCCAGCGCTTTTGTGCATCTTGGGCACATCTGTGATGAAAAATTGAAGATTTTAACCATTGTTGCAAAAATAGGCTTATCTCCCCGTTTCCAGCACTTTTTGGCACTTAGAGCCAATCTGACAGTAAAAACCGTGCAGTTGCTACTTTTTCATTGGGGTTTCCAAAACTTAAAATCTGTTTTTTAAAGAGTTCCTTTAGAGTTGAAACCAAGATTTCAAATTATCCTTTTTCATTATTATAATCCACTGTATGCATTTTAAGTATCAAGGAATTTGACTGAAGGCCTTTTGAGAAAACACGTTGATTAGTGACCCTATTTCATTATGGCAGTCAAACCACTGATTTTCAACTTTAGTCTATGAAACCTCCAAACCTTAAACATTGTTGCAAAATTAGGCTTATCTCACCGTTTCCAGCACTTTTGTGCATCTTGGGCATATCTGTGATGAAAAAATGAAGATTTTAACCAAAGTTGCAAAAATAGGCTTATATCACCGTTTCCAGCGCTTTTGCGCATCTTGGGCACATCTGTGATGAAAAATTTAAGATTTAACCAAAGTTGCAAAAATAGGCTTATCTCACCGTTTCCAGCGCTTTTGCGCATCTTGGGCACATCTGTGATGAAAAATTTAAGATTTTAACCATTGTTGCAAAAATAGGCTTATCTCCCCGTTTCCAGCACTTTTTGGCACTTAGAGCCAATCTGACAGTAAAAACCGTGCAGTTGCTACTTTTTCATTGGGGTTTCCAAAACTTAAAATCTGTTTTTTAAAGAGTTCCTTTAGAGTTGAAACCAAGATTTCAAATTATCCTTTTTCATTATTATAATCCACTGTATGCATTTTAAGTATCAAGGAATTTGACTGAAGGCCTTTTGAGAAAACACGTTGATTAGTGACCCTATTTCATTATGGCAGTCAAACCACTGATTTTCAACTTTAGTCTATGAAACCTCCAAACCTTAAACATTGTTGCAAAATTAGGCTTATCTCACCGTTTCCAGCACTTTTGTGCATCTTGGGCATATCTGTGATGAAAAAATGAAGATTTTAACCAAAGTTGCAAAAATAGGCTTATCTCACCGTTTCCAGCGCTTTTGCAGATCTTGGGCACATCTGTGATGAAAAATTTAAGATTTAACCAAAGTTGCAAAAATAGGCTTATCTCACCGTTTCCAGCGCTTTTGCGCATCTTGGGCACATCTGTGATGAAAAATTTATGATTTTAACCAAAGTTGCAAAAATAGGCTTATCTCCCTGTTTCCAGCACTTTTTGGCACTTAGAGCCAATCTGACAGTAGAAACCGTGCAGTTGCTACTTTTTCATTGGGGTTTCCAAAACTTCAAATCTTTTTTTTAAAGAGTTCCTCTGGAGTTGAAACCAAGATTTCAAATTATCCTTTTTCATTATTATAATCCACTGTATGCATTTTAAGTATCAAGGAATTTGACTGAAGGCCTTTTGAGAAAACACGTTGATTAGTGACCCTATTTCATTATGGCAGTCAAACCACTGATTTTCAACTTTAGTCTATGAAACCTCCAAACCTTAAACATTGTTGCAAAATTAGGCTTATCTCACCGTTTCTAGCACTTTTGTGCACCTTGGGCATATCTGTGATGAAAAAATGAAGATTTTAACCAAAGTTGCAAAAATAGGGTTATCTCACCGTTTCCCGCGCCTTTGGGCATCTTGGGCACATTTGTGATGAAAAATTTAAGATTTTAATTATAGTTGCAAAAATAGGTTTATCTCACCGTTTCCAGCGCTTTTGCGCATCTTGGGCACATCTGTGATGAAAAATTTAAGATTTTAACCAAAGTTGCAAAAAAAGGCTTATCTCCCCGTTTCCAGCGCTTTTGGGCATCTTGGGCACATCTGTGATGAAAAATTTAAGATTTAACCAAAGTTGCAAAAATAGGCTTATCTCACCGTTTCCAGCGCTTTTGCGCATCTTGGGCACATCTGTGATGAAAAATTTATGATTTTAACCAAAGTTGCAAAAATAGGGTTATCTCACCGTTTCCCGCGCCTTTGGGCATCTTGGGCACATTTGTGATGAAAAATTTAAGATTTTAATTATAGTTGCAAAGATAATAGGTTTATCTCACCGTTTCCAGCGCTTTTGCGCATCTTGGGCACATCTGTGATGAAAAATTTAAGATTTTAACCAAAGTTGCAAAAAAAGGCTTATCTCCCCGTTTCCAGCGCTTTTGGGCATCTTGGGCACATCTGTGATGAAAAATTTAAGATTTTAACCAAAGTTGCAAAAATAGGCTTATCTCACCGTTTCCAGTGCCTTTGGGCATCTTGGGCACATTTGTGATGAAAAATTTAAGATTTTAATTATAGTTGCAAAAATAGGTTTATCTCACCGTTTCCAGCGCTTTTGCGCATCTTGGGCACATCTGTGATGAAAAATTTAAGATTTTAACCAAAGTTGCAAAAATAGGCTTATCTCACCGTTTCCAGCGCTTTTGTGCATCTTGGGCACATCTGTGATGAAAAATTGAAGATTTTAACCATTGTTGCAAAAATAGGCTTATCTCCCCGTTTCCAGCACTTTTTGGCACTTAGAGCCAATCTGACAGTAAAAACCGTGCAGTTGCTACTTTTTCATTGGGGTTTCCAAAACTTAAAATCTGTTTTTTAAAGAGTTCCTTTAGAGTTGAAACCAAGATTTCAAATTATCCTTTTTCATTATTATAATCCACTGTATGCATTTTAAGTATCAAGGAATTTGACTGAAGGCCTTTTGAGAAAACACGTTGATTAGTGACCCTATTTCATTATGGCAGTCAAACCACTGATTTTCAACTTTAGTCTATGAAACCTCCAAACCTTAAACATTGTTGCAAAATTAGGCTTATCTCACCGTTTCCAGCACTTTTGTGCATCTTGGGCATATCTGTGATGAAAAAATGAAGATTTTAACCAAAGTTGCAAAAATAGGCTTATATCACCGTTTCCAGCGCTTTTGCGCATCTTGGGCACATCTGTGATGAAAAATTTAAGATTTAACCAAAGTTGCAAAAATAGGCTTATCTCACCGTTTCCAGCGCTTTTGCGCATCTTGGGCACATCTGTGATGAAAAATTTAAGATTTTAACCATTGTTGCAAAAATAGGCTTATCTCCCCGTTTCCAGCACTTTTTGGCACTTAGAGCCAATCTGACAGTAAAAACCGTGCAGTTGCTACTTTTTCATTGGGGTTTCCAAAACTTAAAATCTGTTTTTTAAAGAGTTCCTTTAGAGTTGAAACCAAGATTTCAAATTATCCTTTTTCATTATTATAATCCACTGTATGCATTTTAAGTATCAAGGAATTTGACTGAAGGCCTTTTGAGAAAACACGTTGATTAGTGACCCTATTTCATTATGGCAGTCAAACCACTGATTTTCAACTTTAGTCTATGAAACCTCCAAACCTTAAACATTGTTGCAAAATTAGGCTTATCTCACCGTTTCCAGCACTTTTGTGCATCTTGGGCATATCTGTGATGAAAAAATGAAGATTTTAACCAAAGTTGCAAAAATAGGCTTATCTCACCGTTTCCAGCGCTTTTGCAGATCTTGGGCACATCTGTGATGAAAAATTTAAGATTTAACCAAAGTTGCAAAAATAGGCTTATCTCACCGTTTCCAGCGCTTTTGCGCATCTTGGGCACATCTGTGATGAAAAATTTATGATTTTAACCAAAGTTGCAAAAATAGGCTTATCTCCCTGTTTCCAGCACTTTTTGGCACTTAGAGCCAATCTGACAGTAGAAACCGTGCAGTTGCTACTTTTTCATTGGGGTTTCCAAAACTTCAAATCTTTTTTTTAAAGAGTTCCTCTAGAGTTGAAACCAAGATTTCAAATTATCCTTTTTCATTATTATAATCCACTGTATGCATTTTAAGTATCAAGGAATTTGACTGAAGGCCTTTTGAGAAAACACGTTGATTAGTGACCCTATTTCATTATGGCAGTCAAACCACTGATTTTCAACTTTAGTCTATGAAACCTCCAAACCTTAAACATTGTTGCAAAATTAGGCTTATCTCACCGTTTCTAGCACTTTTGTGCACCTTGGGCATATCTGTGATGAAAAAATGAAGATTTTAACCAAAGTTGCAAAAATAGGGTTATCTCACCGTTTCCCGCGCCTTTGGGCATCTTGGGCACATTTGTGATGAAAAATTTAAGATTTTAATTATAGTTGCAAAAATAGGTTTATCTCACCGTTTCCAGCGCTTTTGCGCATCTTGGGCACATCTGTGATGAAAAATTTAAGATTTTAACCAAAGTTGCAAAAAAAGGCTTATCTCCCCGTTTCCAGCGCTTTTGGGCATCTTGGGCACATCTGTGATGAAAAATTTAAGATTTTAACCAAAGTTGCAAAAATAGGCTTATCTCACCGTTTCCAGCGCTTTTGGGCATCTTGGGCACATCTGTGATGAAAAATTTAAGATTTTAACCAAAGTTGCAAAAATAGGCTTATCTCACCGTTTCCAGCGCTTTTGTGCATCTTGGGCACATCTGTGATGAAAAATTGAAGATTTTAACCATTGTTGCAAAAATAGGCTTATCTCCCCGTTTCCAGCACTTTTTGGCACTTAGAGCCAATCTGACAGTAAAAACCGTGCAGTTGCTACTTTTTCATTGGGGTTTCCAAAACTTAAAATCTGTTTTTTAAAGAGTTCCTTTAGAGTTGAAACCAAGATTTCAAATTATCCTTTTTCATTATTATAATCCACTGTATGCATTTTAAGTATCAAGGAATTTGACTGAAGGCCTTTTGAGAAAACACGTTGATTAGTGACCCTATTTCATTATGGCAGTCAAACCACTGATTTTCAACTTTAGTCTATGAAACCTCCAAACCTTAAACATTGTTGCAAAATTAGGCTTATCTCACCGTTTCCAGCACTTTTGTGCACCTTGGGCATATCTGTGATGAAAAAATGAAGATTTTAACCAAAGTTGCAAAAATAGGGTTATCTCACCGTTTCCCGCGCCTTTGGGCATCTTGGGCACATTTGTGATGAAAAATTTAAGATTTTAATTATAGTTGCAAAAATAGGTTTATCTCACCGTTTCCAGCGCTTTTGCGCATCTTGGGCACATCTGTGATGAAAAATTTAAGATTTTAACCAAAGTTGCAAAAAAAGGCTTATCTCCCCGTTTCCAGCGCTTTTGGGCATCTTGGGCACATCTGTGATGAAAAATTTAAGATTTAACCAAAGTTGCAAAAATAGGCTTATCTCACCGTTTCCAGCGCTTTTGCGCATCTTGGGCACATCTGTGATGAAAAATTTATGATTTTAACCAAAGTTGCAAAAATAGGCTTATCTCCCTGTTTCCAGCACTTTTTGGCACTTAGAGCCAATCTGACAGTAGAAACCGTGCAGTTGCTACTTTTTCATTGGGGTTTCCAAAACTTCAAATCTTTTTTTTAAAGAGTTCCTCTAGAGTTGAAACCAAGATTTCAAATTATCCTTTTTCATTATTATAATCCACTGTATGCATTTTAAATATCAAGGAATTTGACTGAAGGCCTTTTGAGAAAACACGTTGATTAGTGACCCTATTTCATTATGGCAGTCAAACCACTGATTTTCAACTTTAGTCTATGAAACCTCCAAACCTTAAACATTGTTGCAAAATTAGGCTTATCTCACCGTTTCTAGCACTTTTGTGCACCTTGGGCATATCTGTGATGAAAAAATGAAGATTTTAACCAAAGTTGCAAAAATAGGGTTATCTCACCGTTTCCCGCGCCTTTGGGCATCTTGGGCACATTTGTGATGAAAAATTTAAGATTTTAATTATAGTTGCAAAAATAGGTTTATCTCACCGTTTCCAGCGCTTTTGCGCATCTTGGGCACATCTGTGATGAAAAATTTAAGATTTTAACCAAAGTTGCAAAAAAAGGCTTATCTCCCCGTTTCCAGCGCTTTTGGGCATCTTGGGCACATCTGTGATGAAAAATTTAAGATTTTAACCAAAGTTGCAAAAATAGGCTTATCTCACCGTTTCCAGTGCCTTTGGGCATCTTGGGCACATTTGTGATGAAAAATTTAAGATTTTAATTATAGTTGCAAAAATAGGTTTATCTCACCGTTTCCAGCGCTTTTGCGCATCTTGGGCACATCTGTGATGAAAAAATTAAGATTTTAACCAAAGTTGCAAAAAAAGGCTTATCTCCCCGTTTCCAGCGCTTTTGGGCATCTTGGGCACATCTGTGATGAAAAATTTAAGATTTAACCAAAGTTGCAAAAATAGGCTTATCTCACCGTTTCCAGCGCTTTTGCGCATCTTGGGCACATCTGTGATGAAAAATTTATGATTTTAACCAAAGTTGCAAAAATAGGCTTATCTCCCTGTTTCCAGCACTTTTTGGCACTTAGAGCCAATCTGACAGTAGAAACCGTGCAGTTGCTACTTTTTCATTGGGGTTTCCAAAACTTCAAATCTTTTTTTTAAAGAGTTCCTCTAGAGTTGAAACCAAGATTTCAAATTATCCTTTTTCATTATTATAATCCACTGTATGCATTTTAAGTATCAAGGAATTTGACTGAAGGCCTTTTGAGAAAACACGGTGATTAGTGACCCTATTTCATTATGGCAGTCAAACCACTGATTTTCAACTTTAGTCTATGAAACCTCCAAACCTTAAACATTGTTGCAAAATTAGGCTTATCTCACCGTTTCTAGCACTTTTGTGCACCTTGGGCATATCTGTGATGAAAAAATGAAGATTTTAACCAAAGTTGCAAAAATAGGGTTATCTCACCGTTTCCCGCGCCTTTGGGCATCTTGGGCACATTTGTGATGAAAAATTTAAGATTTTAATTATAGTTGCAAAAATAGGTTTACCTCACCGTTTCCAGCGCTTTTGCGCATCTTGGGCACATCTGTGATGAAAAATTTAAGATTTTAACCAAAGTTGCAAAAATAGGCTTATCTCCCTGTTTCCAGCACTTTTTGGCACTTAGAGCCAATCTGACAGTAGAAACCGTGCAGTTGCTACTTTTTCATTGGGTTTTCCAAAACTTCAAATCTTTTTTTTAAAGAGTTCCTCTAGAGTTGAAACCAAGATTTCAAATTATCCTTTTTCATTATTATAATCCACTGTATGCATTTTAAGTATCAAGACATTTGACTGAAGGCCTTTTGAGAAAACACGTTGATTAGTGACCCTATTTCATTATGGCAGTCAAACCACTGATTTTCAACTTTAGTCTATGAAACCTCCAAACCTTAAACATTGTTGCAAAATTAGGCTTATCTCACCGTTTCCAGCGCTTTTGCGCATCTTGGGCACATCTGTGATGAAAAATTTAAGATTTTAACCAAAGTTGCAAAAAAAGGCTTATCTCCCCGTTTCCAGCGCTTTTGGGCATCTTGGGCACATCTGTGATGAAAAATTTAAGATTTTAACCAAAGTTGCAAAAATAGGCTTATCTCACCGTTTCCAGTGCCTTTGGGCATCTTGGGCACATTTGTGATGAAAAATTTAAGATTTTAATTATAGTTGCAAAAATAGGTTTATCTCACCGTTTCCAGCGCTTTTGCGCATCTTGGGCACATCTGTGATGAAAAAATTAAGATTTTAACCAAAGTTGCAAAAAAAGGCTTATCTCCCCGTTTCCAGCGCTTTTGGGCATCTTGGGCACATCTGTGATGAAAAATTTAAGATTTAACCAAAGTTGCAAAAATAGGCTTATCTCACCGTTTCCAGCGCTTTTGCGCATCTTGGGCACATCTGTGATGAAAAATTTATGATTTTAACCAAAGTTGCAAAAATAGGCTTATCTCCCTGTTTCCAGCACTTTTTGGCACTTAGAGCCAATCTGACAGTAGAAACCGTGCAGTTGCTACTTTTTCATTGGGGTTTCCAAAACTTCAAATCTTTTTTTTAAAGAGTTCCTCTAGAGTTGAAACCAAGATTTCAAATTATCCTTTTTCATTATTATAATCCACTGTATGCATTTTAAGTATCAAGGAATTTGACTGAAGGCCTTTTGAGAAAACACGGTGATTAGTGACCCTATTTCATTATGGCAGTCAAACCACTGATTTTCAACTTTAGTCTATGAAACCTCCAAACCTTAAACATTGTTGCAAAATTAGGCTTATCTCACCGTTTCTAGCACTTTTGTGCACCTTGGGCATATCTGTGATGAAAAAATGAAGATTTTAACCAAAGTTGCAAAAATAGGGTTATCTCACCGTTTCCCGCGCCTTTGGGCATCTTGGGCACATTTGTGATGAAAAATTTAAGATTTTAATTATAGTTGCAAAGATAATAGGTTTATCTCACCGTTTCCAGCGCTTTTGCGCATCTTGGGCACATCTGTGATGAAAAATTTAAGATTTTAACCAAAGTTGCAAAAAAAGGCTTATCTCCCCGTTTCCAGCGCTTTTGGGCATCTTGGGCACATCTGTGATGAAAAATTTAAGATTTTAACCAAAGTTGCAAAAATAGGCTTATCTCACCGTTTCCAGTGCCTTTGGGCATCTTGGGCACATTTGTGATGAAAAATTTAAGATTTTAATTATAGTTGCAAAAATAGGTTTATCTCACCGTTTCCAGCGCTTTTGCGCATCTTGGGCACATCTGTGATGAAAAATTTAAGATTTTAACCAAAGTTGCAAAAATAGGCTTATCTCACCGTTTCCAGCGCTTTTGTGCATCTTGGGCACATCTGTGATGAAAAATTGAAGATTTTAACCATTGTTGCCAAAATAGGCTTATCTCCCCGTTTCCAGCACTTTTTGGCACTTAGAGCCAATCTGACAGTAAAAACCGTGCAGTTGCTACTTTTTCATTGGGGTTTCCAAAACTTAAAATCTGTTTTTTAAAGAGTTCCTTTAGAGTTGAAACCAAGATTTCAAATTATCCTTTTTCATTATTATAATCCACTGTATGCATTTTAAGTATCAAGGAATTTGACTGAAGGCCTTTTGAGAAAACACGTTGATTAGTGACCCTATTTCATTATGGCAGTCAAACCACTGATTTTCAACTTTAGTCTATGAAACCTCCAAACCTTAAACATTGTTGCAAAATTAGGCTTATCTCACCGTTTCCAGCACTTTTGTGCATCTTGGGCATATCTGTGATGAAAAAATGAAGATTTTAACCAAAGTTGCAAAAATAGGCTTATATCACCGTTTCCAGCGCTTTTGCGCATCTTGGGCACATCTGTGATGAAAAATTTAAGATTTAACCAAAGTTGCAAAAATAGGCTTATCTCACCGTTTCCAGCGCTTTTGCGCATCTTGGGCACATCTGTGATGAAAAATTTAAGATTTTAACCATTGTTGCAAAAATAGGCTTATCTCCCCGTTTCCAGCACTTTTTGGCACTTAGAGCCAATCTGACAGTAAAAACCGTGCAGTTGCTACTTTTTCATTGGGGTTTCCAAAACTTAAAATCTGTTTTTTAAAGAGTTCCTTTAGAGTTGAAACCAAGATTTCAAATTATCCTTTTTCATTATTATAATCCACTGTATGCATTTTAAGTATCAAGGAATTTGACTGAAGGCCTTTTGAGAAAACACGTTGATTAGTGACCCTATTTCATTATGGCAGTCAAACCACTGATTTTCAACTTTAGTCTATGAAACCTCCAAACCTTAAACATTGTTGCAAAATTAGGCTTATCTCACCGTTTCCAGCACTTTTGTGCATCTTGGGCATATCTGTGATGAAAAAATGAAGATTTTAACCAAAGTTGCAAAAATAGGCTTATCTCACCGTTTCCAGCGCTTTTGCAGATCTTGGGCACATCTGTGATGAAAAATTTAAGATTTTAATTATAGTTGCAAAAATAGGTTTATCTCACCGTTTCCAGCGCTTTTGCGCATCTTGGGCACATCTGTGATGAAAAATTTAAGATTTTAACCAAAGTTGCAAAAAAAGGCTTATCTCCCCGTTTCCAGCGCTTTTGGGCATCTTGGGCACATCTGTGATGAAAAATTTAAGATTTTAACCAAAGTTGCAAAAATAGGCTTATCTCACCGTTTCCAGCGCTTTTGGGCATCTTGGGCACATCTGTGATGAAAAATTTAAGATTTTAACCAAAGTTGCAAAAATAGGCTTATCTCACCGTTTCCAGCGCTTTTGTGCATCTTGGGCACATCTGTGATGAAAAATTGAAGATTTTAACCATTGTTGCAAAAATAGGCTTATCTCCCCGTTTCCAGCACTTTTTGGCACTTAGAGCCAATCTGACAGTAAAAACCGTGCAGTTGCTACTTTTTCATTGGGGTTTCCAAAACTTAAAATCTGTTTTTTAAAGAGTTCCTTTAGAGTTGAAACCAAGATTTCAAATTATCCTTTTTCATTATTATAATCCACTGTATGCATTTTAAGTATCAAGGAATTTGACTGAAGGCCTTTTGAGAAAACACGTTGATTAGTGACCCTATTTCATTATGGCAGTCAAACCACTGATTTTCAACTTTAGTCTATGAAACCTCCAAACCTTAAACATTGTTGCAAAATTAGGCTTATCTCACCGTTTCCAGCACTTTTGTGCATCTTGGGCATATCTGTGATGAAAAAATGAAGATTTTAACCAAAGTTGCAAAAATAGGCTTATCTCACCGTTTCCAGCGCTTTTGCGCATCTTGGGCACATCTGTGATGAAAAATTTAAGATTTAACCAAAGTTGCAAAAATAGGCTTATCTCACCGTTTCCAGCGCTTTTGCGCATCTTGGGCACATCTGTGATGAAAAATTTAAGATTTTAACCATAGTTGCAAAAATAGGGTTTTCTCACCGTTTCCAGCGCTTTTGCGCATATTGGGCACATCTGTGATGAAAAATTTAAGATTTTAACCATAGTTGCAAAAATAGGCTTATCTCACCGTTTCCAGCGCTCTTGGGCATCTTGGGCACATCTGTGATGAAAAATTTAAGATTTTAACCAAAGTTGCAAAAATAGGCTTATCTCTCCGTTTCCAGCACTTTTTGGCACTTAGAGCCAATCTGACAGTAGAAACCGTGCAGTTGCTACTTTTTCATTGGGGTTTCCAAAACTTAAAATCTTTTTTTTAAAGAGTTCCTTTAGAGTTGAAACCAAGATTTCAAATTATCCTTTTTCATTATTATAATCCACTGTATGCATTTTAAGTATCAAGGAATTTGACTGAAGGCCTTTTGAGAAAACACGTTGATTAGTGACCCTATTTCATTATGGCAGTCAAACCACTGATTTTCAACTTTAGTCTATGAAACCTCCAAACCTTAAACATTGTTGCAAAATTAGGCTTATCTCACCGTTTCCAGCACTTTTGTGCACCTTGGGCATATCTGTGATGAAAAAATGAAGATTTTAACCAAAGTTGCAAAAATAGGCTTATCTCACCGTTTCCAGCGCCTTTGGGCATCTTGGGCACATTTGTGATGAAAAATTTAAAATTTTAATTATAGTTGCAAAAATAGGTTTATCTCACCGTTTCCAGCGCTTTTGCGCATCTTGGGCACATCTGTGATGAAAAATTTAAGATTTTAACCATAGTTGCAAAAATAGGGTTTTCTCACCGTTTCCAGCGCTTTTGCGCATATTGGGCACATCTGTGATGAAAAATTTAAGATTTTAACCATAGTTGCAAAAATAGGCTTATCTCACCGTTTCCAGCGCTCTTGGGCATCTTGGGCACATCTGTGATGAAAAATTTAAGATTTTAACCAAAGTTGCAAAAATAGGCTTATCTCTCCGTTTCCAGCACTTTTTGGCACTTAGAGCCAATCTGACAGTAGAAACCGTGTAGTTGCTACTTTTTCATTGGGGTTTCCAAAACTTAAAATCTTTTTTTTAAAGAGTTCCTTTAGAGTTGAAACCAAGATTTCAAATTATCCTTTTTCATTATTATAATCCACTGTATGCATTTTAAGTATCAAGGAATTTGACTGAAGGCCTTTTGAGAAAACACGTTGATTAGTGACCCTATTTCATTATGGCAGTCAAACCACTGATTTTCAACTTTAGTCTATGAAACCTCCAAACCTTAAACATTGTTGCAAAATTAGGCTTATCTCACCGTTTCCAGCACTTTTGTGCACCTTGGGCATATCTGTGATGAAAAAATGAAGATTTTAACCAAAGTTGCAAAAATAGGGTTATCTCACCGTTTCCCGCACCTTTGGGCATCTTGGGCACATTTGTGATGAAAAATTTAAGATTTTAATTATAGTTGCAAAAATAGGTTTATCTCACCGTTTCCAGCGCTTTTGCGCATCTTGGGCACATCTGTGATGAAAAATTTAAGATTTTAACCAAAGTTGCAAAAAAAGGCTTATCTCCCCGTTTCCAGCGCTTTTGGGCATCTTGGGCACATCTGTGATGAAAAATTTAAGATTTTAACCAAAGTTGCAAAAATAGGCTTATCTCACCGTTTCCAGCGCTTTTGTGCATCTTGGGCACATCTGTGATGAAAAATTGAAGATTTTAACCATTGTTGCAAAAATAGGCTTATCTCCCCGTTTCCAGCACTTTTTGGCACTTAGAGCCAATCTGACAGTAAAAACCGTGCAGTTGCTACTTTTTCATTGGGGTTTCCAAAACTTAAAATCTGTTTTTTAAAGAGTTCCTTTAGAGTTGAAACCAAGATTTCAAATTATCCTTTTTCATTATTATAATCCACTGTATGCATTTTAAGTATCAAGGAATTTGACTGAAGGCCTTTTGAGAAAACACGTTGATTAGTGACCCTATTTCATTATGGCAGTCAAACCACTGATTTTCAACTTTAGTCTATGAAACCTCCAAACCTTAAACATTGTTGCAAAATTAGGCTTATCTCACCGTTTCCAGCACTTTTGTGCATCTTGGGCATATCTGTGATGAAAAATTTAAGATTTAACCAAAGTTGCAAAAATAGGCTTATCTCACCGTTTCCAGCGCTTTTGCGCATCTTGGGCACATCTGTGATGAAAAATTTAAGATTTTAACCATTGTTGCAAAAATAGGCTTATCTCCCCGTTTCCAGCGCTTTTGTGCATCTTGGGCACATCTGTGATGAAAAATTGAAAATTTTAACCATTGTTGCAAAAATAGGCTTATCTCCCCGTTTCCAGCACTTTTTGGCACTTAGAGCCAATCTGACAGTAAAAACCGTGCAGTTGCTACTTTTTCATTGGGGTTTCCAAAACTTAAAATCTGTTTTTTAAAGAGTTCCTTTAGAGTTGAAACCAAGATTTCAAATTATCCTTTTTCATTATTATAATCCACTGTATGCATTTTAAGTATCAAGGAATTTGACTGAAGGCCTTTTGAGAAAACACGTTGATTAGTGACCCTATTTCATTATGGCAGTCAAACCACTGATTTTCAACTTTAGTCTATGAAACCTCCAAACCTTAAACATTGTTGCAAAATTAGGCTTATCTCACCGTTTCCAGCGCTTTTGCGCATCTTGGGCACATCTGTGATGAAAAATTTATGATTTTAACCAAAGTTGCAAAAATAGGCTTATCTCCCTGTTTCCAGCACTTTTTGGCACTTAGAGCCAATCTGACAGTAGAAACCGTGCAGTTGCTACTTTTTCATTGGGGTTTCCAAAACTTCAAATCTTTTTTTTAAAGAGTTCCTCTAGAGTTGAAACCAAGATTTCAAATTATCCTTTTTCATTATTATAATCCACTGTATGCATTTTAAGTATCAAGGAATTTGACTGAAGGCCTTTTGAGAAAACACGTTGATTAGTGACCCTATTTCATTATGGCAGTCAAACCACTGATTTTCAACTTTAGTCTATGAAACCTCCAAACCTTAAACATTGTTGCAAAATTAGGCTTATCTCACCGTTTCCAGCACTTTTGTGCACCTTGGGCATATCTGTGATGAAAAAATGAAGATTTTAACCAAAGTTGCAAAAATAGGCTTATCTCTCAGTTTCCAGTGCCTTTGGGCATCTTGGGCACATTTGTGATGAAAAATTTAAGATTTTAATTATAGTTGCAAAAATAGGTTTATCTCACCGTTTCCAGCGCTTTTGCGCATCTTGGGCACATCTGTGATGAAAAATTTAAGATTTTAACCATAGTTGCAAAAAAAGGCTTATCTCCCCGTTTCCAGCGCTTTTGGGCATCTTGGGCACATCTGTGATGAAAAATTTAAGATTTAACCAAAGTTGCAAAAATAGGCTTATCTCACCGTTTCCAGCGCTTTTGCGCATCTTGGGCACATCTGTGATGAAAAATTTATGATTTTAACCAAAGTTGCAAAAATAGGCTTATCTCCCTGTTTCCAGCACTTTTTGGCACTTAGAGCCAATCTGACAGTAGAAACCGTGCAGTTGCTACTTTTTCATTGGGGTTTCCAAAACTTCAAATCTTTTTTTTAAAGAGTTCCTCTAGAGTTGAAACCAAGATTTCAAATTATCCTTTTTCATTATTATAATCCACTGTATGCATTTTAAGTATCAAGGAATTTGACTGAAGGCCTTTTGAGAAAACACGTTGATTAGTGACCCTATTTCATTATGGCAGTCAAACCACTGATTTTCAACTTTAGTCTATGAAACCTCCAAACCTTAAACATTGTTGCAAAATTAGGCTTATCTCACCGTTTCCATTACTTTTGTGCACCTTGGGCATATCTGTGATGAAAAAATGAAGATTTTAACCAAAGTTGCAAAAATAGGCTTATCTCACAGTTTCCAGTGCCTTTGGGCATCTTGGGCACATTTGTGATGAAAAATTTAAGATTTTATTTATAGTTGCAAAAATAGGTTTATCTCATCGTTTCCAGCGCTTTTGCGCATCTTGGGCACATCTGTGATGAAAAATTTAAGATTTTAACCAAAGTTGCAAAAAAAGGCTTATCTCCCCGTTTCCAGCGCTTTTGGGCATCTTGGGCACATCTGTGATGAAAAATTTAAGATTTTAACCAAAGTTGCAAAAATAGGCTTATCTCACTGTTTCCAGCGCTTTTGTGCATCTTGGGCACATCTGTGATGAAAAATTGAAGATTTTAACCATTGTTGCAAAAATAGGCTTATCTCCCCGTTTCCAGCACTTTTTGGCACTTAGAGCCAATCTGACAGTAAAAACCGTGCAGTTGCTACTTTTTCATTTGGGTTTCCAAAACTTAAAATCTTTTTTTTAAAGAGTTCCTTTAGAGTTGAAACCAAGATTTCAAATTATCCTTTTTCATTATTATAATCCACTGTATGCATTTTAAGTATCAAGGAATTTGACTGAAGGCCTTTTGAGAAAACACGTTGATTAGTGACCCTATTTCATTATGGCAGTCAAACCACTGATTTTCAACTTTAGTCTATGAAACCTCCAAACCTTAAACATTGTTGCAAAATTAGGCTTATCTCACCGTTTCCAGCACTTTTGTGCACCTTGGGCATATCTGTGATGAAAAAATGAAGATTTTAACCAAAGTTGCAAAAATAGGGTTATCTCACCGTTTCCCGCGCCTTTGGGCATCTTGGGCACATTTGTGATGAAAAATTTAAGATTTTAATTATAGTTGCAAAAATAGGTTTATCTCACCGTTTCCAGCGCTTTTGCGCATCTTGGGCACATCTGTGATGAAAAATTTAAGATTTTAACCAAAGTTGCAAAAAAAGGCTTATCTCCCCGTTTCCAGCGCTTTTGGGCATCTTGGGCACATCTGTGATGAAAAATTTAAGATTTAACCAAAGTTGCAAAAATAGGCTTATCTCACCGTTTCCAGCGCTTTTGCGCATCTTGGGCACATCTGTGATGAAAAATTTATGATTTTAACCAAAGTTGCAAAAATAGGCTTATCTCCCTGTTTCCAGCACTTTTTGGCACTTAGAGCCAATCTGACAGTAGAAACCGTGCAGTTGCTACTTTTTCATTGGGGTTTCCAAAACTTCAAATCTTTTTTTTAAAGAGTTCCTCTAGAGTTGAAACCAAGATTTCAAATTATCCTTTTTCATTATTATAATCCACTGTATGCATTTTAAGTATCAAGGAATTTGACTGAAGGCCTTTTGAGAAAACACGTTGATTAGTGACCCTATTTCATTATGGCAGTCAAACCACTGATTTTCAACTTTAGTCTATGAAACCTCCAAACCTTAAACATTGTTGCAAAATTAGGCTTATCTCACCGTTTCTAGCACTTTTGTGCACCTTGGGCATATCTGTGATGAAAAAATGAAGATTTTAACCAAAGTTGCAAAAATAGGGTTATCTCACCGTTTCCCGCGCCTTTGGGCATCTTGGGCACATTTGTGATGAAAAATTTAAGATTTTAATTATAGTTGCAAAAATAGGTTTATCTCACCGTTTCCAGCGCTTTTGCGCATCTTGGGCACATCTGTGATGAAAAATTTAAGATTTTAACCAAAGTTGCAAAAAAAGGCTTATCTCCCCGTTTCCAGCGCTTTTGGGCATCTTGGGCACATCTGTGATGAAAAATTTAAGATTTTAACCAAAGTTGCAAAAATAGGCTTATCTCACCGTTTCCAGTGCCTTTGGGCATCTTGGGCACATTTGTGATGAAAAATTTAAGATTTTAATTATAGTTGCAAAAATAGGTTTATCTCACCGTTTCCAGCGCTTTTGCGCATCTTGGGCACATCTGTGATGAAAAAATTAAGATTTTAACCAAAGTTGCAAAAAAAGGCTTATCTCCCCGTTTCCAGCGCTTTTGGGCATCTTGGGCACATCTGTGATGAAAAATTTAAGATTTAACCAAAGTTGCAAAAATAGGCTTATCTCACCGTTTCCAGCGCTTTTGCGCATCTTGGGCACATCTGTGATGAAAAATTTATGATTTTAACCAAAGTTGCAAAAATAGGCTTATCTCCCTGTTTCCAGCACTTTTTGGCACTTAGAGCCAATCTGACAGTAGAAACCGTGCAGTTGCTACTTTTTCATTGGGGTTTCCAAAACTTCAAATCTTTTTTTTAAAGAGTTCCTCTAGAGTTGAAACCAAGATTTCAAATTATCCTTTTTCATTATTATAATCCACTGTATGCATTTTAAGTATCAAGGAATTTGACTGAAGGCCTTTTGAGAAAACACGGTGATTAGTGACCCTATTTCATTATGGCAGTCAAACCACTGATTTTCAACTTTAGTCTATGAAACCTCCAAACCTTAAACATTGTTGCAAAATTAGGCTTATCTCACCGTTTCTAGCACTTTTGTGCACCTTGGGCATATCTGTGATGAAAAAATGAAGATTTTAACCAAAGTTGCAAAAATAGGGTTATCTCACCGTTTCCCGCGCCTTTGGGCATCTTGGGCACATTTGTGATGAAAAATTTAAGATTTTAATTATAGTTGCAAAAATAGGTTTATCTCACCGTTTCCAGCGCTTTTGCGCATCTTGGGCACATCTGTGATGAAAAATTTAAGATTTTAACCAAAGTTGCAAAAAAAGGCTTATCTCCCCGTTTCCAGCGCTTTTGGGCATCTTGGGCACATCTGTGATGAAAAATTTAAGATTTTAACCAAAGTTGCAAAAATAGGCTTATCTCACCGTTTCCAGTGCCTTTGGGCATCTTGGGCACATTTGTGATGAAAAATTTAAGATTTTAATTATAGTTGCAAAAATAGGTTTATCTCACCGTTTCCAGCGCTTTTGCGCATCTTGGGCACATCTGTGATGAAAAATTTAAGATTTTAACCAAAGTTGCAAAAAAAGGCTTATCTCCCCGTTTCCAGCGCTTTTGGGCATCTTGGGCACATCTGTGATGAAAAATTTAAGATTTTAACCAAAGTTGCAAAAATAGGCTTATCTCACCGTTTCCAGCGCTTTTGTGCATCTTGGGCACATCTGTGATGAAAAATTGAAGATTTTAACCATTGTTGCAAAAATAGGCTTATCTCCCCGTTTCCAGCACTTTTTGGCACTTAGAGCCAATCTGACAGTAAAAACCGTGCAGTTGCTACTTTTTCATTGGGGTTTCCAAAACTTAAAATCTGTTTTTTAAAGAGTTCCTTTAGAGTTGAAACCAAGATTTCTAATTATCCTTTTTCATTATTATAATCCACTGTATGCATTTTAAGTATCAAGGAATTTGACTGAAGGCCTTTTGAGAAAACACGTTGATTAGTGACCCTATTTCATTATGGCAGTCAAACCACTGATTTTCAACTTTAGTCTATGAAACCTCCAAACCTTAAACATTGTTGCAAAATTAGGCTTATCTCACCGTTTCCAGCACTTTTGTGCATCTTGGGCATATCTGTGATGAAAAAATGAAGATTTTAACCAAAGTTGCAAAAATAGGCTTATATCACCGTTTCCAGCGCTTTTGCGCATCTTGGGCACATCTGTGATGAAAAATTTAAGATTTAACCAAAGTTGCAAAAATAGGCTTATCTCACCGTTTCCAGCGCTTTTGCGCATCTTGGGCACATCTGTGATGAAAAATTTAAGATTTTAACCATTGTTGCAAAAATAGGCTTATCTCCCCGTTTCCAGCACTTTTTGGCACTTAGAGCCAATCTGACAGTAAAAACCGTGCAGTTGCTACTTTTTCATTGGGGTTTCCAAAACTTAAAATCTGTTTTTTAAAGAGTTCCTTTAGAGTTGAAACCAAGATTTCAAATTATCCTTTTTCATTATTATAATCCACTGTATGCATTTTAAGTATCAAGGAATTTGACTGAAGGCCTTTTGAGAAAACACGTTGATTAGTGACCCTATTTCATTATGGCAGTCAAACCACTGATTTTCAACTTTAGTCTATGAAACCTCCAAACCTTAAACATTGTTGCAAAATTAGGCTTATCTCACCGTTTCCAGCACTTTTGTGCATCTTGGGCATATCTGTGATGAAAAAATGAAGATTTTAACCAAAGTTGCAAAAATAGGCTTATCTCACCGTTTCCAGCGCTTTTGCGCATCTTGGGCACATCTGTGATGAAAAATTTAAGATTTAACCAAAGTTGCAAAAATAGGCTTATCTCACCGTTTCCAGCGCTTTTGCGCATCTTGGGCACATCTGTGATGAAAAATTTATGATTTTAACCAAAGTTGCAAAAATAGGCTTATCTCCCTGTTTCCAGCACTTTTTGGCACTTAGAGCCAATCTGACAGTAGAAACCGTGCAGTTGCTACTTTTTCATTGGGGTTTCCAAAACTTCAAATCTTTTTTTTAAAGAGTTCCTCTAGAGTTGAAACCAAGATTTCAAATTATCCTTTTTCATTATTATAATCCACTGTATGCATTTTAAGTATCAAGGAATTTGACTGAAGGCCTTTTGAGAAAACACGTTGATTAGTGACCCTATTTCATTATGGCAGTCAAACCACTGATTTTCAACTTTAGTCTATGAAACCTCCAAACCTTAAACATTGTTGCAAAATTAGGCTTATCTCACCGTTTCTAGCACTTTTGTGCACCTTGGGCATATCTGTGATGAAAAAATGAAGATTTTAACCAAAGTTGCAAAAATAGGGTTATCTCACCGTTTCCCGCGCCTTTGGGCATCTTGGGCACATTTGTGATGAAAAATTTAAGATTTTAATTATAGTTGCAAAAATAGGTTTATCTGACCGTTTCCAGCGCTTTTGCGCATCTTGGGCACATCTGTGATGAAAAATTTAAGATTTTAACCATAGTTGCAAAAATAGGCTTATCTCACCGTTTCCAGCGCTCTTGGGCATCTTGGGCACATCTGTGATGAAAAATTTAAGATTTTAACCAAAGTTGCAAAAATAGGCTTATCTCTCCGTTTCCAGCACTTTTTGGCACTTAGAGCCAATCTGACAGTAGAAACCGTGCAGTTGCTACTTTTTCATTGGGGTTTCCAAAACTTAAAATCTTTTTTTTAAAGAGTTCCTTTAGAGTTGAAACCAAGATTTCAAATTATCCTTTTTCATTATTATAATCCACTGTATGCATTTTAAGTATCAAGGAATTTGACTGAAGGCCTTTTGAGAAAACACGTTGATTAGTGACCCTATTTCATTATGGCAGTCAAACCACTGATTTTCAACTTTAGTCTATGAAACCTCCAAACCTTAAACATTGTTGCAAAATTAGGCTTATCTCACCGTTTCCAGCACTTTTGTGCACCTTGGGCATATCTGTGATGAAAAAATGAAGATTTTAACCAAAGTTGCAAAAATAGGCTTATCTCACCGTTTCCAGCGCCTTTGGGCATCTTGGGCACATTTGTGATGAAAAATTTAAAATTTTAATTATAGTTGCAAAAATAGGTTTATCTCACCGTTTCCAGCGCTTTTGCGCATCTTGGGCACATCTGTGATGAAAAATTTAAGATTTTAACCATAGTTGCAAAAATAGGGTTTTCTCACCGTTTCCAGCGCTTTTGCGCATATTGGGCACATCTGTGATGAAAAATTTAAGATTTTAACCATAGTTGCAAAAATAGGCTTATCTCACCGTTTCCAGCGCTCTTGGGCATCTTGGGCACATCTGTGATGAAAAATTTAAGATTTTAACCAAAGTTGCAAAAATAGGCTTATCTCTCCGTTTCCAGCACTTTTTGGCACTTAGAGCCAATCTGACAGTAGAAACCGTGTAGTTGCTACTTTTTCATTGGGGTTTCCAAAACTTAAAATCTTTTTTTTAAAGAGTTCCTTTAGAGTTGAAACCAAGATTTCAAATTATCCTTTTTCATTATTATAATCCACTGTATGCATTTTAAGTATCAAGGAATTTGACTGAAGGCCTTTTGAGAAAACACGTTGATTAGTGACCCTATTTCATTATGGCAGTCAAACCACTGATTTTCAACTTTAGTCTATGAAACCTCCAAACCTTAAACATTGTTGCAAAATTAGGCTTATCTCACCGTTTCCAGCACTTTTGTGCACCTTGGGCATATCTGTGATGAAAAAATGAAGATTTTAACCAAAGTTGCAAAAATAGGGTTATCTCACCGTTTCCCGCGCCTTTGGGCATCTTGGGCACATTTGTGATGAAAAATTTAAGATTTTAATTATAGTTGCAAAAATAGGTTTATCTCACCGTTTCCAGCGCTTTTGCGCATCTTGGGCACATCTGTGATGAAAAATTTAAGATTTTAACCAAAGTTGCAAAAAAAGGCTTTTCTCCCCGTTTCCAGCGCTTTTGGGCATCTTGGGCACATCTGTGATGAAAAATTTAAGATTTTAACCAAAGTTGCAAAAATAGGCTTATCTCACCGTTTCCAGCGCTTTTGTGCATCTTGGGCACATCTGTGATGAAAAATTGAAAATTTTAACCATTGTTGCAAAAATAGGCTTATCTCCCCGTTTCCAGCACTTTTTGGCACTTAGAGCCAATCTGACAGTAAAAAACGTGCAGTTGCTACTTTTTCATTGGGGTTTCCAAAACTTAAAATCTGTTTTTTAAAGAGTTCCTTTAGAGTTGAAACCAAGATTTCAAATTATCCTTTTTCATTATTATAATCCACTGTATGCATTTTAAGTATCAAGGAATTTGACTGAAGGCCTTTTGAGAAAACACGTTGATTAGTGACCCTATTTCATTACGGCAGTCAAACCACTGATTTTCAACTTTAGTCTATGAAACCTCCAAACCTTAAACATTGTTGCAAAATTAGGCTTATCTCACCGTTTCCAGCGCTTTTGCGCATCTTGGGCACATCTGTGATGAAAAATTTAAGATTTTAACCATAGTTGCAAAAAAAGGCTTATCTCCCCGTTTCCAGCGCTTTTGGGCATCTTGGGCACATCTGTGATGAAAAATTTAAGATTTAACCAAAGTTGCAAAAATAGGCTTATCTCAACGTTTCCAGCGCTTTTGCGCATCTTGGGCACATCTGTGATGAAAAATTTATGATTTTAACCAAAGTTGCAAAAATAGGCTTATCTCCCTGTTTCCAGCACTTTTTGGCACTTAGAGCCAATCTGACAGTAGAAACCGTGCAGTTGCTACTTTTTCATTGGGGTTTCCAAAACTTCAAATCTTTTTTTTAAAGAGTTCCTCTAGAGTTGAAACCAAGATTTCAAATTATCCTTTTTCATTATTATAATCCACTGTATGCATTTTAAGTATCAAGGAATTTGACTGAAGGCCTTTTGAGAAAACACGTTGATTAGTGACCCTATTTCATTATGGCAGTCAAACCACTGATTTTCAACTTTAGTCTATGAAACCTCCAAACCTTAAACATTGTTGCAAAATTAGGCTTATCTCACCGTTTCCATTACTTTTGTGCACCTTGGGCATATCTGTGATGAAAAAATGATGATTTTAACCAAAGTTGCAAAAATAGGCTTATCTCACAGTTTCCAGTGCCTTTGGGCATCTTGGGCACATTTGTGATGAAAAATTTAAGATTTTAATTATAGTTGCAAAAATAGGTTTATCTCATCGTTTCCAGCGCTTTTGCGCATCTTGGGCACATCTGTGATGAAAAATTTAAGATTTTAACCAAAGTTGCAAAAAAAGGCTTATCTCCCCGTTTCCAGCGCTTTTGGGCATCTTGGGCACATCTGTGATGAAAAATTTAAGATTTTAACCAAAGTTGCAAAAATAGGCTTATCTCACTGTTTCCAGCGCTTTTGTGCATCTTGGGCACATCTGTGATGAAAAATTGAAGATTTTAACCATTGTTGCAAAAATAGGCTTATCTCCCCGTTTCCAGCACTTTTTGGCACTTAGAGCCAATCTGACAGTAAAAACCGTGCAGTTGCTACTTTTTCATTTGGGTTTCCAAAACTTAAAATCTGTTTTTTAAAGAGTTCCTTTAGAGTTGAAACCAAGATTTCAAATTATCCTTTTTCATTATTATAATCCACTGTATGCATTTTAAGTATCAAGGAATTTGACTGAAGGCCTTTTGAGAAAACACGTTGATTAGTGACCCTATTTCATTATGGCAGTCAAACCACTGATTTTCAACTTTAGTCTATGAAACCTCCAAACCTTAAACATTGTTTCAAAATTAGGCTTATCTCACCGTTTCCAGCACTTTTGTGCATCTTGGGCATATCTGTGATGAAAAAATGAAGATTTTAACCAAAGTTGCAAAAATAGGCTTATCTCACCGTTTCCAGCGCTTTTGCGCATCTTGGGCACATCTGTGATGAAAAATGTAAGATTTTAACCATAGTTGCAAAAATAGGCTTATCTCACCGTTTCCAGCGCTTTTGGGCATCTTGGGCACATCTGTGATGAAAAATTTAAGATTTTAACCAAAGTTGCAAAAATAGGCTTATCTCTCCGTTTCCAGCACTTTTTGGCACTTAGAGCCAATCTGACAGTAGAAACCGTGCAGTTGCTACTTTTTCTTTGGGGTTTCCAAAACTTAAAATCTTTTTTTTAAAGAGTTCCTTTAGAGTTGAAACCAAGATTTTAAATTATCCTTTTTCATTATTATAATCCACTGTATGCATTTTAAGTATCAAGGAATTTGACTGAAGGCCTTTTGAGAAAACACGTTGATTAGTGACCCTATTTCATTATGGCAGTCAAACCACTGATTTTCAACTTTAGTCTATGAAACCTCCAAACCTTAAACATTGTTGCAAAATTAGGCTTATCTCACCGTTTCCAGCACTTTTGTGCACCTTGGGCATATCTGTGATGAAAAAATGAAGATTTTAACCAAAGTTGCAAAAATAGGGTTATCTCACCGTTTCCCGCGCCTTTGGGCATCTTGGGCACATTTGTGATGAAAAATTTAAGATTTTAATTATAGTTGCAAAAATAGGTTTATCTCACCGTTTCCAGCGCTTTTGCGCATCTTGGGCACATCTGTGATGAAAAATTTAAGATTTTAACCAAAGTTGCAAAAAAAGGCTTATCTCCCCGTTTCCAGCGCTTTTGGGCATCTTGGGCACATCTGTGATGAAAAATTTAAGATTTAACCAAAGTTGCAAAAATAGGCTTATCTCACCGTTTCCAGCGCTTTTGCGCATCTTGGGCACATCTGTGATGAAAAATTTATGATTTTAACCAAAGTTGCAAAAATAGGCTTATCTCCCTGTTTCCAGCACTTTTTGGCACTTAGAGCCAATCTGACAGTAGAAACCGTGCAGTTGCTACTTTTTCATTGGGGTTTCCAAAACTTCAAATCTTTTTTTTAAAGAGTTCCTCTAGAGTTGAAACCAAGATTTCAAATTATCCTTTTTCATTATTATAATCCACTGTATGCATTTTAAGTATCAAGGAATTTGACTGAAGGCCTTTTGAGAAAACACGTTGATTAGTGACCCTATTTCATTATGGCAGTCAAACCACTGATTTTCAACTTTAGTCTATGAAACCTCCAAACCTTAAACATTGTTGCAAAATTAGGCTTATCTCACCGTTTCTAGCACTTTTGTGCACCTTGGGCATATCTGTGATGAAAAAATGAAGATTTTAACCAAAGTTGCAAAAATAGGGTTATCTCACCGTTTCCCGCGCCTTTGGGCATCTTGGGCACATTTGTGATGAAAAATTTAAGATTTTAATTATAGTTGCAAAAATAGGTTTATCTCACCGTTTCCAGCGCTTTTGCGCATCTTGGGCACATCTGTGATGAAAAATTTAAGATTTTAACCAAAGTTGCAAAAAAAGGCTTATCTCCCCGTTTCCAGCGCTTTTGGGCATCTTGGGCACATCTGTGATGAAAAATTTAAGATTTTAACCAAAGTTGCAAAAATAGGCTTATCTCACCGTTTCCAGTGCCTTTGGGCATCTTGGGCACATTTGTGATGAAAAATTTAAGATTTTAATTATAGTTGCAAAAATAGGTTTATCTCACCGTTTCCAGCGCTTTTGCGCATCTTGGGCACATCTGTGATGAAAAATTTAAGATTTTAACCAAAGTTGCAAAAAAAGGCTTATCTCCCCGTTTCCAGCGCTTTTGGGCATCTTGGGCACATCTGTGATGAAAAATTTAAGATTTAACCAAAGTTGCAAAAATAGGCTTATCTCACCGTTTCCAGCGCTTTTGCGCATCTTGGGCACATCTGTGATGAAAAATTGAAGATTTTAACCATTGTTGCAAAAATAGGCTTATCTCCCCGTTTCCAGCACTTTTTGGCACTTAGAGCCAATCTGACAGTAAAAACCGTGCAGTTGCTACTTTTTCATTGGGGTTTCCAAAACTTAAAATCTGTTTTTTAAAGAGTTCCTTTAGAGTTGAAACCAAGATTTCAAATTATCCTTTTTCATTATTATAATCCACTGTATGCATTTTAAGTATCAAGGAATTTGACTGAAGGTCTTTTGAGAAAACACGTTGATTAGTGACCCTATTTCATTATGGCAGTCAAACCACTGATTTTCAACTTTAGTCTATGAAACCTCCAAACCTTAAACATTGTTGCAAAATTAGGCTTATCTCACCGTTTCCAGCACTTTTGTGCACCTTGGGCATATCTGTGATGAAAAAATGAAGATTTTAACCAAAGTTGCAAAAATAGGCTTATCTCACAGTTTCCAGTGCCTTTGAGCATCTTGAGCACATTTGTGATGAAAAATTTAAGATTTTAATTATAGTTGCAAAAATAGGTTTATCTCATCGTTTCCAGCGCTTT
Organism: Pleuronectes platessa; assembly: GCF_947347685.1. Taxonomy (NCBI): domain Eukaryota; kingdom Metazoa; phylum Chordata; class Actinopteri; order Pleuronectiformes; family Pleuronectidae; genus Pleuronectes; species Pleuronectes platessa. The sequence continues at coordinate 93,546 of NW_026519017.1, forward strand.
TGCGCATCTTGGGCACATCTGTGATGAAAAATTTAAGATTTAACCAAAGTTGCAAAAATAGGCTTATCTCACCGTTTCCAGCGCTTTTGCGCATCTTGGGCACATCTGTGATGAAAAATTTATGATTTTAACCAAAGTTGCAAAAATAGGCTTATCTCCCTGTTTCCAGCACTTTTTGGCACTTAGAGCCAATCTGACAGTAGAAACCGTGCAGTTGCTACTTTTTCATTGGGGTTTCCAAAACTTCAAATCTTTTTTTTAAAGAGTTCCTCTAGAGTTGAAACCAAGATTTCAAATTATCCTTTTTCATTATTATAATCCACTGTATGCATTTTAAGTATCAAGGAATTTGACTGAAGGCCTTTTGAGAAAACACGTTGATTAGTGACCCTATTTCATTATGGCAGTCAAACCACTGATTTTCAACTTTAGTCTATGAAACCTCCAAACCTTAAACATTGTTGCAAAATTAGGCTTATCTCACCGTTTCTAGCACTTTTGTGCACCTTGGGCATATCTGTGATGAAAAAATGAAGATTTTAACCAAAGTTGCAAAAATAGGGTTATCTCACCGTTTCCCGCGCCTTTGGGCATCTTGGGCACATTTGTGATGAAAAATTTAAGATTTTAATTATAGTTGCAAAAATAGGTTTATCTCACCGTTTCCAGCGCTTTTGCGCATCTTGGGCACATCTGTGATGAAAAATTTAAGATTTTAACCAAAGTTGCAAAAAAAGGCTTATCTCCCCGTTTCCAGCGCTTTTGGGCATCTTGGGCACATCTGTGATGAAAAATTTAAGATTTTAACCAAAGTTGCAAAAATAGGCTTATCTCACCGTTTCCAGTGCCTTTGGGCATCTTGGGCACATTTGTGATGAAAAATTTAAGATTTTAATTATAGTTGCAAAAATAGGTTTATCTCACCGTTTCCAGCGCTTTTGCGCATCTTGGGCACATCTGTGATGAAAAATTTAAGATTTTAACCAAAGTTGCAAAAATAGGCTTATCTCACCGTTTCCAGCGCTTTTGTGCATCTTGGGCACATCTGTGATGAAAAATTGAAGATTTTAACCATTGTTGCAAAAATAGGCTTATCTCCCTGTTTCCAGCACTTTTTGGCACTTAGAGCCAATCTGACAGTAGAAACCGTGCAGTTGCTACTTTTTCATTGGGGTTTCCAAAACTTCAAATCTTTTTTTTAAAGAGTTCCTCTAGAGTTGAAACCAAGATTTCAAATTATCCTTTTTCATTATTATAATCCACTGTATGCATTTTAAGTATCAAGGAATTTGACTGAAGGCCATTTGAGAAAACACGTTGATTAGTGACCCTATTTCATTATGGCAGTCAAACCACTGATTTTCAACTTTAGTCTATGAAACCTCCAAACCTTAAACATTGTTGCAAAATTAGGCTTATCTCACCGTTTCTAGCACTTTTGTGCACCTTGGGCATATCTGTGATGAAAAAATGAAGATTTAACCAAAGTTGCAAAAATAGGGTTATCTCACCGTTTCCCGCGCCTTTGGGCATCTTGGGCACATTTGTGATGAAAAATTTAAGATTTTAATTATAGTTGCAAAAATAGGTTTATCTCACCGTTTCCAGCGCTTTTGCGCATCTTGGGCACATCTGTGATGAAAAATTTAAGATTTTAACCAAAGTTGCAAAAAAAGGCTTATCTCCCCGTTTCCAGCGCTTTTGGGCATCTTGGGCACATCTGTGATGAAAAATTTAAGATTTTAACCAAAGTTTCAAAAATAGGCTTATCTCACCGTTTCCAGTGCCTTTGGGCATCTTGGGCACATTTGTGATGAAAAATTTAAGATTTTAATTATAGTTGCAAAAATAGGTTTATCTCACCGTTTCCAGCGCTTTTGCGCATCTTGGGCACATCTGTGATGAAAAATTTAAGATTTTAACCAAAGTTGCAAAAATAGGCTTATCTCACCGTTTCCAGCGCTTTTGTGCATCTTGGGCACATCTGTGATGAAAAATTGAAGATTTTAACCATTGTTGCAAAAATAGGCTTATCTCCCCGTTTCCAGCACTTTTTGGCACTTAGAGCCAATCTGACAGTAAAAACCGTGCAGTTGCTACTTTTTCATTGGGGTTTCCAAAACTTAAAATCTGTTTTTTAAAGAGTTCCTTTAGAGTTGAAACCAAGATTTCAAATTATCCTTTTTCATTATTATAATCCACTGTATGCATTTTAAGTATCAAGGAATTTGACTGAAGGCCTTTTGAGAAAACACGTTGATTAGTGACCCTATTTCATTATGGCAGTCAAACCACTGATTTTCAACTTTAGTCTATGAAACCTCCAAACCTTAAACATTGTTGCAAAATTAGGCTTATCTCACCGTTTCCAGCACTTTTGTGCACCTTGGGCATATCTGTGATGAAAAAATGAAGATTTTAACCAAAGTTGCAAAAATAGGGTTATCTCACCGTTTCCCGCGCCTTTGGGCATCTTGGGCACATTTGTGATGAAAAATTTAAGATTTTAATTATAGTTGCAAAAATAGGTTTATCTCACCGTTTCCAGCGCTTTTGCGCATCTTGGGCACATCTGTGATGAAAAATTTAAGATTTTAACCAAAGTTGCAAAAAAAGGCTTATCTCCCCGTTTCCAGCGCTTTTGGGCATCTTGGGCACATCTGTGATGAAAAATTTAAGATATTAACCATAGTTGCAAAAATAGGCTTATCTCACCGTTTCCAGCGCTTTTGGGCATCTTGGGCACATCTGTGATGAAAAATTGAAGATTTTAACCAAAGTTGCAAAAATAGGCTTATCTCACCGTTTCCAGCGCTTTTGTGCATCTTGGGCACATCTGTGATGAAAAATTGAAGATTTTAACCATTGTTGCAAAAATAGGCTTATCTCCCTGTTTCCAGCACTTTTTGGCACTTAGAGCCAATCTGACAGTAGAAACCGTGCAGTTGCTACTTTTTCATTGGGGTTTCCAAAACTTAAAATCTTTTTTTTAAAGAGTTCCTTTAGAGTTGAAACCAAGATTTCAAATTATCCTTTTTCATTATTATAATCCACTGTATGCATTTTAAGTATCAAGGAATTTGACTGAAGGCCTTTTGAGAAAACACGTTGATTAGTGACCCTATTTCATTATGGCAGTCAAACCACTGATTTTCAACTTTAGTCTATGAAACCTCCAAACCTTAAACATTGTTGCAAAATTAGGCTTATCTCACCGTTTCCAGCACTTTTGTGCACCTTGGGCATATCTGTGATGAAAAAATGAAGATTTTAACCAAAGTTGCAAAAATAGGGTTATCTCACCGTTTCCCGCGCCTTTGGGCATCTTGGGCACATTTGTGATGAAAAATGTAAGATTTTAACCATAGTTGCAAAAATAGGTTTATCTCACCGTTTCCAGCGCTTTTGCGCATCTTGGGCACATCTGTGATGAAAAATTTAAGATTTTAACCAAAGTTGCAAAAAAAGGCTTATCTCCCCGTTTCCAGCGCTTTTGGGCATCTTGGGCACATCTGTGATGAAAAATTTAAGATTTAACCAAAGTTGCAAAAATAGGCTTATCTCACCGTTTCCAGCGCTTTTGCGCATCTTGGGCACATCTGTGATGAAAAATTTATGATTTTAACCAAAGTTGCAAAAATAGGCTTATCTCCCTGTTTCCAGCACTTTTTGGCACTTAGAGCCAATCTGACAGTAGAAACCGTGCAGTTGCTACTTTTTCATTGGGGTTTCCAAAACTTCAAATCTTTTTTTTAAAGAGTTCCTCTAGAGTTGAAACCAAGATTTCAAATTATCCTTTTTCATTATTATAATCCACTGTATGCATTTTAAGTATCAAGGAATTTGACTGAAGGCCTTTTGAGAAAACACGTTGATTAGTGACCCTATTTCATTATGGCAGTCAAACCACTGATTTTCAACTTTAGTCTATGAAACCTCCAAACCTTAAACATTGTTGCAAAATTAGGCTTATCTCACCGTTTCTAGCACTTTTGTGCACCTTGGGCATATCTGTGATGAAAAAATGAAGATTTTAACCAAAGTTGCAAAAATAGGGTTATCTCACCGTTTCCCGCGCCTTTGGGCATCTTGGGCACATTTGTGATGAAAAATTTAAGATTTTAATTATAGTTGCAAAAATAGGTTTATCTCACCGTTTCCAGCGCTTTTGCGCATCTTGGGCACATCTGTGATGAAAAATTTAAGATTTTAACCAAAGTTGCAAAAAAAGGCTTATCTCCCCGTTTCCAGCGCTTTTGGGCATCTTGGGCACATCTGTGATGAAAAATTTAAGATTTTAACCAAAGTTGCAAAAATAGGCTTATCTCACCGTTTCCAGTGCCTTTGGGCATCTTGGGCACATTTGTGATGAAAAATTTAAGATTTTAATTATAGTTGCAAAAATAGGTTTATCTCACCGTTTCCAGCGCTTTTGCGCATCTTGGGCACATCTGTGATGAAAAATTTAAGATTTTAACCAAAGTTGCAAAAATAGGCTTATCTCACCGTTTCCAGCGCTTTTGTGCATCTTGGGCACATCTGTGATGAAAAATTGAAGATTTTAACCATTGTTGCAAAAATAGGCTTATCTCCCTGTTTCCAGCACTTTTTGGCACTTAGAGCCAATCTGACAGTAGAAACCGTGCAGTTGCTACTTTTTCATTGGGGTTTCCAAAACTTCAAATCTTTTTTTTAAAGAGTTCCTCTAGAGTTGAAACCAAGATTTCAAATTATCCTTTTTCATTATTATAATCCACTGTATGCATTTTAAGTATCAAGGAATTTGACTGAAGGCCATTTGAGAAAACACGTTGATTAGTGACCCTATTTCATTATGGCAGTCAAACCACTGATTTTCAACTTTAGTCTATGAAACCTCCAAACCTTAAACATTGTTGCAAAATTAGGCTTATCTCACCGTTTCTAGCACTTTTGTGCACCTTGGGCATATCTGTGATGAAAAAATGAAGATTTAACCAAAGTTGCAAAAATAGGGTTATCTCACCGTTTCCCGCGCCTTTGGGCATCTTGGGCACATTTGTGATGAAAAATTTAAGATTTTAATTATAGTTGCAAAAATAGGTTTATCTCACCGTTTCCAGCGCTTTTGCGCATCTTGGGCACATCTGTGATGAAAAATTTAAGATTTTAACCAAAGTTGCAAAAAAAGGCTTATCTCCCCGTTTCCAGCGCTTTTGGGCATCTTGGGCACATCTGTGATGAAAAATTTAAGATTTTAACCAAAGTTTCAAAAATAGGCTTATCTCACCGTTTCCAGTGCCTTTGGGCATCTTGGGCACATTTGTGATGAAAAATTTAAGATTTTAATTATAGTTGCAAAAATAGGTTTATCTCACCGTTTCCAGCGCTTTTGCGCATCTTGGGCACATCTGTGATGAAAAATTTAAGATTTTAACCAAAGTTGCAAAAATAGGCTTATCTCACCGTTTCCAGCGCTTTTGTGCATCTTGGGCACATCTGTGATGAAAAATTGAAGATTTTAACCATTGTTGCAAAAATAGGCTTATCTCCCCGTTTCCAGCACTTTTTGGCACTCAGAGCCAATCTGACAGTAAAAACCGTGCAGTTGCTACTTTTTCATTGGGGTTTCCAAAACTTAAAATCTGTTTTTTAAAGAGTTCCTTTAGAGTTGAAACCAAGATTTCAAATTATCCTTTTTCATTATTATAATCCACTGTATGCATTTTAAGTATCAAGGAATTTGACTGAAGGCCTTTTGAGAAAACACGTTGATTAGTGACCCTATTTCATTATGGCAGTCAAACCACTGATTTTCAACTTTAGTCTATGAAACCTCCAAACCTTAAACATTGTTGCAAAATTAGGCTTATCTCACCGTTTCCAGCACTTTTGTGCACCTTGGGCATATCTGTGATGAAAAAATGAAGATTTTAACCAAAGTTGCAAAAATAGGGTTATCTCACCGTTTCCCGCGCCTTTGGGCATCTTGGGCACATTTGTGATGAAAAATTTAAGATTTTAATTATAGTTGCAAAAATAGGTTTATCTCACCGTTTCCAGCGCTTTTGCGCATCTTGGGCACATCTGTGATGAAAAATTTAAGATTTTAACCAAAGTTGCAAAAAAAGGCTTATCTCCCCGTTTCCAGCGCTTTTGGGCATCTTGGGCACATCTGTGATGAAAAATTTAAGATATTAACCATAGTTGCAAAAATAGGCTTATCTCACCGTTTCCAGCGCTTTTGGGCATCTTGGGCACATCTGTGATGAAAAATTGAAGATTTTAACCAAAGTTGCAAAAATAGGCTTATCTCACCGTTTCCAGCGCTTTTGTGCATCTTGGGCACATCTGTGATGAAAAATTGAAGATTTTAACCATTGTTGCAAAAATAGGCTTATCTCCCTGTTTCCAGCACTTTTTGGCACTTAGAGCCAATCTGACAGTAGAAACCGTGCAGTTGCTACTTTTTCATTGGGGTTTCCAAAACTTAAAATCTTTTTTTTAAAGAGTTCCTTTAGAGTTGAAACCAAGATTTTAAATTATCCTTTTTCATTATTATAATCCACTGTATGCATTTTAAGTATCAAGGAATTTGACTGAAGGCCTTTTGAGAAAACACGTTGATTAGTGACCCTATTTCATTATGGCAGTCAAACCACTGATTTTCAACTTTAGTCTATGAAACCTCCAAACCTTAAACATTGTTGCAAAATTAGGCTTATCTCACCGTTTCCAGCACTTTTGCGCACCTTGGGCATATCTGTGATGAAAAAATGAAGATTTTAACCAAAGTTGCAAAAATAGGCTTATCTCACCGTTTCCAGCGCTTTTGCGCATCTTGGGCACATCTGTGATGAAAAATTTAACGTTTTAACCAAAGTTGCAAAAATAGGCTTATCTCACCGTTTCCAGCGCTTTTGCGCATCTTGGGCACATCTGTGATGAAAAATTTAAGATTTTAACCAAAGTTGCAAAAATAGGCTTATCTCCCCGTTTCCAGCACTTTTTGGCACTTAGAGCTAATCTGACAGTAGAAACCTTGCAGTTGCTACTTTTTCATTGGGGTTTCCAAAACTTAAAATCTTTTTTTTAAAGAGTTCCTTTAGAGTTGAAACCAAGATTTCAAATTATCCTTTTTCATTATTATAATCCACTGTATGCATTTTAAGTATCAAGGAATTTGACTGAAGGCCTTCTGATAAAAAACGTTGATTAGTGACCCTATTTCATTATGGCAGTCAAACCACTGATTTTCAACTTTAGTCTATGAAACCTCCAAACCTTAAACATTGTTGCAAAATTAGGCTTATCTCACCGTTTCCAGCACTTTTGCGCACCTTGGGCATATCTGTGATGAAAAAATGAAGATTTTAACCAAAGTTGCAAAAATAGGCTTATCTCACCGTTTCCAGCGCTTTTGCGCATCTTGGGCACATCTGTGATGAAAAATTTAAGATTTTAACCAAAGTTGCAAAAATAGGCTTATCTCACCGTTTCCAGCGCTTTTGCGCATCTTGGGCACATCTGTGATGAAAAATTTAAGATTTTAACCAAAGTTGCAAAAATAGGCTTATCTCCCCGTTTCCAGCACTTTTTGGCACTTAGAGCTAATCTGACAGTAGAAACCTTGCAGTTGCTACTTTTTCATTGGGGTTTCCAAAACTTAAAATCTTTTTTTTAAAGAGTTCCTTTAGAGTTGAAACCAAGATTTCAAATTATCCTTTTTCATTATTATAATCCACTGTATGCATTTTAAGTATCAAGGAATTTGACTGAAGGCCTTCTGATAAAAAACGTTGATTAGTGACCCTATTTCATTATGGCAGTCAAACCACTGATTTTCAACTTTAGTCTATGAAACCTCCAAACCTTAAACATTGTTGCAAAATTAGGCTTTTCTCACCGTTTCCAGCACTTTTGTGCACCTTGGGCATATCTGTGATGAAAAAATGAAGATTTTAACCAAAGTTGCAAAAATAGGCTTATCTCACCGTTTCCAGTTCTTTTGGGAATCTTGGGCACATCTGTGATGAAAAAATGAAGATTTTAACCAAAGTTGCAAAAATAGGCTTATCTCACCGTTTCCAGCGCTTTTGCGCATCTTGGGCACATCTGTGATGAAAAATTGAAGATTTTAACCATTGTTGCAAAAATAGGCTTATCTCCCCGTTTCCAGCACTTTTTGGCAATTAGAGCCAATCTGACAGTAGAAACCGTGCAGTTGCTACTTTTTCATTTGGGTTTCCAAAACTTAAAATCTGTTTTTTAAAGAGTTCCTTTAGAGTTGAAACCAAGATTTCAAATTATCCTTTTTCATTATTATAATCCACTGTATGCATTTTAAGTATCAAGGAATTTGACTGAAGGCCTTTTGAGAAAACACGTTGATTAGTGACCCTATTTCATTATGGCAGTCAAACCACTGATTTTCAACTTTAGTCTATGAAACCTCCAAACCTTAAACATTGTTGCAAAATTAGGCTTATCTCACCGTTTCCAGCACTTTTGTGCATCTTGGGCATATCTGTGATGAAAAAATGAAGATTTTAACCAAAGTTGCAAAAATAGGCTTATCTCACCGTTTCCAACGCTTTTGCGCATCTTGGGCACATCTGTGATGAAAAATTTAAGATTTAACCAAAGTTGCAAAAATAGGCTTATCTCACCGTTTCCAGCGCTTTTGCGCATCTTGGGCACATCTGTGATGAAAAATGTAAGATTTTAACCATAGTTGCAAAAATAGGCTTATCTCACCGTTTCCAGCGCTTTTGGGCATCTTGGGCACATCTGTGATGAAAAATTTAAGATTTTAACCAAAGTTGCAAAAATAGGCTTATCTCTCCGTTTCCAGCACTTTTTGGCACTTAGAGCCAATCTGACAGTAGAAACCGTGCAGTTGCTACTTTTTCATTGGGGTTTCCAAAGCTTAAAATCTTTTTTTTAAAGAGTTCCTTTAGAGTTGAAACCAAGATTTCAAATTATCCTTTTTCATTATTATAATCCACTGTATGCATTTTAAGTATCAAGGAATTTGACTGAAGGCCTTCTGATAAAAAACGTTGATTAGTGACCCTATTTCATTATGGCAGTCAAACCACTGATTTTCAACTTTAGTCTATGAAACCTCCAAACCTTAAACATTGTTGCAAAATTAGGCTTATCTCACCGTTTCCAGCACTTTTGTGCACCTTGGGCATATCTGTGATGAAAAAATGAAGATTTTAACCAAAGTTGCAAAAATAGGCTTATCTCACCGTTTCCAGTTCTTTTGGGAATCTTGGGCACATCTGTGATGAAAAAATGAAGATTTTAACCAAAGTTGCAAAAATAGGCTTATCTCACCGTTTCCAGCGCTTTTGCGCATCTTGGGCACATCTGTGATGAAAAATTGAAGATTTTAACCAAAGTTGCAAAAATAGGCTTATCTCACCGTTTCCAGCGCTTTTGTGCATCTTGGGCACATCTGTGATGAAAAATTGAAGATTTTAACCAAAGTTGCAAAAATAGGCTTATCTCACCGTTTGCAGCGCTTTTGTGCATCTTGGGCACATCTGTGATGAAAAATTGAAGATTTTAACCATTGTTGCAAAAATAGGCTTATCTCCCCGTTTCCAGCACTTTTTGGCACTTAGAGCCAATCTGACAGTAGAAACCGTGCAGTTGCTACTTTTTCATTGGGGTTTCCAAAACTTAAAATCTTTTTTTTAAAGAGTTCCTTTAGAGTTGAAACCAAGATTTCAAATTATCCTTTTTCATTATTATAATCCACTGTATGTATTTTAAGTATCAAGGAATTTGACTGAAGGCCTTTTGAGAAGACACGTTGATTAGTGACCCTATTTCATTATGGCAGTCAAACCACTGATTTTCAACTTTAGTCTATGAAACCTCCAAACCTTAAACATTGTTGCAAAATTAGGCTTATCTCACCGTTTCCAGCACTTTTGCGCACCATGGGCATATCTGTGATGAAAAAATGAAGATTTTAACCAAAGTTGCAAAAATAGGCTTATCTCACCGTTTCCAGCGCTTTTGCGCATCTTGGGCACATCTGTGATGAAAAATTTAAGATTTTAACCAAAGTTGCAAAAATAGGCTTATCTCACCGTTTCCAGCGCTTTTGCGCATCTTGGGCACATCTGTGATGAAAAATTGAAGATTTTAACCATTGTTGCAAAAATAGGCTTATCTCCCCGTTTCCAGCACTTTTTGGCACTTAGAGCCAATCTGACAGTAGAAACCGTGCAGTTGCTACTTTTTCATTTGGGTTTCCAAAACTTAAAATCTGTTTTTTAAAGAGTTCCTTTAGAGTTGAAACCAAGATTTCAAATTATCCTTTTTCATTATTATAATCCACTGTATGCATTTTAAGTATCAAGGAATTTGACTGAAGGCCTTTTGAGAAAACACGTTGATTAGTGACCCTATTTAATTATGGCAGTCAAACCACTGATTTTCAACTTTAGTCTATGAAACCTCCAAACCTTAAACATTGTTGCAAAATTAGGCTTATCTCACCGTTTCCAGCACTTTTGTGCATCTTGGGCATATCTGTGATGAAAAAATGAAGATTTTAACCAAAGTTGCAAAAATAGGCTTATCTCACCGTTTCCAACGCTTTTGCGCATCTTGGGCACATCTGTGATGAAAAATTTAAGATTTAACCAAAGTTGCAAAAATAGGCTTATCTCACCGTTTCCAGCGCTTTTGCGCATCTTGGGCACATCTGTGATGAAAAATGTAAGATTTTAACCATAGTTGCAAAAATAGGCTTATCTCACCGTTTCCAGCGCTTTTGGGCATCTTGGGCACATCTGTGATGAAAAATTTAAGATTTTAACCAAAGTTGCAAAAATAGGCTTATCTCTCCGTTTCCAGCACTTTTTGGCACTTAGAGCCAATCTGACAGTAGAAACCGTGCAGTTGCTACTTTTTCATTGGGGTTTCCAAAACTTAAAATCTTTTTTTTAAAGAGTTCCTTTAGAGTTGAAACCAAGATTTCAAATTATCCTTTTTCATTATTATAATCCACTGTATGCATTTTAAGTATCAAGGAATTTGACTGAAGGCCTTTTGAGAAAACACGTTGATTAGTGACCCTATTTCATTATGGCAGTCAAACCACTGATTTTCAACTTTAGTCTATGAAACCTCCAAACCTTAAACATTGTTGCAAAATTAGGCTTATCTCACCGTTTCCAGCACTTTTGCGCACCATGGGCATATCTGTGATGAAAAAATGAAGATTTTAACCAAAGTTGCAAAAATAGGCTTATCTCACCGTTTCCAGCGCTTTTGCGCATCTTGGGCACATCTGTGATGAAAAATTTAAGATTTTAACCAAAGTTGCAAAAATAGGCTTATCTCACCGTTTCCAGCGCTTTTGCGCATCTTGGGCACATCTGTGATGAAAAATTGAAGATTTTAACCATTGTTGCAAAAATAGGCTTATCTCCCCGTTTCCAGCACTTTTTGGCACTTAGAGCCAATCTGACAGTAGAAACCGTGCAGTTGCTACTTTTTCATTTGGGTTTCCAAAACTTAAAATCTGTTTTTTAAAGAGTTCCTTTAGAGTTGAAACCAAGATTTCAAATTATCCTTTTTCATTATTATAATCCACTGTATGCATTTTAAGTATCAAGGAATTTGACTGAAGGCCTTTTGAGAAAACACGTTGATTAGTGACCCTATTTCATTATGGCAGTCAAACCACTGATTTTCAACTTTAGTCTATGAAACCTCCAAACCTTAAACATTGTTGCAAAATTAGGCTTATCTCACCGTTTCCAGCACTTTTGTGCATCTTGGGCATATCTGTGATGAAAAAATGAAGATTTTAACCAAAGTTGCAAAAATAGGCTTATCTCACCGTTTCCAGCGCTTTTGCGCATCTTGGGCACATCTGTGATGAAAAATTTATGATTTTAACCAAAGTTGCAAAAATAGGCTTATCTCCCTGTTTCCAGCACTTTTTGGCACTTAGAGCCAATCTGACAGTAGAAACCGTGCAGTTGCTACTTTTTCATTGGGGTTTCCAAAACTTCAAATCTTTTTTTTAAAGAGTTCCTCTAGAGTTGAAACCAAGATTTCAAATTATCCTTTTTCATTATTATAATCCACTGTATGCATTTTAAGTATCAAGGAATTTGACTGAAGGCCTTTTGAGAAAACACGTTGATTAGTGACCCTATTTCATTATGGCAGTCAAACCACTGATTTTCAACTTTAGTCTATGAAACCTCCAAACCTTAAACATTGTTGCAAAATTAGGCTTATCTCACCGTTTCTAGCACTTTTGTGCACCTTGGGCATATCTGTGATGAAAAAATGAAGATTTTAACCAAAGTTGCAAAAATAGGGTTATCTCACCGTTTCCCGCGCCTTTGGGCATCTTGGGCACATTTGTGATGAAAAATTTAAGATTTTAATTATAGTTGCAAAAATAGGTTTATCTCACCGTTTCCAGCGCTTTTGCGCATCTTGGGCACATCTGTGATGAAAAATTTAAGATTTTAACCAAAGTTGCAAAAAAAGGCTTATCTCCCCGTTTCCAGCGCTTTTGGGCATCTTGGGCACATCTGTGATGAAAAATTTAAGATTTTAACCAAAGTTGCAAAAATAGGCTTATCTCACCGTTTCCAGTGCCTTTGGGCATCTTGGGCACATTTGTGATGAAAAATTTAAGATTTTAATTATAGTTGCAAAAATAGGTTTATCTCACCGTTTCCAGCGCTTTTGCGCATCTTGGGCACATCTGTGATGAAAAATTTAAGATTTTAACCAAAGTTGCAAAAAAAGGCTTATCTCCCCGTTTCCAGCGCTTTTGGGCATCTTGGGCACATCTGTGATGAAAAATTTAAGATTTTAACCAAAGTTGCAAAAATAGGCTTATCTCACCGTTTCCAGCGCTTTTGTGCATCTTGGGCACATCTGTGATGAAAAATTGAAGATTTTAACCATTGTTGCAAAAATAGGCTTATCTCCCCGTTTCCAGCACTTTTTGGCACTTAGAGCCAATCTGACAGTAAAAACCGTGCAGTTGCTACTTTTTCATTGGGGTTTCCAAAACTTAAAATCTGTTTTTTAAAGAGTTCCTTTAGAGTTGAAACCAAGATTTCAAATTATCCTTTTTCATTATTATAATCCACTGTATGCATTTTAAGTATCAAGGAATTTGACTGAAGGCCTTTTGAGAAAACACGTTGATTAGTGACCCTATTTCATTATGGCAGTCAAACCACTGATTTTCAACTTTAGTCTATGAAACCTCCAAACCTTAAACATTGTTGCAAAATTAGGCTTATCTCACCGTTTCCAGCACTTTTGTGCATCTTGGGCATATCTGTGATGAAAAAATGAAGATTTTAACCAAAGTTGCAAAAATAGGCTTATATCACCGTTTCCAGCGCTTTTGCGCATCTTGGGCACATCTGTGATGAAAAATTTAAGATTTAACCAAAGTTGCAAAAATAGGCTTATCTCACCGTTTCCAGCGCTTTTGCGCATCTTGGGCACATCTGTGATGAAAAATTTAAGATTTTAACCAAAGTTGCAAAAATAGGCTTATCTCCCTGTTTCCAGCACTTTTTGACACTTAGAGCCAATCTGACAGTAGAAACCGTGCAGTTGCTACTTTTTCATTGGGGTTTCCAAAACTTCAAATCTTTTTTTTAAAGAGTTCCTCTAGAGTTGAAACCAAGATTTCAAATTATCCTTTTTCATTATTATAATCCACTGTATGCATTTTAAGTATCAAGGAATTTGACTGAAGGCCTTTTGAGAAAACACGTTGATTAGTGACCCTATTTCATTATGGCAGTGAAACCACTGATTTTCAACTTTAGTCTATGAAACCTCCAAACCTTAAACATTGTTGCAAAATTAGGCTTATCTCACCGTTTCCAGCACTTTTGTGCACCTTGGGCATATCTATGATGAAAAAATGAAGATTTTAACCAAAGTTGCAAAAATAGGCTTATCTCACAGTTTCCAGTGCCTTTGAGCATCTTGGGCACATTTGTGATGAAAAATTTAAGATTTTAATTATAGTTGCAAAAATAGGTTTATCTCACCGTTTCCAGCGCTTTTGCGCATCTTGGGCACATCTGTGATGAAAAATGTAAGATTTTAACCATAGTTGCAAAAATAGGCTTATCTCACCGTTTCCAGCGCTTTTGGGCATCTTGGGCACATCTGTGATGAAAAATTTAAGATTTTAACCAAAGTTGCAAAAATAGGCTTATCTCTCCGTTTCCAGCACTTTTTGGAACTTAGAGCCAATCTGACAGTAGAAACCGTGCAGTTGCTACTTTTTCATTGGGGTTTCCAAAACTTAAAATCTTTTTTTTAAAGAGTTCCTCTAGAGTTGAAACCAAGATTTCAAATTATCCTTTTTCATTATTATAATCCACTGTATGCATTTTAAGTATCAAGGAATTTGACTGAAGGCCTTTTGAGAAAACACGTTGATTAGTGACCCTATTTCATTATGGCAGTCAAACCACTGATTTTCAACTTTAGTCTATGAAACCTCCAAACCTTAAACATTGTTGCAAAATTAGGCTTATCTCACCGTTTCTAGCACTTTTGTGCACCTTGGGCATATCTGTGATGAAAAAATTAGGATTTTAACCAAAGTTGCAAAAATAGGGTTATCTCACCGTTTCCCGCGCCTTTGGGCATCTTGGGCACATTTGTGATGAAAAATTTAAGATTTTAATTATAGTTGCAAAAATAGGTTTATCTCACCGTTTCCAGCGCTTTTGCGCATCTTGGGCACATCTGTGATGAAAAATTTAAGATTTTAACCAAAGTTGCAAAAAAAGGCTTATCTCCCCGTTTCCAGCGCTTTTGGGCATCTTGGGCACATCTGTGATGAAAAATTTAAGATTTTAACCAAAGTTGCAAAAATAGGCTTATCTCACCGTTTCCAGTGCCTTTGGGCATCTTGGGCACATTTGTGATGAAAAATTTAAGATTTTAATTATAGTTGCAAAAATAGGTTTATCTCACCGTTTCCAGCGCTTTTGCGCATCTTGGGCACATCTGTGATGAAAAATTTAAGATTTTAACCAAAGTTGCAAAAATAGGCTTATCTCACCGTTTCCAGCGCTTTTGTGCATCTTGGGCACATCTGTGATGAAAAATTGAAGATTTTAACCATTGTTGCAAAAATAGGCTTATCTCCCCGTTTCCAGCACTTTTTGGCACTTAGAGCCAATCTGACAGTAAAAACCGTGCAGTTGCTACTTTTTCATTGGGGTTTCCAAAACTTAAAATCTGTTTTTTAAAGAGTTCCTTTAGAGTTGAAACCAAGATTTCAAATTATCCTTTTTCATTATTATAATCCACTGTATGCATTTTAAGTATCAAGGAATTTGACTGAAGGCCTTTTGAGAAAACACGTTGATTAGTGACCCTATTTCATTATGGCAGTCAAACCACTGATTTTCAACTTTAGTCTATGAAACCTCCAAACCTTAAACATTGTTGCAAAATTAGGCTTATCTCACCGTTTCCAGCACTTTTGTGCATATTGGGCATATCTGTGATGAAAAAATGAAGATTTTAACCAAAGTTGCAAAAATAGGCTTATCTCACCGTTTCCAGCGCTTTTGCGCATCTTGGGCACATCTGTGATGAAAAATTTAAGATTTAACCAAAGTTGCAAAAATAGGCTTATCTCACCGTTTCCAGCGCTTTTGCGCATCTTGGGCACATCTGTGATGAAAAATTTATGATTTTAACCAAAGTTGCAAAAATAGGCTTATCTCCCTGTTTCCAGCACTTTTTGGCACTTAGAGCCAATCTGACAGTAGAAACCGTGCAGTTGCTACTTTTTCATTGGGGTTTCCAAAACTTAAAATCTTTTTTTTAAAGAGTTCCTTTAGAGTTGAAACCAAGATTTTAAATTATCCTTTTTCATTATTATAATCCACTGTATGCATTTTAAGTATCAAGGAATTTGACTGAAGGCCTTTTGAGAAAACACGTTGATTAGTGACCCTATTTCATTATGGCAGTCAAACCACTGATTTTCAACTTTAGTCTATGAAACCTCCAAACCTTAAACATTGTTGCAAAATTAGGCTTATCTCACCGTTTCCAGCACTTTTGCGCACCTTGGGCATATCTGTGATGAAAAAATGAAGATTTTAACCAAAGTTGCAAAAATAGGCTTATCTCACCGTTTCCAGCGCTTTTGCGCATCTTGGGCACATCTGTGATGAAAAATTTAAGATTTTAACCAAAGTTGCAAAAATAGGCTTATCTCACCGTTTCCAGCGCTTTTGCGCATCTTGGGCACATCTGTGATGAAAAATTTAAGATTTTAACCAAAGTTGCAAAAATAGGCTTATCTCCCCGTTTCCAGCACTTTTTGGCACTTAGAGCTAATCTGACAGTAGAAACCTTGCAGTTGCTACTTTTTCATTGGGGTTTCCAAAACTTAAAATCTTTTTTTTAAAGAGTTCCTTTAGAGTTGAAACCAAGATTTCAAATTATCCTTTTTCATTATTATAATCCACTGTATGCATTTTAAGTATCAAGGAATTTGACTGAAGGCCTTCTGAGAAAACACGTTGATTAGTGACCCTATTTCATTATGGCAGTCAAACCACTGATTTTCAACTTTAGTCTATGAAACCTCCAAACCTTAAACATTGTTGCAAAATTAGGCTTATCTCACCGTTTCCAGCACTTTTGTGCACCTTGGGCATATCTGTGATGAAAAAATGAAGATTTTAACCAAAGTTGCAAAAATAGGGTTATCTCACCGTTTCCCGCGCCTTTGGGCATCTTGGGCACATTTGTGATGAAAAATTTAAGATTTTAATTATAGTTGCAAAAATAGGTTTATCTCACCGTTTCCAGCGCTTTTGCGCATCTTGGGCACATCTGTGATGAAAAATTTAAGATTTTAACCAAAGTTGCAAAAAAAGGCTTATCTCCCCGTTTCCAGCGCTTTTGGGCATCTTGGGCACATCTGTGATGAAAAATTTAAGATTTAACCAAAGTTGCAAAAATAGGCTTATCTCACCGTTTCCAGCGCTTTTGTGCATCTTGGGCACATCTGTGATGAAAAATTGAATATTTTAACCATTGTTGCAAAAATAGGCTTATCTCCCCGTTTCCAGCACTTTTTGGCACTTAGAGCCAATCTGACAGTAAAAACCGTGCAGTTGCTACTTTTTCATTGGGGTTTCCAAAACTTAAAATCTGTTTTTTAAAGAGTTCCTTTAGAGTTGAAACCAAGATTTCAAATTATCCTTTTTCATTATTATAATCCACTGTATGCATTTTAAGTATCAAGGAATTTGACTGAAGGCCTTTTGAGAAAACACGTTGATTAGTGACCCTATTTCATTATGGCAGTCAAACCACTGATTTTCAACTTTAGTCTATGAAACCTCCAAACCTTAAACATTGTTGCAAAATTAGGCTTATCTCACCGTTTCCAGCACTTTTGTGCATCTTGGGCATATCTGTGATGAAAAAATGAAGATTTTAACCAAAGTTGCAAAAATAGGCTTATCTCACCGTTTCCAGCGCTTTTGCGCATCTTGGGCACATCTGTGATGAAAAATTTAAGATTTAACCAAAGTTGCAAAAATAGGCTTATCTCACCGTTTCCAGCGCTTTTGCGCATCTTGGGCACATCTGTGATGAAAAATTTATGATTTTAACCAAAGTTGCAAAAATAGGCTTATCTCCCTGTTTCCAGCACTTTTTGGCACTTAGAGCCAATCTGACAGTAGAAACCGTGCAGTTGCTACTTTTTCATTGGGGTTTCCAAAACTTAAAATCTTTTTTTTAAAGAGTTCCTTTAGAGTTGAAACCAAGATTTTAAATTATCCTTTTTCATTATTATAATCCACTGTATGCATTTTAAGTATCAAGGAATTTGACTGAAGGCCTTTTGAGAAAACACGTTGATTAGTGACCCTATTTCATTATGGCAGTCAAACCACTGATTTTCAACTTTAGTCTATGAAACCTCCAAACCTTAAACATTGTTGCAAAATTAGGCTTATCTCACCGTTTCCAGCACTTTTGCGCACCTTGGGCATATCTGTGATGAAAAAATGAAGATTTTAACCAAAGTTGCAAAAATAGGCTTATCTCACCGTTTCCAGCGCTTTTGCGCATCTTGGGCACATCTGTGATGAAAAATTTAAGATTTTAACCAAAGTTGCAAAAATAGGCTTATCTCACCGTTTCCAGCGCTTTTGCGCATCTTGGGCACATCTGTGATGAAAAATTTAAGATTTTAACCAAAGTTGCAAAAATAGGCTTATCTCCCCGTTTCCAGCACTTTTTGGCACTTAGAGCTAATCTGACAGTAGAAACCTTGCAGTTGCTACTTTTTCATTGGGGTTTCCAAAACTTAAAATCTTTTTTTTAAAGAGTTCCTTTAGAGTTGAAACCAAGATTTCAAATTATCCTTTTTCATTATTATAATCCACTGTATGCATTTTAAGTATCAAGGAATTTGACTGAAGGCCTTCTGAGAAAACACGTTGATTAGTGACCCTATTTCATTATGGCAGTCAAACCACTGATTTTCAACTTTAGTCTATGAAACCTCCAAACCTTAAACATTGTTGCAAAATTAGGCTTATCTCACCGTTTCCAGCACTTTTGTGCACCTTGGGCATATCTGTGATGAAAAAATTAAGATTTTAACCAAAGTTGCAAAAATAGGGTTATCTCACCGTTTCCCGCGCCTTTGGGCATCTTGGGCACATTTGTGATGAAAAATTTAAGATTTTAATTATAGTTGCAAAAATAGGTTTATCTCACCGTTTCCAGCGCTTTTGCGCATCTTGGGCACATCTGTGATGAAAAATTTAAGATTTTAACCAAAGTTGCAAAAAAAGGCTTATCTCCCCGTTTCCAGCGCTTTTGGGCATCTTGGGCACATCTGTGATGAAAAATTTAAGATTTAACCAAAGTTGCAAAAATAGGCTTATCTCACCGTTTCCAGCGCTTTTGCGCATCTTGGGCACATCTGTGATGAAAAATTTATGATTTTAACCAAAGTTGCAAAAATAGGCTTATCTCCCTGTTTCCAGCACTTTTTGGCACTTAGAGCCAATCTGACAGTAGAAACCGTGCAGTTGCTACTTTTTCATTGGGGTTTCCAAAACTTCAAATCTTTTTTTTAAAGAGTTCCTCTAGAGTTGAAACCAAGATTTCAAATTATCCTTTTTCATTATTATAATCCACTGTATGCATTTTAAGTATCAAGGAATTTGACTGAAGGCCTTTTGAGAAAACACGTTGATTAGTGACCCTATTTCATTATGGCAGTCAAACCACTGATTTTCAACTTTAGTCTATGAAACCTCCAAACCTTAAACATTGTTGCAAAATTAGGCTTATCTCACCGTTTCTAGCACTTTTGTGCACCTTGGGCATATCTGTGATGAAAAAATGAGGATTTTAACCAAAGTTGCAAAAATAGGGTTATCTCACCGTTTCCCGCGCCTTTGGGCATCTTGGGCACATTTGTGATGAAAAATTTAAGATTTTAATTATAGTTGCAAAAATAGGTTTATCTCACCGTTTCCAGCGCTTTTGCGCATCTTGGGCACATCTGTGATGAAAAATTTAAGATTTTAACCAAAGTTGCAAAAAAAGGCTTATCTCCCCGTTTCCAGCGCTTTTGGGCATCTTGGGCACATCTGTGATGAAAAATTTAAGATTTTAACCAAAGTTGCAAAAATAGGCTTATCTCACCGTTTCCAGTGCCTTTGGGCATCTTGGGCACATTTGTGATGAAAAATTTAAGATTTTATTTATAGTTGCAAAAATAGGTTTATCTCACCGTTTCCAGCGCTTTTGCGCATCTTGGGCACATCTGTGATGAAAAATTTAAGATTTTAACCAAAGTTGCAAAAATAGGCTTATCTCACCGTTTCCAGCGCTTTTGTGCATCTTGGGCACATCTGTGATGAAAAATTGAAGATTTTAACCATTGTTGCAAAAATAGGCTTATCTCCCCGTTTCCAGCACTTTTTGGCACTTAGAGCCAATCTGACAGTAAAAACCGTGCAGTTGCTACTTTTTCATTGGGGTTTCCAAAACTTAAAATCTGTTTTTTAAAGAGTTCCTTTAGAGTTGAAACCAAGATTTCAAATTATCCTTTTTCATTATTATAATCCACTGTATGCATTTTAAGTATCAAGGAATTTGACTGAAGGCCTTTTGAGAAAACACGTTGATTAGTGACCCTATTTCATTATGGCAGTCAAACCACTGATTTTCAACTTTAGTCTATGAAACCTCCAAACCTTAAACATTGTTGCAAAATTAGGCTTATCTCACCGTTTCCAGCACTTTTGTGCATATTGGGCATATCTGTGATGAAAAAATGAAGATTTTAACCAAAGTTGCAAAAATAGGCTTATCTCACCGTTTCCAGCGCTTTTGCGCATCTTGGGCACATCTGTGATGAAAAATTTAAGATTTAACCAAAGTTGCAAAAATAGGCTTATCTCACCGTTTCCAGCGCTTTTGCGCATCTTGGGCACATCTGTGATGAAAAATTTATGATTTTAACCAAAGTTGCAAAAATAGGCTTATCTCCCTGTTTCCAGCACTTTTTGGCACTTAGAGCCAATCTGACAGTAGAAACCGTGCAGTTGCTACTTTTTCATTGGGGTTTCCAAAACTTAAAATCTTTTTTTTAAAGAGTTCCTTTAGAGTTGAAACCAAGATTTTAAATTATCCTTTTTCATTATTATAATCCACTGTATGCATTTTAAGTATCAAGGAATTTGACTGAAGGCCTTTTGAGAAAACACGTTGATTAGTGACCCTATTTCATTATGGCAGTCAAACCACTGATTTTCAACTTTAGTCTATGAAACCTCCAAACCTTAAACATTGTTGCAAAATTAGGCTTATCTCACCGTTTCCAGCACTTTTGCGCACCTTGGGCATATCTGTGATGAAAAATTTAAGATTTTAACCAAAGTTGCAAAAATAGGCTTATCTCACCATTTCCAGCGCTTTTGGGCATCTTGGGCACATCTGTGATGAAAAATTTAAGATTTTAACCAAAGTTGCAAAAATAGGCTTATCTCACCGTTTCCAGCGCTTTTGGGCATCTTGGGCACATCTGTGATGAAAAATTTAAGATTTTAACCAAAGTTGCAAAAATAGGCTTATCTCACCGTTTCCAGCGCTTTTGCGCATCTTGGGCACATCTGTGATGAAAAATTGAAGATTTTAACCAAAGTTGCAAAAATAGGCTTATCTCACCGTTTCCAGCGCTTTTGTGCATCTTGGGCACATCTGTGATGAAAAATTGAAGATTTTAACCAAAGTTGCAAAAATAGGCTTATCTCACCGTTTCCAGCGCTTTTGCGCATCTTGGGCACATCTGTGATGAAAAATTGAAGATTTTAACCAAAGTTGCAAAAATAGGCTTATCTCACCGTTTAAAGCGCTTTTGTGCATCTTGGGCATATCTGTGATGAAAAAATGAAGATTTTAACCAAAGTTGCAAAAATAGGCTTATCTCACCGTTTCCAGCGCTTTTGCGCATCTTGGGCACATCTGTGATGAAAAATTTAAGATTTTAACCAAAGTTGCAAAAATAGGCTTATCTCACCGTTTCCAGCGCTTTTGCGCATCTTGGGCACATCTGTGATGAAAAATTTAAGATTTTAACCAAAGTTGCAAAAATAGGCTTATCTCCCCGTTTCCAGCACTTTTTGGCACTTAGAGCTAATCTGACAGTAGAAACCTTGCAGTTGCTACTTTTTCATTGGGGTTTCCAAAACTTAAAATCTTTTTTTTAAAGAGTTCCTTTAGAGTTGAAACCAAGATTTCAAATTATCCTTTTTCATTATTATAATCCACTGTATGCATTTTAAGTATCAAGGAATTTGACTGAAGGCCTTCTGAGAAAACACGTTGATTAGTGACCCTATTTCATTATGGCAGTCAAACCACTGATTTTCAACTTTAGTCTATGAAACCTCCAAACCTTAAACATTGTTGCAAAATTAGGCTTATCTCACCGTTTCCAGAACTTTTGTGCACCTTGGGCATATCTGTGATGAAAAAATGAAGATTTTAACCAAAGTTGCAAAAATAGGCTTGTCTCACCGTTTCCAGCGCTTTTGGGCATCTTGGGCACATCTGTGATGAAAAATTTAAGATTTTAACCAAAGTTGCAAAAATAGGCTTATCTCACCGTTTCCAGCGCTTTTGTGCATCTTGGGCACATCTGTGATGAAAAATTGAAGATTTTAACCATTGTTGCAAAAATAGGCTTATCTCCCCGTTTCCAGCACTTTTTGGCACTTAGAGCCATTCTGACAGTAGAAACCGTGCAGTTGCTACTTTTTCATTGGGGTTTCCAAAACTTAAAATCTTTTTTTTAAAGAGTTCCTTTAGAGTTGAAACCAAGATTTCAAATTATCCTTTTTCATTATTATAATCCACTGTATGCATTTTAAGTATCAAGGAATTTGACTGAAGGCCTTTTGAGAAAACACGTTGATTAGTGACCCTATTTCATTATGGCAGTCAAACCACTGATTTTCAACTTTAGTCTATGAAACCTCCAAACCTTAAACATTGTTGCAAAATTAGGCTTATCTCACCGTTTCCAGCACTTTTGTGCACCTTGGGCATATCTGTGATGAAAAAATGAAGATTTTAACCAAAGTTGCAAAAATAGGCTTATCTCACCGTTTCAAACGCTTTTGCGCATCTTGGGCACATCTGTGATGAAAAATTGAAGATTTTAACCAAAGTTGCAAAAATAGGCTTATCTCACCGTTTCCAGCGCTTTTGTGCATCTTGGGCACATCTGTGATGAAAAATTGAAGATTTTAACCAAAGTTGCAAAAATAGGCTTATCTCACCGTTTCCAGCGCTTTTGTGCATCTTGGGCACATCTGTGATGAAAAATTGAAGATTTTAACCATTGTTGCAAAAATAGGCTTATCTCCCCGTTTCCAGCACTTTTTGGCACTTAGAGCCAATCTGACAGTAGAAACCGTGCAGTTGCTACTTTTTCATTGGGGTTTCCAAAACTTAAAATCTTTTTTTTAAAGAGTTCCTTTAGAGTTGAAACCAAGATTTCAAATTATCCTTTTTCATTATTATAATCCACTGTATGCATTTTAAGTATCAAGGAATTTGACTGAAGGCCTTTTGAGAAAACACGTTGATTAGTGACCCTATTTCATTATGGCAGTCAAACCACTGATTTTCAACTTTAGTCTATGAAACCTCCAAACCTTAAACATTGTTGCAAAATTAGGCTTATCTCACCGTTTCCAGCACTTTTGCGCACCATGGGCATATCTGTGATGAAAAAATGAAGATTTTAACCAAAGTTGCAAAAATAGGCTTATCTCACCGTTTCCAGCGCTTTTGCGCATCTTGGGCACATCTGTGATGAAAAATTTAAGATTTTAACCAAAGTTGCAAAAATAGGCTTATCTCACCGTTTCCAGCGCTTTTGCGCATCTTGGGCACATCTGTGATGAAAAATTTAAGATTTTAACCAAAGCTGCAAAAATAGGCTTATCTCCCCGTTTCCAGCACTTTTTGGCACTTAGAGCCAATCTGACAGTAGAAACCTTGCAGTTGCTACTTTTTCATTGGGGTTTCCAAAACTTAAAATCTTTTTTTTAAAGAGTTCCTTTAGAGTTGAAACCAAGATTTCAAATTATCCTTTTTCATTATTATAATCCACTGTATGCATTTTAAGTATCAAGGAATTTGACTGAAGGCCTTCTGAGAAAACACGTTGATTAGTGACCCTATTTCATTATGGCAGTCAAACCACTGATTTTCAACTTTAGTCTATGAAACCTCCAAACCTTAAACATTGTTGCAAAATTAGGCTTATCTCACCGTTTCCAGAACTTTTGTGCACCTTGGGCATATCTGTGATGAAAAAATGAAGATTTTAACCAAAGTTGCAAAAATAGGCTTATCTCACCGTTTCCAGCGCTTTTGGGCATCTTGGGCACATCTGTGATGAAAAATTTAAGATTTTAACCAAAGTTGCAAAAATAGGCTTATCTCACCGTTTCCAGCGCTTTTGCGCATCTTGGGCACATCTGTGATGAAAAATTTAAGATTTTAACCAAAGTTGCAAAAATAGGCTTATCTCACCGTTTCCAGCGCTTTTGCGCATCTTGGGCACATCTGTGATGAAAAATTGAAGATTTTAACCATTGTTGCAAAAATAGGCTTATCTCCCCGTTTCCAGCACTTTTTGGCACTTAGAGCCAATCTGACAGTAGAAACCGTGCAGTTGCTACTTTTTCATTGGGGTTTCCAAAACTTAAAATCTTTTTTTTAAAGAGTTCCTTTAGAGTTGAAACCAAGATTTCAAATTATCCTTTTTCATTATTATAATCCACTGTATGCATTTTAAGTATCAAGGAATTTGACTGAAGGCCTTTTGAGAAAACACGTTGATTAGTGACCCTATTTCATTATGGCAGTCAAACCACTGATTTTCAACTTTAGTCTATGAAACCTCCAAACCTTAAACATTGTTGCAAAATTAGGCTTATCTCACCGTTTCCAGCACTTTTGCGCACCATGGGCATATCTGTGATGAAAAAATGAAGATTTTAACCAAAGTTGCAAAAATAGGCTTATCTCACCGTTTCCAGCGCTTTTGCGCATCTTGGGCACATCTGTGATGAAAAATTTAAGATTTTAACCAAAGTTGCAAAAATAGGCTTATCTCACCGTTTCCAGCGCTTTTGCGCATCTTGGGCACATCTGTGATGAAAAATTTAAGATTTTAACCAAAGCTGCAAAAATAGGCTTATCTCCCCGTTTCCAGCACTTTTTGGCACTTAGAGCCAATCTGACAGTAGAAACCTTGCAGTTGCTACTTTTTCATTGGGGTTTCCAAAACTTAAAATCTTTTTTTTAAAGAGTTCCTTTAGAGTTGAAACCAAGATTTCAAATTATCCTTTTTCATTATTATAATCCACTGTATGCATTTTAAGTATCAAGGAATTTGACTGAAGGCCTTCTGAGAAAACACGTTGATTAGTGACCCTATTTCATTATGGCAGTCAAACCACTGATTTTCAACTTTAGTCTATGAAACCTCCAAACCTTAAACATTGTTGCAAAATTAGGCTTATCTCACCGTTTCCAGAACTTTTGTGCACCTTGGGCATATCTGTGATGAAAAAATGAAGATTTTAACCAAAGTTGCAAAAATAGGCTTATCTCACCGTTTCCAGCGCTTTTGGGCATCTTGGGCACATCTGTGATGAAAAATTTAAGATTTTAACCAAAGTTGCAAAAATAGGCTTATCTCACCGTTTCCAGCGCTTTTGCGCATCTTGGGCACATCTGTGATGAAAAATTGAAGATTTTAACCATTGTTGCAAAAATAGGCTTATCTCCCCGTTTCCAGCACTTTTTGGCACTTAGAGCCAATCTGACAGTAGAAACCGTGCAGTTGCTACTTTTTCATTGGGGTTTCCAAAACTTAAAATCTTTTTTTTAAAGAGTTCCTTTAGAGTTGAAACCAAGATTTCAAATTATCCTTTTTCATTATTATAATCCACTGTATGCATTTTAAGTATCAAGGAATTTGACTGAAGGCCTTTTGAGAAAACACGTTGATTAGTGACCCTATTTCATTATGGCAGTCAAACCACTGATTTTCAACTTTAGTCTATGAAACCTCCAAACCTTAAACATTGTTGCAAAATTAGGCTTATCTCACCGTTTCCAGCACTTTTGTGCACCTTGGGCATATCTGTGATGAAAAAATGAAGATTTTAACCAAAGTTGCAAAAATAGGCTTATCTCACCGTTTCCAGCGCTTTTGGGAATCATGGGCACATCTGTGATGAAAAATTTAAGATTTTAACCAAAGTTGCAAAAATAGGCTTATCTCACCGTTTCCAGCGCTTTTGCGCATCTTGGGCACATCTGTGATGAAAAATTGAAGATTTTAACCAAAGTTGCAAAAATAGGCTTATCTCACCGTTTCCAGCGCTTTTGTGCATCTTGGGCACATCTGTGATGAAAAATTGAAGATTTTAACCAAAGTTGCAAAAATAGGCTTATCTCACCGTTTCCAGCGCTTTTGTGCATCTTGGGCACATCTGTGATGAAAAATTGAAGATTTTAACCATTGTTGCAAAAATAGGCTTATCTCCCCGTTTCCAGCACTTTTTGGCACTTAGAGCCAATCTGACAGTAGAAACCGTGCAGTTGCTACTTTTTCATTGGGGTTTCCAAAACTTAAAATCTTTTTTTTAAAGAGTTCCTTTAGAGTTGAAACCAAGATTTCAAATTATCCTTTTTCATTATTATAATCCACTGTATGCAGTTTAAGTTTCAAGGAATTTGACTGAAGGCCTTTTGAGAAAACACGTTGATTAGTGACCCTATTTCATTATGGCAGTCAAACCACTGATTTTCAACTTTAGTCTATGAAACCTCCAAACCTTAAACATTGTTGCAAAATTAGGCTTATCTCACCGTTTCCAGCACTTTTGTGCACCTTGGGCATATCTGTGATGAAAAAATGAAGATTTTAACCAAAGTTGCAAAAATAGGCTTATCTCACCGTTTCCAGCGCTTTTGTGCATCTTGGGCACATCTGTGTTGAAAAATTGAAGATTTTAACCATTGTTGCAAAAATAGGCTTATCTCCCCGTTTCCAGCACTTTTTGGCACTTAGAGCCAATCTGACAGTAGAAACCTTGCAGTTGCTACTTTTTCATTGGGGTTTCCAAAACTTAAAATCTTTTTTTTAAAGAGTTCCTTTAGAGTTGAAACCAAGATTTCAAATTATCCTTTTTCATTATTATAATCCACTGTATGCATTTTAAATATCAAGGAATTTGACTGAAGGCCTTCTGAGAAAACACGTTGATTAGTGACCCTATTTCATTATGGCAGTCAAACCACTGATTTTCAACTTTAGTCTATGAAACCTCCAAACCTTAAACATTGTTGCAAAATTAGGCTTATCTCACCGTTTCCAGCACTTTTGTGCACCTTGGGCATATCTGTGATGAAAAAATGAAGATTTTAACCAAAGTTGCAAAAATAGGCTTATCTCACCGTTTCCAGTTCTTTTGGGAATCTTGGGCACATCTGTGATGAAAAATTTAAGATTTTAACCAAAGTTGCAAAAATAGGCTTATCTCACCGTTTCCAGCGCTTTTGCGCATCTTGGGCACATCTGTGATGAAAAATTGAAGATTTTAACCAAAGTTGCAAAAATAGGCTTATCTCACCGTTTCCAGCGCTTTTGTGCATCTTGGGCACATCTGTGATGAAAAATTGAAGATTTTAACCAAAGTTGCAAAAATAGGCTTATCTCACCGTTTCCAGCGCTTTTGTGCATCTTGGGCACATCTGTGATGAAAAATTGAAGATTTTAACCATTGTTGCAAAAATAGGCTTATCTCCCCGTTTCCAGCACTTTTTGGCACTTAGAGCCAATCTGACAGTAGAAACCGTGCAGTTGCTACTTTTTCATTGGGGTTTCCAAAACTTAAAATCTTTTTTTTAAAGAGTTCCTTTAGAGTTGAAACCAAGATTTCAAATTATCCTTTTTCATTATTATAATCCACTGTATGCATTTTAAGTATCAAGGAATTTGACTGAAGGCCTTTTGAGAAAACACGTTGATTAGTGACCCTATTTCATTATGGCAGTCAAACCACTGATTTTCAACTTTAGTCTATGAAACCTCCAAACCTTAAACATTGTTGCAAAATTAGGCTTATCTCACCGTTTCCAGAACTTTTGTGCACCTTGGGCATATCTGTGATGAAAAAATGAAGATTTTAACCAAAGTTGCAAAAATAGGCTTATCTCACCGTTTCCAGCGCTTTTGGGCATCTTGGGCACATCTGTGATGAAAAATTTAAGATTTTAACCAAAGTTGCAAAAATAGGCTTATCTCACCGTTTCCAGCGCTTTTGCGCATCTTGGGCACATCTGTGATGAAAAATTTAAGATTTTAACCAAAGTTGCAAAAATAGGCTTATCTCCCCGTTTCCAGCACTTTTTGGCACTTAGAGCCAATCTGACAGTAGAAACCGTGCAGTTGCTACTTTTTCATTGGGGTTTCCAAAACTTAAAATCTTTTTTTTAAAGAGTTCCTTTAGAGTTGAAACCAAGATTTCAAATTATCCTTTTTCATTATTATAATCCACTGTATGCATTTTAAGTATCAAGGAATTTGACTGAAGGCCTTTTGAGAAAACACGTTGATTAGTGACCCTATTTCATTATGGCAGTCAAACCACTGATTTTCAACTTTAGTCTATGAAACCTCCAAACCTTAAACATTGTTGCAAAATTAGGCTTATCTCACCGTTTCCAGCACTTTTGTGCACCTTGGGCATATCTGTGATGAAAAAATGAAGATTTTAACCAAAGTTGCAAAAATAGGTTTATCTCACCGTTTCCATCGCTTTTGGGAATCATGGGCACATCTGTGATGAAAAATTTAAGATTTTAACCAAAGTTGCAAAAATAGGTTTATCTCACCGTTTCCAGCGCTTTTGTGCATCTTGGGCACATCTGTGATGAAAAATTGAAGATTTTAACCATTGTTGCAAAAATAGGCTTATCTCCCCGTTTCCAGCACTTTTTGGCACTTAGAGCCAATCTGACAGTAGAAACCTTGCAGTTGCTACTTTTTCATTGGGGTTTCCAAAACTTAAAATCTTTTTTTTAAAGAGTTCCTTTAGAGTGGAAACCAAGATTTCAAATTATCCTTTTTCATTATTATAATCCACTGTATGCATTTTAAGTATCAAGGAATTTGACTGAAGGCCTTTTGAGAAAACACGTTGATTAGTGACCCTATTTCATTATGGCAGTCAAACCACTGATTTTCAACTTTAGTCTATGAAACCTCCAAACCTTAAACATTGTTGCAAAATTAGGCTTATCTCACCGTTTCCAGCACCTTTGTGCACCTTGGGCATATCTGTGATGAAAAAATGAAGATTTTAACCAAAGTTGCAAAAATAGGCTTATCTCACCGTTTCCAGCGCTTTTGGGAATCATGGGCACATCTGTGATGAAAAATTTAAGATTTTAACCAAAGTTGCAAAAATAGGCTTATCTCACCGTTTCCAGCGCTTTTGCGCATCTTGGGCACATCTGTGATGAAAAATTTAAGATTTTAACCAAAGTTGCAAAAATAGGCTTATCTCACCGTTTCCAGCGCTTTTGCGCATCTTGGGCACATCTGTGATGAAAAATTGAAGATTTTAACCATTGTTGCAAAAATAGGCTTATCTCCCCGTTTCCAGCACTTTTTGGCACTTAGAGCCAATCTGACAGTAGAAACCGTGCAGTTGCTACTTTTTCATTGGGGTTTCCAAAACTTAAAATCTTTTTTTTAAAGAGTTCCTTTAGAGTTGAAACCAAGATTTCAAATTATCCTTTTTCATTATTATAATCCACTGTATGCATTTTAAGTATCAAGGAATTTGACTGAAGGCCTTTTGAGAAAACACGTTGATTAGTGACCCTATTTCATTATGGCAGTCAAACCACTGATTTTCAACTTTAGTCTATGAAACCTCCAAACCTTAAACATTGTTGCAAAATTAGGCTTATCTCACCGTTTCCAGCACTTTTGTGCACCTTGGGCATATCTGTGATGAAAAAATGAAGATTTTAACCAAAGTTGCAAAAATAGGCTTATCTCACCGTTTCCAGCGCTTTTGTGCATCTTGGGCACATCTGTGATGAAAAATTGAAGATTTTAACCATTGTTGCAAAAATAGGCTTATCTCCCCGTTTCCAGCACTTTTTGGCACTTAGAGCCAATCTGACAGTAGAAACCTTGCAGTTGCTACTTTTTCATTGGGGTTTCCAAAACTTAAAATCTTTTTTTTAAAGAGTTCCTTTAGAGTTGAAACCAAGATTTCAAATTATCCTTTTTCATTATTATAATCCACTGTATGCATTTTAAGTATCAAGGAATTTGACTGAAGGCCTTCTGAGAAAACACGTTGATTAGTGACCCTATTTCATTATGGCAGTCAAACCACTGATTTTCAACTTTAGTCTATGAAACCTCCAAACCTTAAACATTGTTGCAAAATTAGGCTTATATCACCGTTTCCAGAACTTTTGCGCACCTTGGGCATATCTGTGATGAAAAATTTAAGATTTTAACCAAAGTTGCAAAAATAGGCTTATCTCACCGTTTCCAGCGCTTTTGCGCATCTTGGGCACATCTGTGATGAAAAATTGAAGATTTTAACCAAAGTTGCAAAAATAGGCTTATCTCACCGTTTCCAGCGCTTTTGTGCATCTTGGGCACATCTGTGATGAAAAATTGAAGATTTTAACCAAAGTTGCAAAAATAGGCTTATCTCACCGTTTCCAGCGCTTTTGTGCATCTTGGGCACATCTGTGATGAAAAATTGAAGATTTTAACCATTGTTGCAAAAATAGGCTTATCTCCCCGTTTCCAGCACTTTTTGGCACTTAGAGCCAATCTGACAGTAGAAACCGTGCAGTTGCTACTTTTTCATTGGGGTTTCCAAAACTTAAAATCTTTTTTTTAAAGAGTTACTTTAGAGTTGAAACCAAAATTTCAAATTATCCTTTTTCATTATTATAATCCACTGTATGCATTTTAAGTATCAAGGAATTTGACTGAAGGCCTTTTGAGAAAA
Source organism: Pleuronectes platessa (assembly GCF_947347685.1). Lineage (NCBI taxonomy): Eukaryota > Metazoa > Chordata > Actinopteri > Pleuronectiformes > Pleuronectidae > Pleuronectes > Pleuronectes platessa. The sequence continues at coordinate 124,208 of NW_026519017.1, forward strand.
CACGTTGATTAGTGACCCTATTTCATTATGGCAGTCAAACCACTGATTTTCAACTTTAGTCTATGAAACCTCCAAACCTTAAACATTGTTGCAAAATTAGGCTTATCTCACCGTTTCCAGCACTTTTGTGCACCTTGGGCATATCTGTGATGAAAAAATGAAGATTTTAACCAAAGTTGCAAAAATAGGCTTATCTCACCGTTTCCAGCGCTTTTGCGCATCTTGGGCACATCTGTGATGAAAAATTGAAGATTTTAACCATTGTTGCAAAAATAGGCTTATCTCACCGTTTCCAGCGCTTTTGTGCATCTTGGGCACATCTGTGATGAAAAATTGAAGATTTTAACCAAAGTTGCAAAAATAGGCTTATCTCACCGTTTCCAGCGCTTTTGCGCATCTTGGGCACATCTGTGATGAAAAATTTAAGATTTTAACCAAAGTTGCAAAAATAGGCTTATCTCACCGTTTAAAGCGCTTTTGTGCATCTTGGGCACATCTGTGTTGAAAAATTGAAGATTTTAACCATTGTTGCAAAAATAGGCTTATCTCCCCGTTTCCAGCACTTTTTGGCACTTAGAGCCAATCTGACAGTAGAAACCTTGCAGTTGCTACTTTTTCATTGGGGTTTCCAAAACTTAAATCTTTTTTTTAAAGAGTTCCTTTAGAGTTGAAACCAAGATTTCAAATTATCCTTTTTCATTATTATAATCCACTGTATGCATTTTAAGTATCAAGGAATTTGACTGAAGGCCTTTTGAGAAAACACGTTGATTAGTGACCCTATTTCATTATGGCAGTCAAACCACTGATTTTCAACTTTAGTCTATGAAACCTCCAAACCTTAAACATTGTTGCAAAATTAGGCTTATCTCACCGTTTCCAGCACTTTTGTGCACCTTGGGCACATCTGTGATGAAAAAATGAAGATTTTAACCAAATTTGCAAAAATAGGCTTATCTCACCGTTTCCAGCGCTTTTGGGAATCTTAGGCACATCTGTGATGAAAAATTTAAGATTTTAACCAAAGTTGCAAAAATAGGCTTATCTCACCGTTTCCAGCGCTTTTGCGCATCTTGGGCACATCTGTGATGAAAAATTGAAGATTTTAACCAAAGTTGCAAAAATAGGCTTATCTCACCGTTTCCAGCGCTTTTGTGCACCTTGGGCACATCTGTGATGAAAAATTGAAGATTTTAACCAAAGTTGCAAAAATAGAATTATCTGACCGTTTCCAGCGCTTTTGTGCATCTTGGGCACATCTGTGATGAAAAATTGAAGATTTTAACCATTGTTGCAAAAATAGGCTTATCTCCCCGTTTCCAGCACTTTTTGGCACTTAGAGCCAATCTGACAGTAGAAACCTTGCAGTTGCTACTTTTTCATTGGGGTTTCCAAAACTTAAAATCTTTTTTTTAAAGAGTTCCTTTAGAGTTGAAACCAAGATTTCAAATCATCCTTTTTCATTATTATAATCCACTGTATGCATTTTAAGTATCAAGGAATTTGACTGAAGGCCTTCTGAGAAAACACGTTGATTAGTGACCCTATTTCATTATGGCAGTCAAACCACTGATTTTCAACTTTAGTCTATGAAACCTCCAAACCTTAAACATTGTTGCAAAATTAGGCTTATCTCACCGTTTCCAACACTTTTGCGCACCTTGGGCATATCTGTGATGAAAAAATGAAGATTTTAACCAAAGTTGCAAAAATAGGCTTATCTCACCGTTTCCAGCGCTTTTGCGCATCTTGGGCACATCTGTGATGAAAAATTTAAGATTTTAACCAAAGTTGCAAAAATAGGCTTATCTCACCGTTTCCAGCGCTTTTGCGCATCTTGGGCACATCTGTGATGAAAAATTGAAGATTTTAACCATTGTTGCAAAAATAGGCTTATCTCACCGTTTCCAGCGCTTTTGTGCATCTTGGGCACATCTGTGATGAAAAATTGAAGATTTTAACCAAAGTTGCAAAAATAGGCTTATCTCACCGTTTCCAGCGCTTTTGTGCATCTTGGGCACATCTGTGATGAAAAATTGAAGATTTTAACCAAAGTTGCAAAAATAGAATTATCTGACCGTTTCCAGCGCTTTTGTGCATCTTGGGCACATCTGTGATGAAAAATTGAAGATTTTAACCATTGTTGCAAAAATAGGCTTATCTCCCCGTTTCCAGCACTTTTTGGCACTTAGAGCCAATCTGACAGTAGAAACCTTGCAGTTGCTACTTTTTCATTGGGGTTTCCAAAACTTAAAATCTTTTTTTTAAAGAGTTCCTTTAGAGTTGAAAACAAGATTTCAAATCATCCTTTTTCATTATTATAATCCACTGTATGCATTTTAAGTATCAAGGAATTTGACTGAAGGCCTTCTGAGAAAACACGTTGATTAGTGACCCTATTTCATTATGGCAGTCAAACCACTGATTTTCAACTTTAGTCTATGAAACCTCCAAACCTTAAACATTGTTGCAAAATTAGGCTTATCTCACCGTTTCCATCACTTTTGCGCACCTTGGGCATATCTGTGATGAAAAAATGAAGATTTTAACCAAAGTTGCAAAAACAGGCTTATCTCACCGTTTCCAGCGCTTTTGCGCATCTTGGGCACATCTGTGATGAAAAATTGAAGATTTTAACCAAAGTTGCAAAAATAGGCTTATCTCACCGTTTCCAGCGCGTTTGTGCATCTTGGGCACATCTGTGATGAAAAATTGAAGATTTTAACCAAAGTTGCAAAAATAGGCTTATCTCACCGTTTCCAGCGCTTTTGTGCATCTTGGGCACATCTGTGATGAAAAATTGAAGATTTTAACCATTGTTGCAAAAATAGGCTTATCTCCCCGTTTCCAGCACTTTTTGGCACTTAGAGCCAATCTGACAGTAGAAACCGTGCAGTTGCTACTTTTTCATTGGGGTTTCCAAAACTTAAAATCTTTTTTTTAAAGAGTTCCTTTAGAGTTGAAACCAAAATTTCAAATTATCCTTTTTCATTATTATAATCCACTGTATGCATTTTAAGTATCAAGGAATTTGACTGAAGGCCTTTTGAGAAAACACATTGATTAGTGACCCTATTTCATTATGGCAGTCAAACCACTGATTTTCAACTTTAGTCTATGAAACCTCCAAACCTTAAACATTGTTGCAAAATTAGGCTTATCTCACCGTTTCCAGCACTTTTGTGCACCTTGGGCATATCTGTGATGAAAAAATGAAGATTTTAACCAAAGTTGCAAAAATAGGCTTATCTCACCGTTTCCAGCGCTTTTGCGCATCTTGGGCACATCTGTGATGAAAAATTGAAGATTTTAACCATTGTTGCAAAAATAGGCTTATCTCACCGTTTCCAGCGCTTTTGTGCATCTTGGGCACATCTGTGATGAAAAATTGAAGATTTTAACCAAAGTTGCAAAAATAGGCTTATCTCACCGTTTCCAGCGCTTTTGCGCATCTTGGGCACATCTGTGATGAAAAATTTAAGATTTTAACCAAAGTTGCAAAAATAGGCTTATCTCACCGTTTAAAGCGCTTTTGTGCATCTTGGGCACATCTGTGTTGAAAAATTGAAGATTTTAACCATTGTTGCAAAAATAGGCTTATCTCCCCGTTTCCAGCACTTTTTGGCACTTAGAGCCAATCTGACAGTAGAAACCTTGCAGTTGCTACTTTTTCATTGGGGTTTCCAAAACTTAAAATCTTTTTTTTAAAGAGTTCCTTTAGAGTTGAAACCAAGATTTCAAATTATCCTTTTTCATTATTATAATCCACTGTATGCATTTTAAGTATCAAGGAATTTGACTGAAGGCCTTTTGAGAAAACACGTTGATTAGTGACCCTATTTCATTATGGCAGTCAAACCACTGATTTTCAACTTTAGTCTATGAAACCTCCAAACCTTAAACATTGTTGCAAAATTAGGCTTATCTCACCGTTTCCAGCACTTTTGTGCACCTTGGGCACATCTGTGATGAAAAAATGAAGATTTTAACCAAATTTGCAAAAATAGGCTTATCTCACCGTTTCCAGCGCTTTTGGGAATCTTAGGCACATCTGTGATGAAAAATTTAAGATTTTAACCAAATTTGCAAAAATAGGCTTATCTCACCGTTTCCAGCGCTTTTGGGAATCTTAGGCACATCTGTGATGAAAAATTTAAGATTTTAACCAAAGTTGCAAAAATAGGCTTATCTCACCGTTTCCAGCGCTTTTGCGCATCTTGGGCACATCTGTGATGAAAAATTGAAGATTTTAACCAAAGTTGCAAAAATAGGCTTATCTCACCGTTTCCAGCGCTTTTGTGCATCTTGGGCACATCTGTGATGAAAAATTGAAGATTTTAACCAAAGTTGCAAAAATAGAATTATCTGACCGTTTCCAGCGCTTTTGTGCATCTTGGGCACATCTGTGATGAAAAATTGAAGATTTTAACCATTGTTGCAAAAATAGGCTTATCTCCCCGTTTCCAGCACTTTTTGGCACTTAGAGCCAATCTGACAGTAGAAACCTTGCAGTTGCTACTTTTTCATTGGGGTTTCCAAAACTTAAAATCTTTTTTTTAAAGAGTTCCTTTAGAGTTGAAACCAAGATTTCAAATCATCCTTTTTCATTATTATAATCCACTGTATGCATTTTAAGTATCAAGGAATTTGACTGAAGGCCTTCTGAGAAAACACGTTGATTAGTGACCCTATTTCATTATGGCAGTCAAACCACTGATTTTCAACTTTAGTCTATGAAACCTCCAAACCTTAAACATTGTTGCAAAATTAGGCTTATCTCACCGTTTCCAACACTTTTGCGCACCTTGGGCATATCTGTGATGAAAAAATGAAGATTTTAACCAAAGTTGCAAAAATAGGCTTATCTCACCGTTTCCAGCGCTTTTGCGCATCTTGGGCACATCTGTGATGAAAAATTGAAGATTTTAACCAAAGTTGCAAAAATAGGCTTATCTCACCGTTTCCAGCGCTTTTGCGCATCTTGGGCACATCTGTGATGAAAAATTGAAGATTTTAACCATTGTTGCAAAAATAGGCTTATCTCACCGTTTCCAGCGCTTTTGTGCATCTTGGGCACATCTGTGATGAAAAATTGAAGATTTTAACCAAAGTTGCAAAAATAGGCTTATCTCACCGTTTCCAGCGCTTTTGTGCATCTTGGGCACATCTGTGATGAAAAATTGAAGATTTTAACCAAAGTTGCAAAAATAGAATTATCTGACCGTTTCCAGCGCTTTTGTGCATCTTGGGCACATCTGTGATGAAAAATTGAAGATTTTAACCATTGTTGCAAAAATAGGCTTATCTCCCCGTTTCCAGCACTTTTTGGCACTTAGAGCCAATCTGACAGTAGAAACCTTGCAGTTGCTACTTTTTCATTGGGGTTTCCAAAACTTAAAATCTTTTTTTTAAAGAGTTCCTTTAGAGTTGAAACCAAGATTTCAAATCATCCTTTTTCATTATTATAATCCACTGTATGCATTTTAAGTATCAAGGAATTTGACTGAAGGCCTTCTGAGAAAACACGTTGATTAGTGACCCTATTTCATTATGGCAGTCAAACCACTGATTTTCAACTTTAGTCTATGAAACCTCCAAACCTTAAACATTGTTGCAAAATTAGGCTTATCTCACCGTTTCCAACACTTTTGCGCACCTTGGGCATATCTGTGATGAAAAAATGAAGATTTTAACCAAAGTTGCAAAAATAGGCTTATCTCACCGTTTCCAGCGCTTTTGCGCATCTTGGGCACATCTGTGATGAAAAATTTAAGATTTTAACCAAAGTTGCAAAAATAGGCTTATCTCACCGTTTCCAGCGCTTTTGCGCATCTTGGGCACATCTGTGATGAAAAATTGAAGATTTTAACCAAAGTTGCAAAAATAGGCTTATCTCACCGTTTCCAGCGCTTTTGTGCATCTTGGGCACATCTGTGATGAAAAATTGAAGATTTTAACCAAAGTTGCAAAAATAGGCTTATCTCACCGTTTCCAGCGCTTTTGTGCATCTTGGGCACATCTGTGATGAAAAATTGAAGATTTTAACCAAAGTTGCAAAAATAGAATTATCTGACCGTTTCCAGCGCTTTTGTGCATCTTGGGCACATCTGTGATGAAAAATTGAAGATTTTAACCATTGTTGCAAAAATAGGCTTATCTCCCCGTTTCCAGCACTTTTTGGCACTTAGAGCCAATCTGACAGTAGAAACCTTGCAGTTGCTACTTTTTCATTGGGGTTTCCAAAACTTAAAATCTTTTTTTTAAAGAGTTCCTTTAGAGTTGAAACCAAGATTTCAAATCATCCTTTTTCATTATTATAATCCACTGTATGCATTTTAAGTATCAAGGAATTTGACTGAAGGCCTTCTGAGAAAACACGTTGATTAGTGACCCTATTTCATTATGGCAGTCAAACCACTGATTTTCAACTTTAGTCTATGAAACCTCCAAACCTTAAACATTGTTGCAAAATTAGGCTTATCTCACCGTTTCCAACACTTTTGCGCACCTTGGGCATATCTGTGATGAAAAAATGAAGATTTTAACCAAAGTTGCAAAAATAGGCTTATCTCACCGTTTCCAGCGCTTTTGCGCATCTTGGGCACATCTGTGATGAAAAATTTAAGATTTTAACCAAAGTTGCAAAAATAGGCTTATCTCACCGTTTCCAGCGCTTTTGCGCATCTTGGGCACATCTGTGATGAAAAATTGAAGATTTTAACCAAAGTTGCAAAAATAGGCTTATCTCACCGTTTCCAGCGCTTTTGTGCATCTTGGGCACATCTGTGATGAAAAATTGAAGATTTTAACCAAAGTTGCAAAAATAGAATTATCTGACCGTTTCCAGCGCTTTTGTGCATCTTGGGCACATCTGTGATGAAAAATTTATGATTTTAACCAAAGTTGCAAAAATAGGCTTATCTCCCTGTTTCCAGCACTTTTTGGCACTTAGAGCCAATCTGACAGTAGAAACCGTGCAGTTGCTACTTTTTCATTGGGGTTTCCAAAACTTCAAATCTTTTTTTTAAAGAGTTCCTCTAGAGTTGAAACCAAGATTTCAAATTATCCTTTTTCATTATTATAATCCACTGTATGCATTTTAAGTATCAAGGAATTTGACTGAAGGCCTTTTGAGAAAACACGTTGATTAGTGACCCTATTTCATTATGGCAGTCAAACCACTGATTTTCAACTTTAGTCTATGAAACCTCCAAACCTTAACCAAAGTTGCAAAAATAGGCTTATCTCACCGTTTCCAGCGCTTTTGTGCATCTTGGGCACATCTGTGATGAAAAATTGAAGATTTTAACCAAAGTTGCAAAAATAGGCTTATCTCACCGTTTCCAGCGCTTTTGTGCATCTTGGGCACATCTGTGATGAAAAATTGAAGATTTTAACCAAAGTTGCAAAAATAGAATTATCTGACCGTTTCCAGCGCTTTTGTGCATCTTGGGCACATCTGTGATGAAAAATTGAAGATTTTAACCATTGTTGCAAAAATAGGCTTATCTCCCCGTTTCCAGCACTTTTTGGCACTTAGAGCCAATCTGACAGTAGAAACCTTGCAGTTGCTACTTTTTCATTGGGGTTTCCAAAACTTAAAATCTTTTTTTTAAAGAGTTCCTTTAGAGTTGAAACCAAGATTTCAAATCATCCTTTTTCATTATTATAATCCACTGTATGCATTTTAAGTATCAAGGAATTTGACTGAAGGCCTTCTGAGAAAACACGTTGATTAGTGACCCTATTTCATTATGGCAGTCAAACCACTGATTTTCAACTTTAGTCTATGAAACCTCCAAACCTTAAACATTGTTGCAAAATTAGGCTTATCTCACCGTTTCCAACACTTTTGCGCACCTTGGGCATATCTGTGATGAAAAAATGAAGATTTTAACCAAAGTTGCAAAAATAGGCTTATCTCACCGTTTCCAGCGCTTTTGCGCATCTTGGGCACATCTGTGATGAAAAATTGAAGATTTTAACCAAAGTTGCAAAAATAGGCTTATCTCACCGTTTCCAGCGCTTTTGTGCATCTTGGGCACATCTGTGATGAAAAATTGAAGATTTTAACCAAAGTTGCAAAAATAAAATTATCTGACCGTTTCCAGCGCTTTTGTGCATCTTGGGCACATCTGTGATGAAAAATTTATGATTTTAACCAAAGTTGCAAAAATAGGCTTATCTCCCTGTTTCCAGCACTTTTTGGCACTTAGAGCCAATCTGACAGTAGAAACCGTGCAGTTGCTACTTTTTCATTGGGGTTTCCAAAACTTCAAATCTTTTTTTTAAAGAGTTCCTCTAGAGTTGAAACCAAGATTTCAAATTATCCTTTTTCATTATTATAATCCACTGTATGCATTTTAAGTATCAAGGAATTTGACTGAAGGCCTTTTGAGAAAACACGTTGATTAGTGACCCTATTTCATTATGGCAGTCAAACCACTGATTTTCAACTTTAGTCTATGAAACCTCCAAACCTTAACCAAAGTTGCAAAAATAGGCTTATCTCACCGTTTCCAGCGCTTTTGTGCATCTTGGGCACATCTGTGATGAAAAATTTAAGATTTTAACCAAAGTTGCAAAAATAGGCTTATCTCACCGTTTCCAGCGCTTTTGCGCATCTTGGGCACATCTGTGATGAAAAATTGAAGATTTTAACCAAAGTTTCAAAAATAGGCTTATCTCACCGTTTCCAGCGCTTTTGTGCATCTTGGGCACATCTGTGATGAAAAATTGAAGATTTTAACCATTGTTGCAAAAATAGGCTTATCTCCCCGTTTCCAGCGCAATCTTCAATTTTTCATCACAGATGTGCCCAAGATGCACAAAAGCGCTGGAAACGGTCAGATAATTCTATTTTTGCAACTTTGGTTAAAATCTTCAATTTTTCATCACAGATGTGCCCAAGATGCACAAAAGCGCTGGAAACGGTGAGATAAGCCTATTTTTGCAACTTTGGTTAAAATCTTCAATTTTTCATCACAGATGTGCCCAAGATGCACAAAAGCGCTGGAAACGGTGAGATAAGCCTATTTTTGCAACTTTGGTTAAAATCTTCAATTTTTCATCACAGATGTGCCCAAGATGCGCAAAAGCTTTGGAAACGGTGAGATAAGCCTATTTTTGCAACTTTGGTTAAAATCTTCAATTTTTCATCACAGATGTGCCCAAGATGCACAAAAGCGCTGGAAACGGTGAGATAAGCCTATTTTTGCAACTTTGGTTAAAATCTTCAATTTTTCATCACAGATGTGCCCAAGATGCACAAAAGCGCTGGAAACGGTGAGATAAGCCTATTTTTGCAACTTTGGTTAAAATCTTCAATTTTTCATCACAGATGTGCCCAAGATGCGCAAAAGCGCTGGAAATGGTGAGATAAGCCTATTTTTGCAACTTTGGTTAAAATTTTAAATTTTTCATCACAGATGTGCCCAAGATGCCCAAAAGCGCTGGAAACGGTGAGATAAGCCTATTTTTGCAACTTTGGTTAAAATCTTCATTTTTTCATCACAGATATGCCCAAGGTGCGCAAAAGTGCTGGAAACGGTGAGATAAGCCTAATTTTGCAACAATGTTTAAAGTTTGGAGGTTTCATAGACTAAAGTTGAAAATCAGTGGTTTGACTGCCATAATGAAATAGGGTCACTAATCAACGTGTTTTCTCAAAAGGCCTTCAGTCAAATTCCTTTATACTTAAAATGCATACAGTGGATTATAATAATGAAAAAGGATAATTTGAAATCTTGGTTTCAACTCTAAAGGAACTCTTTAAAAAAAAGTTTTTAAGTTTTGGAAACCCCAATGAAAAAGTAGCAACTGCACGGTTTCTACTGTCAGATTGGCTCTAAGTGCCAAAAAGTGCTGGAAACGGGGAGATAAGCCTATTTTTGCAACAATGGTTAAAATCTTCAATTTTTCATCACAGATGTGCCCAAGATGCACAAAAGCGCTGGAAACGGTGAGATAAGCCTATTTTTGCAACTTTGGTTAAAATCTTCAATTTTTCATCACAGATGTGCCCAAGATGCACAAAAGCGCTGGAAACGGTGAGATAAGCCTATTTTTGCAACTTTGGTTAAAATCTTCAATTTTTCATCACAGATGTGCCCAAGATGCGCAAAAGCTTTGGAAACGGTAAGATAAGCCTATTTTTGCAACTTTGGTTAAAATCTTAAATTTTTCATCACAGATATGCCCAAGGTGCACAAAAGTGCTGGAAACGGTGAGATAAGCCTAATTTTGCAACAATGTTTAAGGTTTGGAGGTTTCATAGACTAAAGTTGAAAATCAGTGGTTTGACTGCCATAATGAAATAGGGTCACTAATCAACGTGTTTTCTCAAAAGGCCTTCAGTCAAATTCCTTGATACTTAAAATGCATACAGTGGATTATAATAATGAAAAAGGATAATTTGAAATCTTGGTTTCAACTCTAAAGGAACTCTTTAAAAAAAAGATTTTAAGTTTTGGAAACCCCAATGAAAAAGTAGCAACTGCACGGTTTCTACTGTCAGATTGGCTCTAAGTGCCAAATAGTGCTGGAAACGGGGAGATAAGCCTATTTTTGCAACAATGGTTAAAATCTTCAATTTTTCATCACAGATGTGCCCAAGATGCACAAAAGCGCTGGAAACGGTGAGATAAGCCTATTTTTGCAACTTTGGTTAAAATCTTCAATTTTTCATCACAGATGTGCCCAAGATGCACAAAAGCGCTGGAAACGGTGAGATAAGCCTATTTTTGCAACTTTGGTTAAAATCTTCAATTTTTCATCACAGATGTGCCCAAGATGCGCAAAAGCGCTGGAAACGGTAAGATAAGCCTATTTTTGCAACTTTGGTTAAAATCTTAAATTTTTCATCACAGATATGCCCAAGGTGCACAAAAGTGCTGGAAACGGTGAGATAAGCCTAATTTTGCAACAATGTTTAAAGTTTGGAGGTTTCATAGACTAAAGTTGAAAATCAGTGGTTTGACTGCCATAATGAAATAGGGTCACTAATCAACGTGTTTTCTCAAAAGGCCTTCAGTCAAATTCCTTTATACTTAAAATGCATACAGTGGATTATAATAATGAAAAAGGATAATTTGAAATCTTGGTTTCAACTCTAAAGGAACTCTTTAAAAAAAAGTTTTTAAGTTTTGGAAACCCCAATGAAAAAGTAGCAACTGCACGGTTTCTACTGTCAGATTGGCTCTAAGTGCCAAAAAGTGCTGGAAACGGGGAGATAAGCCTATTTTTGCAACAATGGTTAAAATCTTCAATTTTTCATCACAGATGTGCCCAAGATGCACAAAAGCGCTGGAAACGGTGAGATAAGCCTATTTTTGCAACTTTGGTTAAAATCTTCAATTTTTCATCACAGATGTGCCCAAGATGCACAAAAGCGCTGGAAACGGTGAGATAAGCCTATTTTTGCAACTTTGGTTAAAATCTTCAATTTTTCATCACAGATGTGCCCAAGATGCGCAAAAGCTTTGGAAACGGTAAGATAAGCCTATTTTTGCAACTTTGGTTAAAATCTTAAATTTTTCATCACAGATATGCCCAAGGTGCACAAAAGTGCTGGAAACGGTGAGATAAGCCTAATTTTGCAACAATGTTTAAGGTTTGGAGGTTTCATAGACTAAAGTTGAAAATCAGTGGTTTGACTGCCATAATGAAATAGGGTCACTAATCAACGTGTTTTCTCAAAAGGCCTTCAGTCAAATTCCTTGATACTTAAAATGCATACAGTGGATTATAATAATGAAAAAGGATAATTTGAAATCTTGGTTTCAACTCTAAAGGAACTCTTTAAAAAAAAGATTTTAAGTTTTGGAAACACCAATGAAAAAGTAGCAACTGCACGGTTTCTACTGTCAGATTGGCTCTAAGTGCCAAATAGTGCTGGAAACGGGGAGATAAGCCTATTTTTGCAACAATGGTTAAAATCTTCAATTTTTCATCACAGATGTGTCCAAGATGCACAAAAGCGCTGGAAACGGTGAGATAAGCCTATTTTTGCAACTTTGGTTAAAATCTTCAATTTTTCATCACAGATATGCCCAAGGTGCACAAAAGTGCTGGAAACGGTGAGATAAGCCTAATTTTGCAACAATGTTTAAGGTTTGGAGGTTTCATAGACTAAAGTTGAAAATCAGTGGTTTGACTGCCATAATGAAATAGGGTCACTAATCAACGTGTTTTCTCAAAAGGCCTTCAGTCAAATTCCTTGATACTTAAAATGCATACAGTGGATTATAATAATGAAAAAGGATAATTTGAAATCTTGGTTTCAACTCTAAAGGAACTCTTTAAAAAAAAGATTTTAAGTTTTGGAAACACCAATGAAAAAGTAGCAACTGCACGGTTTCTACTGTCAGATTGGCTCTAAGTGCCAAATAGTGCTGGAAACGGGGAGATAAGCCTATTTTTGCAACAATGGTTAAAATCTTCAATTTTTCATCACAGATGTGTCCAAGATGCACAAAAGCGCTGGAAACGGTGAGATAAGCCTATTTTTGCAACTTTGGTTGAAATCTTCAATTTTTCATCACAGATGTGCCCAAGATGCACAAAAGCGCTGGAAACGGTGAGATAAGCCTATTTTTGCAACTTTGGTTAAAATCTTCAATTTTTCATCACAGATGTGCCCAAGATGCGCAAAAGCGCTGGAAACGGTGAGATAAGCCTATTTTTGCAACTTTGGTTAAAATCTTAAATTTTTCATCACAGATGTGCCCAAGATGCCCAAAAGCGCTGGAAACGGTGAGATAAGCCTATTTTTGCAACTTTGGTTAAAATCTTCAATTTTTCATCACAGATGTGCCCAAGATGCACAAAAGCGCTGGAAACGGTGAGATAAGCCTATTTTTGCAACTTTGGTTAAAATCTTCAATTTTTCATCACAGATGTGCCCAAGATGCGCAAAAGCGCTGGAAACGGTGAGATAAGCCTATTTTTGCAACTTTGGTTAAAATCTTCATTTTTTCATCACAGATATGCCCAAGGTGCACAAAAGTGCTGGAAACGGTGAGATAAGCCTAATTTTGCAACAATGTTTAAGGTTTGGAGGTTTCATAGACCAAAGTTGAAAATCAGTGGTTTGACTGCCATAATGAAATAGGGTCACTAATCAACGTGTTTTCTCAAAAGGCCTTCAGTCAAATTCCTTGATACTTAAAATGCATACAGTGGATTATAATAATGAAAAAGGATAATTTGAAATCTTGGTTTCAACTCTAAAGGAACTCTTTAAAAAAAAGATTTTAAGTTTTGGAAACCCCAATGAAAATGTAGCAACTGCACGGATTCTACTGTCAGATTGGCTCTAAGTGCCAAAAAGTGCTGGAAACGGGGAGATAAGCCTATTTTTGCAACAATGGTTAAAATCTTCAATTTTTCATCACAGATGTGTCCAAGATGCACAAAAGCGCTGGAAACGGTGAGATAAGCCTATTTTTGCAACTTTGGTTAAAATCTTCAATTTTTCATCACAGATGTGCCCAAGATGCACAAAAACGCTGGAAACGGTGAGATAAGCCTATTTTTGCAACTTTGGTTAAAATCTTCAATTTTTCATCACAGATGTGCCCAAGATGCGCAAAAGCGCTGGAAACGGTGAGATAAGCCTATTTTTGCAACTTTGGTTAAAATCTTAAATTTTTCATCACAGATGTGCCCAAGGTGCGCAAAAGTGCTGGAAACGGTGAGATAAGCCTAATTTTGCAACAATGTTTAAGGTTTGGAGGTTTCATAGACTAAAGTTGAAAATCAGTGGTTTGACTGCCATAATGAAATAGGGTCACTAATCAACGTGTTTTCCCAAAAGGCCTTCACTCAATTTCCTTGATACTTAAAATGCATACAGTGGATTATAATAATGAAAAAGGATAATTTGAAATCTTGGTTTCAACTCTAAAGGAACTCTTTAAAAAAAAGATTTTAAGTTTTGGAAACCCCAATGAAAAAGTAGCAACTGCACGGTTTCTACTGTCAGATTCGCTCTAAGTGCCAAAAAGTGCTGTAAACGGGGAGATAAGCCTATTTTTGCAACAATGGTTAAAATCTTCAATTTTTCATCACAGATGTGTCCAAGATGCACAAAAGCGCTGGAAACGGTGAAATAAGCCTATTTTTGCAACTTTGGTTAAAATCTTCAATTTTTCATCACAGATGTGCCCAAGATGCACAAAAGCGCTGGAAACGGTGAGATAAGCCTATTTTTGCAACTTTGGTTAAAATCTTCAATTTTTCATCACAGATGTGCCCAAGATGCGCAAAAGCGCTGGAAACGGTGAGATAAGCCTATTTTTGCAACTTTGGTTAAAATCTTAAATTTTTCATCACAGATGTGCCCAAGGTGCGCAAAAGTGCTGGAAACGGTGAGATAAGCCTAATTTTGCAACAATGTTTAAGGTTTGGAGGTTTCATAGACTAAAGTTGAAAATCAGTGGTTTGACTGCCATAATGAAATAGGGTCACTAATCAACGTGTTTTCTCAAAAGGCCTTCAGTCAAATTCCTTGATACTTAAAATGCATACAGTGGATTATAATAATGAAAAAGGATAATTTGAAATCTTGGTTTCAACTCTAAAGGAACTCTTTAAAAAAAAGATTTTAAGTTTTGGAAACCCCAATGAAAATGTAGCAACTGCACGGATTCTACTGTCAGATTGGCTCTAAGTGCCAAAAAGTGCTGGAAACGGGGAGATAAGCCTATTTTTGCAACAATGGTTAAAATCTTCAATTTTTCATCACAGATGTGTCCAAGATGCACAAAAGCACTGGAAACGGTGAGATAAGCCTATTTTTGCAACTTTGGTTAAAATCTTCAATTTTTCATCACAGATGTGCCCAAGATGCACAAAAACGCTGGAAACGGTGAGATAAGCCTATTTTTGCAACTTTGGTTAAAATCTTCAATTTTTCATCACAGATGTGCCCAAGATGCGCAAAAGCGCTGGAAACGGTGAGATAAGCCTATTTTTGCAACTTTGGTTAAAATCTTAAATTTTTCATCACAGATGTGCCCAAGGTGCGCAAAAGTGCTGGAAACGGTGAGATAAGCCTAATTTTGCAACAATGTTTAAGGTTTGGAGGTTTCATAGACTAAAGTTGAAAATCAGTGGTTTGACTGCCATAATGAAATAGGGTCACTAATCAACGTGTTTTCTCAAAAGGCCTTCACTCAATTTCCTTGATACTTAAAATGCATACAGTGGATTATAATAATGAAAAAGGATAATTTGAAATCTTGGTTTCAACTCTAAAGGAACTCTTTAAAAAAAAGATTTTAAGTTTTGGAAACCCCAATGAAAAAGTAGCAACTGCACGGTTTCTACTGTCAGATTCGCTCTAAGTGCCAAAAAGTGCTGTAAACGGGGAGATAAGCCTATTTTTGCAACAATGGTTAAAATCTTCAATTTTTCATCACAGATGTGTCCAAGATGCACAAAAGCGCTGGAAACGGTGAGATAAGCCTATTTTTGCAACTTTGGTTAAAATCTTCAATTTTTCATCACAGATGTGCCCAAGATGCACAAAAGCGCTGGAAACGGTGAGATAAGCCTATTTTTGCAACTTTGGTTAAAATCTTCAATTTTTCATCACAGATGTGCCCAAGATGCCCAAAAGCGCTGGAAACGGTGAGATAAGCCTATTTTTGCAACTTTGGTTAAAATCTTCAATTTTTCATCACAGATGTGCCCAAGATGCCCAAAAGCGCTGGAAACGGTGAGATAAGCCTATTTTTGCAACTTTGGTTAAAATCTTCATTTTTTCATCACAGATATGCCCAAGGTGCACAAAAGTGCTGGAAACGGTGAGATAAGCCTAATTTTGCAACAATGTTTAAGGTTTGGAGGTTTCATAGACTAAAGTTGAAAATCAGTGGTTTGACTGCCATAATGAAATAGGGTCACTAATCAACGTGTTTTCTCAAAAGGCCTTCACTCAATTTCCTTGATACTTAAAATGCATACAGTGGATTATAATAATGAAAAAGGATAATTTGAAATCTTGGTTTCAACTCTAAAGGAACTCTTTAAAAAAAAGATTTTAAGTTTTGGAAACCCCAATGAAAAAGTAGCAACTGCACGGTTTCTACTGTCAGATTCGCTCTAAGTGCCAAAAAGTGCTGGAAACGGGGAGATAAGCCTATTTTTGCAACAATGGTTAAAATCTTCAATTTTTCATCACAGATGTGCCCAAGATGCACAAAAGCGCTGGAAACGGTGAGATAAGCCTATTTTTGCAACTTTGGTTAAAATCTTCAATTTTTCATCACAGATGTGCCCAAGATGCACAAAAGCGCTGGAAACGGTGAGATAAGCCTATTTTTGCAACTTTGGTTAAAATCTTCAATTTTTCATCACAGATGTGCCCAAGATGCCCAAAAGCGCTGGAAACGGTGAGATAAGCCTATTTTTGCAACTTTGGTTAAAATCTTCAATTTTTCATCACAGATGTGCCCAAGATGCCCAAAAGCGCTGGAAACGGTGAGATAAGCCTATTTTTGCAACTTTGGTTAAAATCTTCATTTTTTCATCACAGATATGCCCAAGGTGCACAAAAGTGCTGGAAACGGTGAGATAAGCCTAATTTTGCAACAATGTTTAAGGTTTGGAGGTTTCATAGACTAAAGTTGAAAATCAGTGGTTTGACTGCCATAATGAAATAGGGTCACTAATCAACGTGTTTTCTCAAAAGGCCTTCACTCAATTTCCTTGATACTTAAAATGCATACAGTGGATTATAATAATGAAAAAGGATAATTTGAAATCTTGGTTTCAACTCTAAAGGAACTCTTTAAAAAAAAGATTTTAAGTTTTGGAAACCCCAATGAAAAAGTAGCAACTGCACGGTTTCTACTGTCAGATTGGCTCTAAGTGCCAAAAAGTGCTGGAAACGGGGAGATAAGCCTATTTTTGCAACAATGGTTAAAATCTTCAATTTTTCATCACAGATGTGTCCAAGATGCACAAAAGCGCTGGAAACGGTGAGATAAGCCTATTTTTGCAACTTTGGTTAAAATCTTCAATTTTTCATCACAGATGTGCCCAAGATGCCCAAAAGCGCTGGAAACGGTGAGATAAGCCTATTTTTGCAACTTTGGTTAAAATCTTCATTTTTTCATCACAGATATGCCCAAGGTGCACAAAAGTGCTGGAAACGGTGAGATAAGCCTAATTTTGCAACAATGTTTAAGGTTTGGAGGTTTCATAGACTAAAGTTGAAAATCAGTGGTTTGACTGCCATAATGAAATAGGGTCACTAATCAACGTGTTTTCTCAAAAGGCCTTCACTCAATTTCCTTGATACTTAAAATGCATACAGTGGATTATAATAATGAAAAAGGATAATTTGAAATCTTGGTTTCAACTCTAAAGGAACTCTTTAAAAAAAAGATTTTAAGTTTTGGAAACCCCAATGAAAAAGTAGCAACTGCACGGTTTCTACTGTCAGATTCGCTCTAAGTGCCAAAAAGTGCTGGAAACGGGGAGATAAGCCTATTTTTGCAACAATGGTTAAAATCTTCAATTTTTCATCACAGATGTGTCCAAGATGCACAAAAGCGCTGGAAACGGTGAGATAAGCCTATTTTTGCAACTTTGGTTAAAATCTTCAATTTTTCATCACAGATGTGCCCAAGATGCACAAAAGCGCTGGAAACGGTGAGATAAGCCTATTTTTGCAACTTTGGTTAAAATCTTCAATTTTTCATCACAGATGTGCCCAAGATGCCCAAAAGCGCTGGAAACGGTGAGATAAGCCTATTTTTGCAACTTTGGTTAAAATCTTCAATTTTTCATCACAGATGTGCCCAAGATGCCCAAAAGCGCTGGAAACGGTGAGATAAGCCTATTTTTGCAACTTTGGTTAAAATCTTCATTTTTTCATCACAGATATGCCCAAGGTGCACAAAAGTGCTGGAAACGGTGAGATAAGCCTAATTTTGCAACAATGTTTAAGGTTTGGAGGTTTCATAGACTAAAGTTGAAAATCAGTGGTTTGACTGCCATAATGAAATAGGGTCACTAATCAACGTGTTTTCTCAAAAGGCCTTCACTCAATTTCCTTGATACTTAAAATGCATACAGTGGATTATAATAATGAAAAAGGATAATTTGAAATCTTGGTTTCAACTCTAAAGGAACTCTTTAAAAAAAAGATTTTAAGTTTTGGAAACCCCAATGAAAAAGTAGCAACTGCACGGTTTCTACTGTCAGATTGGCTCTAAGTGCCAAAAAGTGCTGGAAACGGGGAGATAAGCCTATTTTTGCAACAATGGTTAAAATCTTCAATTTTTCATCACAGATGTGTCCAAGATGCACAAAAGCGCTGGAAACGGTGAGATAAGCCTATTTTTGCAACTTTGGTTAAAATCTTCAATTTTTCATCACAGATGTGCCCAAGATGCACAAAAGCGCTGGAAACGGTGAGATAAGCCTATTTTTGCAACTTTGGTTAAAATCTTCAATTTTTCATCACAGATGTGCCCAAGATGCCCAAAAGCGCTGGAAACGGTGAGATAAGCCTATTTTTGCAACTTTGGTTAAAATCTTCAATTTTTCATCACAGATGTGCCCAAGATGCCCAAAAGCGCTGGAAACGGTGAGATAAGCCTATTTTTGCAACTTTGGTTAAAATCTTCATTTTTTCATCACAGATATGCCCAAGGTGCACAAAAGTGCTGGAAACGGTGAGATAAGCCTAATTTTGCAACAATGTTTAAGGTTTGGAGGTTTCATAGACTAAAGTTGAAAATCAGTGGTTTGACTGCCATAATGAAATAGGGTCACTAATCAACGTGTTTTCTCAAAAGGCCTTCACTCAATTTCCTTCATACTTAAAATGCATACAGTGGATTATAATAATGAAAAAGGATAATTTGAAATCTTGGTTTCAACTCTAAAGGAACTCTTTAAAAAAAAGATTTTAAGTTTTGGAAACCCCAATGAAAAAGTAGCAACTGCACGGTTTCTACTGTCAGATTCGCTCTAAGTGCCAAAAAGTGCTGGAAACGGGGAGATAAGCCTATTTTTGCAACAATGGTTAAAATCTTCAATTTTTCATCACAGATGTGCCCAAGATGCACAAAAGCGCTGGAAACGGTGAGATAAGCCTATTTTTGCAACTTTGGTTAAAATCTTCAATTTTTCATCACAGATGTGCCCAAGATGCCCAAAAGCGCTGGAAACGGTGAGATAAGCCTATTTTTGCAACTTTGGTTAAAATCTTCAATTTTTCATCACAGATGTGCCCAAGATGCCCAAAAGCGCTGGAAACGGTGAGATAAGCCTATTTTTGCAACTTTGGTTAAAATCTTCATTTTTTCATCACAGATATGCCCAAGGTGCACAAAAGTGCTGGAAACGGTGAGATAAGCCTAATTTTGCAACAATGTTTAAGGTTTGGAGGTTTCATAGACTAAAGTTGAAAATCAGTGGTTTGACTGCCATAATGAAATAGGGTCACTAATCAACGTGTTTTCTCAAAAGGCCTTCACTCAATTTCCTTGATACTTAAAATGCATACAGTGGATTATAATAATGAAAAAGGATAATTTGAAATCTTGGTTTCAACTCTAAAGGAACTCTTTAAAAAAAGATTTTAAGTTTTGGAAACCCCAATGAAAAAGTAGCAACTGCACGGTTTCTACTGTCAGATTGGCTCTAAGTGCCAAAAAGTGCTGGAAACGGGGAGATAAGCCTATTTTTGCAACAATGGTTAAAATCTTCAATTTTTCATCACAGATGTGTCCAAGATGCACAAAAGCGCTGGAAACGGTGAGATAAGCCTAATTTTGCAACAATGTTTAAGGTTTGGAGGTTTCATAGACTAAAGTTGAAAATCAGTGGTTTGACTGCCATAATGAAATAGGGTCACTAATCAACGTGTTTTCTCAAAAGGCCTTCACTCAATTTCCTTCATACTTAAAATGCATACAGTGGATTATAATAATGAAAAAGGATAATTTGAAATCTTGGTTTCAACTCTAAAGGAACTCTTTAAAAAAAAGATTTTAAGTTTTGGAAACCCCAATGAAAAAGTAGCAACTGCACGGTTTCTACTGTCAGATTCGCTCTAAGTGCCAAAAAGTGCTGGAAACGGGGAGATAAGCCTATTTTTGCAACAATGGTTAAAATCTTCAATTTTTCATCACAGATGTGCCCAAGATGCACAAAAGCGCTGGAAACGGTGAGATAAGCCTATTTTTGCAACTTTGGTTAAAATCTTCAATTTTTCATCACAGATGTGTCCAAGATGCACAAATGCGCTGGAAACGGTGAGATAAGCCTATTTTTGCAACTTTGGTTAAAATCTTCAATTTTTCATCACAGATGTGCCCAAGATGCCCAAAAGCGCTGGAAAGGGTGAGATAAGCCTATTTTTGCAACTTTGGTTAAAATCTTCAATTTTTCATCACAGATGTGCCCAAGATGCCCAAAAGCGCTGGAAACGGTGAGATAAGCCTATTTTTGCAACTTTGGTTAAAATCTTCATTTTTTCATCACAGATATGCCCAAGGTGCACAAAAGTGCTGGAAACGGTGAGATAAGCCTAATTTTGCAACAATGTTTAAGGTTTGGAGGTTTCATAGACTAAAGTTGAAAATCAGTGGTTTGACTGCCATAATGAAATAGGGTCACTAATCAACGTGTTTTCTCAAAAGGCCTTCACTCAATTTCCTTCATACTTAAAATGCATACAGTGGATTATAATAATGAAAAAGGATAATTTGAAATCTTGGTTTCAACTCTAAAGGAACTCTTTAAAAAAAAGATTTTAAGTTTTGGAAACCCCAATGAAAAAGTAGCAACTGCACGGTTTCTACTGTCAGATTCGCTCTAAGTGCCAAAAAGTGCTGGAAACGGGGAGATAAGCCTATTTTTGCAACAATGGTTAAAATCTTCAATTTTTCATCACAGATGTGTCCAAGATGCACAAAAGCGCTGGAAACGGTGAGATAAGCCTATTTTTGCAACTTTGGTTAAAATCTTCATTTTTTCATCACAGATATGCCCAAGGTGCACAAAAGTGCTGGAAACGGTGAGATAAGCCTAATTTTGCAACAATGTTTAAGGTTTGGAGGTTTCATAGACTAAAGTTGAAAATCAGTGGTTTGACTGCCATAATGAAATAGGGTCACTAATCAACGTGTTTTCTCAAAAGGCCTTCACTCAATTTCCTTCATACTTAAAATGCATACAGTGGATTATAATAATGAAAAAGGATAATTTGAAATCTTGGTTTCAACTCTAAAGGAACTCTTTAAAAAAAAGATTTTAAGTTTTGGAAACCCCAATGAAAAAGTAGCAACTGCACGGTTTTCTACTGTCAGATTCGCTCTAAGTGCCAAAAAGTGCTGGAAACGGGGAGATAAGCCTATTTTTGCAACAATGGTTAAAATCTTCAATTTTTCATCACAGATGTGTCCAAGATGCACAAAAGCGCTGGAAACGGTGAGATAAGCCTATTTTTGCAACTTTGGTTAAAATCTTCAATTTTTCATCACAGATGTGCCCAAGATGCCCAAAAGCGCTGGGAAACGGTGAGATAAGCCTATTTTTGCAACTTTGGTTAAAATCTTCATTTTTTCATCACAGATATGCCCAAGGTGCACAAAAGTGCTGGAAACGGTGAGATAAGCCTAATTTTGCAACAATGTTTAAGGTTTGGAGGTTTCATAGACTAAAGTTGAAAATCAGTGGTTTGACTGCCATAATGAAATAGGGTCACTAATCAACGTGTTTTCTCAAAAGGCCTTCACTCAATTTCCTTGATACTTAAAATGCATACAGTGGATTATAATAATGAAAAAGGATAATTTGAAATCTTGGTTTCAACTCTAAAGGAACTCTTTAAAAAAAAGATTTTAAGTTTTGGAAACCCCAATGAAAAAGTAGCAACTGCACGGTTTCTACTGTCAGATTGGCTCTAAGTGCCAAAAAGTGCTGGAAACGGGGAGATAAGCCTATTTTTGCAACAATGGTTAAAATCTTCAATTTTTTCATCACAGATGTGTCCAAGATGCACAAAAGCGCTGGAAACGGTGAGATAAGCCTATTTTTGCAACTTTGGTTAAAATCTTCAATTTTTCATCACAGATGTGCCCAAGATGCACAAAAGCGCTGGAAACGGTGAGATAAGCCTATTTTTGCAACTTTGGTTAAAATCTTCAATTTTTCATCACAGATGTGCCCAAGATGCCCAAAAGCGCTGGAAACGGTGAGATAAGCCTATTTTTGCAACTTTGGTTAAAATCTTCAATTTTTTCATCACAGATGTGCCCAAGATGCCCAAAAGCGCTGGAAACGGTGAGATAAGCCTATTTTTGCAACTTTGGTTAAAATCTTCATTTTTTCATCACAGATATGCCCAAGGTGCACAAAAGTGCTGGAAACGGTGAGATAAGCCTAATTTTGCAACAATGTTTAAGGTTTGGAGGTTTCATAGACTAAAGTTGAAAATCAGTGGTTTGACTGCCCATAATGAAATAGGGTCACTAATCAACGTGTTTTCTCAAAAGGCCTTCACTCAATTTCCTTCATACTTAAAATGCATACAGTGGATTATAATAATGAAAAAGGATAATTTGAAATCTTGGTTTCAACTCTAAAGGAACTCTTTAAAAAAAAGATTTTAAGTTTTGGAAACCCCAATGAAAAAGTAGCAACTGCACGGTTTCTACTGTCAGATTCGCTCTAAGTGCCAAAAAGTGCTGGAAACCGGGAGATAAGCCTATTTTTGCAACAATGGTTAAAATCTTCAATTTTTCATCACAGATGTGCCCAAGATGCACAAAAGCGCTGGAAACGGTGAGATAAGCCTATTTTTGCAACTTTGGTTAAAATCTTCAATTTTTCATCACAGATGTGCCCAAGATGCCCAAAAGCGCTGGAAACGGTGAGATAAGCCTATTTTTGCAACTTTGGTTAAAATCTTCAATTTTTCATCACAGATGTGCCCAAGATGCCCAAAAGCGCTGGAAACGGTGAGATAAGCCTATTTTTGCAACTTTGGTTAAAATCTTCATTTTTTCATCACAGATATGCCCAAGGTGCACAAAAGTGCTGGAAACGGTGAGATAAGCCTAATTTTGCAACAATGTTTAAGGTTTGGAGGTTTCATAGACTAAAGTTGAAAATCAGTGGTTTGACTGCCATAATGAAATAGGGTCACTAATCAACGTGTTTTCTCAAAAGGCCTTCACTCAATTTCCTTGATACTTAAAATGCATACAGTGGATTATAATAATGAAAAAGGATAATTTGAAATCTTGGTTTCAACTCTAAAGGAACTCTTTAAAAAAAAGATTTTAAGTTTTGGAAACCCCAATGAAAAAGTAGCAACTGCACGGTTTCTACTGTCAGATTGGCTCTAAGTGCCAAAAAGTGCTGGAAACGGGGAGATAAGCCTATTTTTGCAACAATGGTTAAAATCTTCAATTTTTCATCACAGATGTGTCCAAGATGCACAAAAGCGCTGGAAACGGTGAGATAAGCCTATTTTTGCAACTTTGGTTAAAATCTTCAATTTTTCATCACAGATGTGCCCAAGATGCACAAAAGCGCTGGAAACGGTGAGATAAGCCTATTTTTGCAACTTTGGTTAAAATCTTCAATTTTTCATCACAGATGTGCCCAAGATGCCCAAAAGCGCTGGAAACGGTGAGATAAGCCTATTTTTGCAACTTTGGTTAAAATCTTCAATTTTTCATCACAGATGTGCCCAAGATGCCCAAAAGCGCTGGAAACGGTGAGATAAGCCTATTTTTGCAACTTTGGTTAAAATCTTCATTTTTTCATCACAGATATGCCCAAGGTGCACAAAAGTGCTGGAAACGGTGAGATAAGCCTAATTTTGCAACAATGTTTAAGGTTTGGAGGTTTCATAGACTAAAGTTGAAAATCAGTGGTTTGACTGCCATAATGAAATAGGGTCACTAATCAACGTGTTTTCTCAAAAGGCCTTCACTCAATTTCCTTCATACTTAAAATGCATACAGTGGATTATAATAATGAAAAAGGATAATTTGAAATCTTGGTTTCAACTCTAAAGGAACTCTTTAAAAAAAAGATTTTAAGTTTTGGAAACCCCAATGAAAAAGTAGCAACTGCACGGTTTCTACTGTCAGATTCGCTCTAAGTGCCAAAAAGTGCTGGAAACGGGGAGATAAGCCTATTTTTGCAACAATGGTTAAAATCTTCAATTTTTCATCACAGATGTGTCCAAGATGCACAAAAGCGCTGGAAACGGTGAGATAAGCCTATTTTTGCAACTTTGGTTAAAATCTTCAATTTTTCATCACAGATGTGCCCAAGATGCCCAAAAGCGCTGGAAACGGTGAGATAAGCCTATTTTTGCAACTTTGGTTAAAATCTTCAATTTTTCATCACAGATGTGCCCAAGATGCCCAAAAGCGCTGGAAACGGTGAGATAAGCCTATTTTTGCAACTTTGGTTAAAATCTTCAATTTTTCATCACAGATGTGCCCAAGATGCCCAAAAGCGCTGGAAACGGTGAGATAAGCCTATTTTTGCAACTTTGGTTAAAATCTTCATTTTTTCATCACAGATATGCCCAAGGTGCACAAAAGTGCTGGAAACGGTGAGATAAGCCTAATTTTGCAACAATGTTTAAGGTTTGGAGGTTTCATAGACTAAAGTTGAAAATCAGTGGTTTGACTGCCATAATGAAATAGGGTCACTAATCAACGTGTTTTCTCAAAAGGCCTTCACTCAATTTCCTTCATACTTAAAATGCATACAGTGGATTATAATAATGAAAAAGGATAATTTGAAATCTTGGTTTCAACTCTAAAGGAACTCTTTAAAAAAAAGATTTTAAGTTTTGGAAACCCCAATGAAAAAGTAGCAACTGCACGGTTTCTACTGTCAGATTCGCTCTAAGTGCCAAAAAGTGCTGGAAACGGGGAGATAAGCCTATTTTTGCAACAATGGTTAAAATCTTCAATTTTTCATCACAGATGTGTCCAAGATGCACAAAAGCGCTGGAAACGGTGAGATAAGCCTATTTTTGCAACTTTGGTTAAAATCTTCAATTTTTCATCACAGATGTGCCCAAGATGCCCAAAAGCGCTGGAAACGGTGAGATAAGCCTATTTTTGCAACTTTGGTTAAAATCTTCATTTTTTCATCACAGATATGCCCAAGGTGCACAAAAGTGCTGGAAACGGTGAGATAAGCCTAATTTTGCAACAATGTTTAAGGTTTGGAGGTTTCATAGACTAAAGTTGAAAATCACTGGTTTGACTGCCATAATGAAATAGGGTCACTAATCAACGTGTTTTCTCAAAAGGCCTTCACTCAATTTCCTTGATACTTAAAATGCATACAGTGGATTATAATAATGAAAAAGGATAATTTGAAATCTTGGTTTCAACTCTAAAGGAACTCTTTAAAAAAAAGATTTTAAGTTTTGGAAACCCCAATGAAAAAGTAGCAACTGCACGGTTTCTACTGTCAGATTGGCTCTAAGTGCCAAAAAGTGCTGGAAACGGGGAGATAAGCCTATTTTTGCAACAATGGTTAAAATCTTCAATTTTTCATCACAGATGTGTCCAAGATGCACAAAAGCGCTGGAAACGGTGAGATAAGCCTAATTTTGCAACAATGTTTAAGGTTTGGAGGTTTCATAGACTAAAGTTGAAAATCAGTGGTTTGACTGCCATAATGAAATAGGGTCACTAATCAACGTGTTTTCTCAAAAGGCCTTCACTCAATTTCTTTCATACTTAAAATGCATACAGTGGATTATAATAATGAAAAAGGATAATTTGAAATCTTGGTTTCAACTCTAAAGGAACTCTTTAAAAAAAAGATTTTAAGTTTTGGAAACCCCAATGAAAAAGTAGCAACTGCACGGTTTCTACTGTCAGATTCGCTCTAAGTGCCAAAAAGTGCTGGAAACGGGGAGATAAGCCTATTTTTGCAACAATGGTTAAAATCTTCAATTTTTCATCACAGATGTGCCCAAGATGCACAAAAGCGCTGGAAACGGTGAGATAAGCCTATTTTTGCAACTTTGGTTAAAATCTTCAATTTTTCATCACAGATGTGCCCAAGATGCCCAAAAGCGCTGGAAACGGTGAGATAAGCCTATTTTTGCAACTTTGGTTAAAATCTTCAATTTTTCATCACAGATGTGCCCAAGATGCCCAAAAGCGCTGGAAACGGTGAGATAAGCCTATTTTTGCAACTTTGGTTAAAATCTTCATTTTTTCATCACAGATATGCCCAAGGTGCACAAAAGTGCTGGAAACGGTGAGATAAGCCTAATTTTGCAACAATGTTTAAGGTTTGGAGGTTTCATAGACTAAAGTTGAAAATCAGTGGTTTGACTGCCATAATGAAATAGGGTCACTAATCAACGTGTTTTCTCAAAAGGCCTTCACTCAATTTCCTTGATACTTAAAATGCATACAGTGGATTATAATAATGAAAAAGGATAATTTGAAATCTTGGTTTCAACTCTAAAGGAACTCTTTAAAAAAAAGATTTTAAGTTTTGGAAACCCCAATGAAAAAGTAGCAACTGCACGGTTTCTACTGTCAGATTGGCTCTAAGTGCCAAAAAGTGCTGGAAACGGGGAGATAAGCCTATTTTTGCAACAATGGTTAAAATCTTCAATTTTTCATCACAGATGTGTCCAAGATGCACAAAAGCGCTGGAAACGGTGAGATAAGCCTATTTTTGCAACTTTGGTTAAAATCTTCAATTTTTCATCACAGATGTGCCCAAGATGCACAAAAGCGCTGGAAACGGTGAGATAAGCCTATTTTTGCAACTTTGGTTAAAATCTTCAATTTTTCATCACAGATGTGCCCAAGATGCCCAAAAGCGCTGGAAACGGTGAGATAAGCCTATTTTTGCAACTTTGGTTAAAATCTTCAATTTTTCATCACAGATGTGCCCAAGATGCCCAAAAGCGCTGGAAACGGTGAGATAAGCCTATTTTTGCAACTTTGGTTAAAATCTTCATTTTTTCATCACAGATATGCCCAAGGTGCACAAAAGTGCTGGAAACGGTGAGATAAGCCTAATTTTGCAACAATGTTTAAGGTTTGGAGGTTTCATAGACTAAAGTTGAAAATCAGTGGTTTGACTGCCATAATGAAATAGGGTCACTAATCAACGTGTTTTCTCAAAAGGCCTTCACTCAATTTCCTTCATACTTAAAATGCATACAGTGGATTATAATAATGAAAAAGGATAATTTGAAATCTTGGTTTCAACTCTAAAGGAACTCTTTAAAAAAAAGATTTTAAGTTTTGGAAACCCCAATGAAAAAGTAGCAACTGCACGGTTTCTACTGTCAGATTCGCTCTAAGTGCCAAAAAGTGCTGGAAACGGGGAGATAAGCCTATTTTTGCAACAATGGTTAAAATCTTCAATTTTTCATCACAGATGTGTCCAAGATGCACAAAAGCGCTGGAAACGGTGAGATAAGCCTATTTTTGCAACTTTGGTTAAAATCTTCAATTTTTCATCACAGATGTGCCCAAGATGCCCAAAAGCGCTGGAAACGGTGAGATAAGCCTATTTTTGCAACTTTGGTTAAAATCTTCATTTTTTCATCACAGATATGCCCAAGGTGCACAAAAGTGCTGGAAACGGTGAGATAAGCCTAATTTTGCAACAATGTTTAAGGTTTGGAGGTTTCATAGACTAAAGTTGAAAATCAGTGGTTTGACTGCCATAATGAAATAGGGTCACTAATCAACGTGTTTTCTCAAAAGGCCTTCACTCAATTTCCTTCATACTTAAAATGCATACAGTGGATTATAATAATGAAAAAGGATAATTTGAAATCTTGGTTTCAACTCTAAAGGAACTCTTTAAAAAAAAGATTTTAAGTTTTGGAAACCCCAATGAAAAAGTAGCAACTGCACGGTTTCTACTGTCAGATTCGCTCTAAGTGCCAAAAAGTGCTGGAAACGGGGAGATAAGCCTATTTTTGCAACAATGGTTAAAATCTTCAATTTTTCATCACAGATGTGTCCAAGATGCACAAAAGCGCTGGAAACGGTGAGATAAGCCTATTTTTGCAACTTTGGTTAAAATCTTCAATTTTTCATCACAGATGTGCCCAAGATGCCCAAAAGCGCTGGAAACGGTGAGATAAGCCTATTTTTGCAACTTTGGTTAAAATCTTCAATTTTTCATCACAGATGTGCCCAAGATGCCCAAAAGCGCTGGAAACGGTGAGATAAGCCTATTTTTGCAACTTTGGTTAAAATCTTCAATTTTTCATCACAGATGTGCCCAAGATGCCCAAAAGCGCTGGAAACGGTGAGATAAGCCTATTTTTGCAACTTTGGTTAAAATCTTCATTTTTTCATCACAGATATGCCCAAGGTGCACAAAAGTGCTGGAAACGGTGAGATAAGCCTAATTTTGCAACAATGTTTAAGGTTTGGAGGTTTCATAGACTAAAGTTGAAAATCAGTGGTTTGACTGCCATAATGAAATAGGGTCACTAATCAACGTGTTTTCTCAAAAGGCCTTCACTCAATTTCCTTCATACTTAAAATGCATACAGTGGATTATAATAATGAAAAAGGATAATTTGAAATCTTGGTTTCAACTCTAAAGGAACTCTTTAAAAAAAAGATTTTAAGTTTTGGAAACCCCAATGAAAAAGTAGCAACTGCACGGTTTCTACTGTCAGATTCGCTCTAAGTGCCAAAAAGTGCTGGAAACGGGGAGATAAGCCTATTTTTGCAACAATGGTTAAAATCTTCAATTTTTCATCACAGATGTGTCCAAGATGCACAAAAGCGCTGGAAACGGTGAGATAAGCCTATTTTTGCAACTTTGGTTAAAATCTTCAATTTTTCATCACAGATGTGCCCAAGATGCCCAAAAGCGCTGGAAACGGTGAGATAAGCCTATTTTTGCAACTTTGGTTAAAATCTTCATTTTTTCATCACAGATATGCCCAAGGTGCACAAAAGTGCTGGAAACGGTGAGATAAGCCTAATTTTGCAACAATGTTTAAGGTTTGGAGGTTTCATAGACTAAAGTTGAAAATCACTGGTTTGACTGCCATAATGAAATAGGGTCACTAATCAACGTGTTTTCTCAAAAGGCCTTCACTCAATTTCCTTGATACTTAAAATGCATACAGTGGATTATAATAATGAAAAAGGATAATTTGAAATCTTGGTTTCAACTCTAAAGGAACTCTTTAAAAAAAAGATTTTAAGTTTTGGAAACCCCAATGAAAAAGTAGCAACTGCACGGTTTCTACTGTCAGATTGGCTCTAAGTGCCAAAAAGTGCTGGAAACGGGGAGATAAGCCTATTTTTGCAACAATGGTTAAAATCTTCAATTTTTCATCACAGATGTGTCCAAGATGCACAAAAGCGCTGGAAACGGTGAGATAAGCCTAATTTTGCAACAATGTTTAAGGTTTGGAGGTTTCATAGACTAAAGTTGAAAATCAGTGGTTTGACTGCCATAATGAAATAGGGTCACTAATCAACGTGTTTTCTCAAAAGGCCTTCACTCAATTTCTTTCATACTTAAAATGCATACAGTGGATTATAATAATGAAAAAGGATAATTTGAAATCTTGGTTTCAACTCTAAAGGAACTCTTTAAAAAAAAGATTTTAAGTTTTGGAAACCCCAATGAAAAAGTAGCAACTGCACGGTTTCTACTGTCAGATTCGCTCTAAGTGCCAAAAAGTGCTGGAAACGGGGAGATAAGCCTATTTTTGCAACAATGGTTAAAATCTTCAATTTTTCATCACAGATGTGCCCAAGATGCACAAAAGCGCTGGAAACGGTGAGATAAGCCTATTTTTGCAACTTTGGTTAAAATCTTCAATTTTTCATCACAGATGTGCCCAAGATGCCCAAAAGCGCTGGAAACGGTGAGATAAGCCTATTTTTGCAACTTTGGTTAAAATCTTCAATTTTTCATCACAGATGTGCCCAAGATGCCCAAAAGCGCTGGAAACGGTGAGATAAGCCTATTTTTGCAACTTTGGTTAAAATCTTCATTTTTTCATCACAGATATGCCCAAGGTGCACAAAAGTGCTGGAAACGGTGAGATAAGCCTAATTTTGCAACAATGTTTAAGGTTTGGAGGTTTCATAGACTAAAGTTGAAAATCAGTGGTTTGACTGCCATAATGAAATAGGGTCACTAATCAACGTGTTTTCTCAAAAGGCCTTCACTCAATTTCCTTCATACTTAAAATGCATACAGTGGATTATAATAATGAAAAAGGATAATTTGAAATCTTGGTTTCAACTCTAAAGGAACTCTTTAAAAAAAAGATTTTAAGTTTTGGAAACCCCAATGAAAAAGTAGCAACTGCACGGTTTCTACTGTCAGATTCGCTCTAAGTGCCAAAAAGTGCTGGAAACGGGGAGATAAGCCTATTTTTGCAACAATGGTTAAAATCTTCAATTTTTCATCACAGATGTGTCCAAGATGCACAAAAGCGCTGGAAACGGTGAGATAAGCCTATTTTTGCAACTTTGGTTAAAATCTTCAATTTTTCATCACAGATGTGCCCAAGATGCACAAAAGCGCTGGAAACGGTGAGATAAGCCTATTTTTGCAACTTTGGTTAAAATCTTCAATTTTTCATCACAGATGTGCCCAAGATGCCCAAAAGCGCTGGAAACGGTGAGATAAGCCTATTTTTGCAACTTTGGTTAAAATCTTCAATTTTTCATCACAGATGTGCCCAAGATGCCCAAAAGCGCTGGAAACGGTGAGATAAGCCTATTTTTGCAACTTTGGTTAAAATCTTCATTTTTTCATCACAGATATGCCCAAGGTGCACAAAAGTGCTGGAAACGGTGAGATAAGCCTAATTTTGCAACAATGTTTAAGGTTTGGAGGTTTCATAGACTAAAGTTGAAAATCAGTGGTTTGACTGCCATAATGAAATAGGGTCACTAATCAACGTGTTTTCTCAAAAGGCCTTCACTCAATTTCCTTCATACTTAAAATGCATACAGTGGATTATAATAATGAAAAAGGATAATTTGAAATCTTGGTTTCAACTCTAAAGGAACTCTTTAAAAAAAAGATTTTAAGTTTTGGAAACCCCAATGAAAAAGTAGCAACTGCACGGTTTCTACTGTCAGATTCGCTCTAAGTGCCAAAAAGTGCTGGAAACGGGGAGATAAGCCTATTTTTGCAACAATGGTTAAAATCTTCAATTTTTCATCACAGATGTGTCCAAGATGCACAAAAGCGCTGGAAACGGTGAGATAAGCCTATTTTTGCAACTTTGGTTAAAATCTTCAATTTTTCATCACAGATGTGCCCAAGATGCCCAAAAGCGCTGGAAACGGTGAGATAAGCCTATTTTTGCAACTTTGGTTAAAATCTTCATTTTTTCATCACAGATATGCCCAAGGTGCACAAAAGTGCTGGAAACGGTGAGATAAGCCTAATTTTGCAACAATGTTTAAGGTTTGGAGGTTTCATAGACTAAAGTTGAAAATCAGTGGTTTGACTGCCATAATGAAATAGGGTCACTAATCAACGTGTTTTCTCAAACGGCCTTCACTCAATTTCCTTCATACTTAAAATGCATACAGTGGATTATAATAATGAAAAAGGATAATTTGAAATCTTGGTTTCAACTCTAAAGGAACTCTTTAAAAAAAAGATTTTAAGTTTTGGAAACCCCAAAGAAAAAGTAGCAACTGCACGGTTTCTACTGTCAGATTCGCTCTAAGTGCCAAAAAGTGCTGGAAACGGGGAGATAAGCCTATTTTTGCAACAATGGTTAAAATCTTCAATTTTTCATCACAGATGTGCCCAAGATGCACAAAAGCGCTGGAAACGGTGAGATAAGCCTATTTTTGCAACTTTGGTTAAAATCTTCAATTTTTCATCACAGATGTGCCCAAGATGCCCAAAAGCGCTGGAAACGGTGAGATAAGCCTATTTTTGCAACTTTGGTTAAAATCTTCATTTTTTCATCACAGATATGCCCAAGGTGCACAAAAGTGCTGGAAACGGTGAGATAAGCCTAATTTTGCAACAATGTTTAAGGTTTGGAGGTTTCATAGACTAAAGTTGAAAATCAGTGGTTTGACTGCCATAATGAAATAGGGTCACTAATCAACGTGTTTTCTCAAAAGGCCTTCACTCAATTTCCTTCATACTTAAAATGCATACAGTGGATTATAATAATGAAAAAGGATAATTTGAAATCTTGGTTTCAACTCTAAAGGAACTCTTTAAAAAAAAGATTTTAAGTTTTGGAAACCCCAATGAAAAAGTAGCAACTGCACGGTTTCTACTGTCAGATTGGCTCTAAGTGCCAAAAAGTGCTGGAAACGGGGAGATAAGCCTATTTTTGCAACAATGGTTAAAATCTTCAATTTTTCATCACAGATGTGTCCAAGATGCACAAAAGCGCTGGAAACGGTGAGATAAGCCTATTTTTGCAACTTTGGTTAAAATCTTCAATTTTTCATCACAGATGTGCCCAAGATGCCCAAAAGCGCTGGAAACGGTGAGATAAGCCTATTTTTGCAACTTTGGTTAAAATCTTCATTTTTTCATCACAGATATGCCCAAGGTGCACAAAAGTGCTGGAAACGGTGAGATAAGCCTAATTTTGCAACAATGTTTAAGGTTTGGAGGTTTCATAGACTAAAGTTGAAAATCAGTGGTTTGACTGCCATAATGAAATAGGGTCACTAATCAACGTGTTTTCTCAAAAGGCCTTCACTCAATTTCCTTCATACTTAAAATGCATACAGTGGATTATAATAATGAAAAAGGATAATTTGAAATCTTGGTTTCAACTCTAAAGGAACTCTTTAAAAAAAAGATTTTAAGTTTTGGAAACCCCAATGAAAAAGTAGCAACTGCACGGTTTCTACTGTCAGATTCGCTCTAAGTGCCAAAAAGTGCTGGAAACGGGGAGATAAGCCTATTTTTGCAACAATGGTTAAAATCTTCAATTTTTCATCACAGATGTGTCCAAGATGCACAAAAGCGCTGGAAACGGTGAGATAAGCCTATTTTTGCAACTTTGGTTAAAATCTTCAATTTTTCATCACAGATGTGCCCAAGATGCCCAAAAGCGCTGGAAACGGTGAGATAAGCCTATTTTTGCAACTTTGGTTAAAATCTTCATTTTTTCATCACAGATATGCCCAAGGTGCACAAAAGTGCTGGAAACGGTGAGATAAGCCTAATTTTGCAACAATGTTTAAGGTTTGGAGGTTTCATAGACTAAAGTTGAAAATCAGTGGTTTGACTGCCATAATGAAATAGGGTCACTAATCAACGTGTTTTCTCAAAAGGCCTTCACTCAATTTCCTTCATACTTAAAATGCATACAGTGGATTATAATAATGAAAAAGGATAATTTGAAATCTTGGTTTCAACTCTAAAGGAACTCTTTAAAAAAAAGATTTTAAGTTTTGGAAACCCCAATGAAAAAGTAGCAACTGCACGGTTTCTACTGTCAGATTCGCTCTAAGTGCCAAAAAGTGCTGGAAACGGGGAGATAAGCCTATTTTTGCAACAATGGTTAAAATCTTCAATTTTTCATCACAGATGTGTCCAAGATGCACAAAAGCGCTGGAAACGGTGAGATAAGCCTATTTTTGCAACTTTGGTTAAAATCTTCAATTTTTCATCACAGATGTGCCCAAGATGCACAAAAGCGCTGGAAACGGTGAGATAAGCCTATTTTTGCAACTTTGGTTAAAATCTTCAATTTTTCATCACAGATGTGCCCAAGATGCCCAAAAGCGCTGGAAACGGTGAGATAAGCCTATTTTTGCAACTTTGGTTAAAATCTTCAATTTTTCATCACAGATGTGCCCAAGATGCCCAAAAGCGCTGGAAACGGTGAGATAAGCCTATTTTTGCAACTTTGGTTAAAATCTTCATTTTTTCATCACAGATATGCCCAAGGTGCACAAAAGTGCTGGAAACGGTGAGATAAGCCTAATTTTGCAACAATGTTTAAGGTTTGGAGGTTTCATAGACTAAAGTTGAAAATCAGTGGTTTGACTGCCATAATGAAATAGGGTCACTAATCAACGTGTTTTCTCAAAAGGCCTTCACTCAATTTCCTTCATACTTAAAATGCATACAGTGGATTATAATAATGAAAAAGGATAATTTGAAATCTTGGTTTCAACTCTAAAGGAACTCTTTAAAAAAAAGATTTTAAGTTTTGGAAACCCCAATGAAAAAGTAGCAACTGCACGGTTTCTACTGTCAGATTCGCTCTAAGTGCCAAAAAGTGCTGGAAACGGGGAGATAAGCCTATTTTTGCAACAATGGTTAAAATCTTCAATTTTTCATCACAGATGTGTCCAAGATGCACAAAAGCGCTGGAAACGGTGAGATAAGCCTATTTTTGCAACTTTGGTTAAAATCTTCAATTTTTCATCACAGATGTGCCCAAGATGCCCAAAAGCGCTGGAAACGGTGAGATAAGCCTATTTTTGCAACTTTGGTTAAAATCTTCATTTTTTCATCACAGATATGCCCAAGGTGCACAAAAGTGCTGGAAACGGTGAGATAAGCCTAATTTTGCAACAATGTTTAAGGTTTGGAGGTTTCATAGACTAAAGTTGAAAATCAGTGGTTTGACTGCCATAATGAAATAGGGTCACTAATCAACGTGTTTTCTCAAACGGCCTTCACTCAATTTCCTTCATACTTAAAATGCATACAGTGGATTATAATAATGAAAAAGGATAATTTGAAATCTTGGTTTCAACTCTAAAGGAACTCTTTAAAAAAAAGATTTTAAGTTTTGGAAACCCCAAAGAAAAAGTAGCAACTGCACGGTTTCTACTGTCAGATTCGCTCTAAGTGCCAAAAAGTGCTGGAAACGGGGAGATAAGCCTATTTTTGCAACAATGGTTAAAATCTTCAATTTTTCATCACAGATGTGCCCAAGATGCACAAAAGCGCTGGAAACGGTGAGATAAGCCTATTTTTGCAACTTTGGTTAAAATCTTCAATTTTTCATCACAGATGTGCCCAAGATGCCCAAAAGCGCTGGAAACGGTGAGATAAGCCTATTTTTGCAACTTTGGTTAAAATCTTCATTTTTTCATCACAGATATGCCCAAGGTGCACAAAAGTGCTGGAAACGGTGAGATAAGCCTAATTTTGCAACAATGTTTAAGGTTTGGAGGTTTCATAGACTAAAGTTGAAAATCAGTGGTTTGACTGCCATAATGAAATAGGGTCACTAATCAACGTGTTTTCTCAAAAGGCCTTCACTCAATTTCCTTCATACTTAAAATGCATACAGTGGATTATAATAATGAAAAAGGATAATTTGAAATCTTGGTTTCAACTCTAAAGGAACTCTTTAAAAAAAAGATTTTAAGTTTTGGAAACCCCAATGAAAAAGTAGCAACTGCACGGTTTCTACTGTCAGATTGGCTCTAAGTGCCAAAAAGTGCTGGAAACGGGGAGATAAGCCTATTTTTGCAACAATGGTTAAAATCTTCAATTTTTCATCACAGATGTGTCCAAGATGCACAAAAGCGCTGGAAACGGTGAGATAAGCCTATTTTTGCAACTTTGGTTAAAATCTTCAATTTTTCATCACAGATGTGCCCAAGATGCCCAAAAGCGCTGGAAACGGTGAGATAAGCCTATTTTTGCAACTTTGGTTAAAATCTTCATTTTTTCATCACAGATATGCCCAAGGTGCACAAAAGTGCTGGAAACGGTGAGATAAGCCTAATTTTGCAACAATGTTTAAGGTTTGGAGGTTTCATAGACTAAAGTTGAAAATCAGTGGTTTGACTGCCATAATGAAATAGGGTCACTAATCAACGTGTTTTCTCAAAAGGCCTTCACTCAATTTCCTTCATACTTAAAATGCATACAGTGGATTATAATAATGAAAAAGGATAATTTGAAATCTTGGTTTCAACTCTAAAGGAACTCTTTAAAAAAAAGATTTTAAGTTTTGGAAACCCCAATGAAAAAGTAGCAACTGCACGGTTTCTACTGTCAGATTCGCTCTAAGTGCCAAAAAGTGCTGGAAACGGGGAGATAAGCCTATTTTTGCAACAATGGTTAAAATCTTCAATTTTTCATCACAGATGTGTCCAAGATGCACAAAAGCGCTGGAAACGGTGAGATAAGCCTATTTTTGCAACTTTGGTTAAAATCTTCATTTTTTCATCACAGATATGCCCAAGGTGCACAAAAGTGCTGGAAACGGTGAGATAAGCCTAATTTTGCAACAATGTTTAAGGTTTGGAGGTTTCATAGACTAAAGTTGAAAATCAGTGGTTTGACTGCCATAATGAAATAGGGTCACTAATCAACGTGTTTTCTCAAAAGGCCTTCACTCAATTTCCTTCATACTTAAAATGCATACAGTGGATTATAATAATGAAAAAGGATAATTTGAAATCTTGGTTTCAACTCTAAAGGAACTCTTTAAAAAAAAGATTTTAAGTTTTGGAAACCCCAATGAAAAAGTAGCAACTGCACGGTTTCTACTGTCAGATTGGCTCTAAGTGCCAAAAAGTGCTGGAAACGGGGAGATAAGCCTATTTTTGCAACAATGGTTAAAATCTTCAATTTTTCATCACAGATGTGTCCAAGATGCACAAAAGTGCTGGAAACGGTGAGATAAGCCTATTTTTGCAACTTTGGTTAAAATCTTCAATTTTTCATCACAGATGTGCCCAAGATGCACAAAAGCGCTGGAAACGGTGAGATAAGCCTATTTTTGCAACTTTGGTTAAAATCTTCAATTTTTCATCACAGATGTGCCCAAGATGCCCAAAAGCGCTGGAAACGGTGAGATAAGCCTATTTTTGCAACTTTGGTTAAAATCTTCAATTTTTCATCACAGATGTGCCCAAGATGCCCAAAAGCGCTGGAAACGGTGAGATAAGCCTATTTTTGCAACTTTGGTTAAAATCTTCATTTTTTCATCACAGATATGCCCAAGGTGCACAAAAGTGCTGGAAACGGTGAGATAAGCCTAATTTTGCAACAATGTTTAAGGTTTGGAGGTTTCATAGACTAAAGTTGAAAATCAGTGGTTTGACTGCCATAATGAAATAGGGTCACTAATCAACGTGTTTTCTCAAAAGGCCTTCACTCAATTTCCTTCATACTTAAAATGCATACAGTGGATTATAATAATGAAAAAGGATAATTTGAAATCTTGGTTTCAACTCTAAAGGAAGTCTTTAAAAAAAAGATTTTAAGTTTTGGAAACCCCAATGAAAAAGTAGCAACTGCACGGTTTCTACTGTCAGATTGGCTCTAAGTGCCAAAAAGTGCTGGAAACGGGGAGATAAGCCTATTTTTGCAACAATGGTTAAAATCTTCAATTTTTCATCACAGATGTGTCCAAGATGCACAAAAGCGCTGGAAACGGTGAGATAAGCCTATTTTTGCAACTTTGGTTAAAATCTTCAATTTTTCATCACAGATGTGCCCAAGATGCCCAAAAGCGCTGGAAACGGTGAGATAAGCCTATTTTTGCAACTTTGGTTAAAATCTTCATTTTTTCATCACAGATATGCCCAAGGTGCACAAAAGTGCTGGAAACGGTGAGATAAGCCTAATTTTGCAACAATGTTTAAGGTTTGGAGGTTTCATAGACTAAAGTTGAAAATCAGTGGTTTGACTGCCATAATGAAATAGGGTCACTAATCAACGTGTTTTCTCAAAAGGCCTTCACTCAATTTCCTTCATACTTAAAATGCATACAGTGGATTATAATAATGAAAAAGGATAATTTGAAATCTTGGTTTCAACTCTAAAGGAACTCTTTAAAAAAAAGATTTTAAGTTTTGGAAACCCCAATGAAAAAGTAGCAACTGCACGGTTTCTACTGTCAGATTCGCTCTAAGTGCCAAAAAGTGCTGGAAACGGGGAGATAAGCCTATTTTTGCAACAATGGTTAAAATCTTCAATTTTTCATCACAGATGTGTCCAAGATGCACAAAAGCGCTGGAAACGGTGAGATAAGCCTATTTTTGCAACTTTGGTTAAAATCTTCAATTTTTCATCACAGATGTGCCCAAGATGCCCAAAAGCGCTGGAAACGGTGAGATAAGCCTATTTTTGCAACTTTGGTTAAAATCTTCATTTTTTCATCACAGATATGCCCAAGGTGCACAAAAGTGCTGGAAACGGTGAGATAAGCCTAATTTTGCAACAATGTTTAAGGTTTGGAGGTTTCATAGACTAAAGTTGAAAATCAGTGGTTTGACTGCCATAATGAAATAGGGTCACTAATCAACGTGTTTTCTCAAACGGCCTTCACTCAATTTCCTTCATACTTAAAATGCATACAGTGGATTATAATAATGAAAAAGGATAATTTGAAATCTTGGTTTCAACTCTAAAGGAACTCTTTAAAAAAAAGATTTTAAGTTTTGGAAACCCCAATGAAAAAGTAGCAACTGCACGGTTTCTACTGTCAGATTCGCTCTAAGTGCCAAAAAGTGCTGGAAACGGGGAGATAAGCCTATTTTTGCAACAATGGTTAAAATCTTCAATTTTTCATCACAGATGTGTCCAAGATGCACAAAAGCGCTGGAAACGGTGAGATAAGCCTATTTTTGCAACTTTGGTTAAAATCTTCAATTTTTCATCACAGATGTGCCCAAGATGCACAAAAGCGCTGGAAACGGTGAGATAAGCCTATTTTTGCAACTTTGGTTAAAATCTTCAATTTTTCATCACAGATGTGCCCAAGATGCCCAAAAGCGCTGGAAACGGTGAGATAAGCCTATTTTTGCAACTTTGGTTAAAATCTTCAATTTTTCATCACAGATGTGCCCAAGATGCCCAAAAGCGCTGGAAACGGTGAGATAAGCCTATTTTTGCAACTTTGGTTAAAATCTTCATTTTTTCATCACAGATATGCCCAAGGTGCACAAAAGTGCTGGAAACGGTGAGATAAGCCTAATTTTGCAACAATGTTTAAGGTTTGGAGGTTTCATAGACTAAAGTTGAAAATCAGTGGTTTGACTGCCATAATGAAATAGGGTCACTAATCAACGTGTTTTCTCAAAAGGCCTTCACTCAATTTCCTTCATACTTAAAATGCATACAGTGGATTATAATAATGAAAAAGGATAATTTGAAATCTTGGTTTCAACTCTAAAGGAACTCTTTAAAAAAAAGATTTTAAGTTTTGGAAACCCCAATGAAAAAGTAGCAACTGCACGGTTTCTACTGTCAGATTCGCTCTAAGTGCCAAAAAGTGCTGGAAACGGGGAGATAAGCCTATTTTTGCAACAATGGTTAAAATCTTCAATTTTTCATCACAGATGTGTCCAAGATGCACAAAAGCGCTGGAACCGGTGAGATAAGCCTATTTTTGCAACTTTGGTTAAAATCTTCAATTTTCATCACAGATGTGCCCAAGATGCACAAAAGCGCTGGAAACGGTGAGATAAGCCTATTTTTGCAACTTTGGTTAAAATCTTCAATTTTTCATCACAGATGTGCCCAAGATGCCCAAAAGCGCTGGAAACGGTGAGATAAGCCTATTTTTGCAACTTTGGTTAAAATCTTCAATTTTTCATCACAGATGTGCCCAAGATGCCCAAAAGCGCTGGAAACGGTGAGATAAGCCTATTTTTGCAACTTTGGTTAAAATCTTCATTTTTTCATCACAGATATGCCCAAGGTGCACAAAAGTGCTGGAAACGGTGAGATAAGCCTAATTTTGCAACAATGTTTAAGGTTTGGAGGTTTCATAGACTAAAGTTGAAAATCAGTGGTTTGACTGCCATAATGAAATAGGGTCACTAATCAACGTGTTTTCTCAAAAGGCCTTCACTCAATTTCCTTGATACTTAAAATGCATACAGTGGATTATAATAATGAAAAAGGATAATTTGAAATCTTGGTTTCAACTCTAAAGGAACTCTTTAAAAAAAAGATTTTAAGTTTTGGAAACCCCAAAGAAAAAGTAGCAACTGCACGGTTTCTACTGTCAGATTCGCTCTAAGTGCCAAAAAGTGCTGGAAACGGGGAGATAAGCCTATTTTTGCAACAATGGTTAAAATCTTCAATTTTTCATCACAGATGTGCCCAAGATGCACAAAAGCGCTGGAAACGGTGAGATAAGCCTATTTTTGCAACTTTGGTTAAAATCTTCAATTTTTCATCACAGATGTGCCCAAGATGCCCAAAAGCGCTGGAAACGGTGAGATAAGCCTATTTTTGCAACTTTGGTTAAAATCTTCAATTTTTCATCACAGATATGCCCAAGGTGCACAAAAGTGCTGGAAACGGTGAGATAAGCCTAATTTTGCAACAATGTTTAAGGTTTGGAGGTTTCATAGACTAAAGTTGAAAATCAGTGGTTTGACTGCCATAATGAAATAGGGTCACTAATCAACGTGTTTTCTCAAAAGGCCTTCACTCAATTTCCTTGATACTTAAAATGCATACAGTGGATTATAATAATGAAAAAGGATAATTTGAAATCTTGGTTTCAACTCTAAAGGAACTCTTTAAAAAAAAGATTTTAAGTTTTGGAAACCCCAATGAAAAAGTAGCAACTGCACGGTTTCTACTGTCAGATTGGCTCTAAGTGCCAAAAAGTGCTGAAAACGGGGAGATAAGCCTATTTTTGCAACAATGGTTAAAATCTTCAATTTTTCATCACAGATGTGCCCAAGATGCACAAAAGCGCTGTAAACGGTGAGATAAGCCTATTTTTGCAACTTTGGTTAAAATCTTCAATTTTTCATCACAGATGTGCCCAAGATGCACAAAAGCGCTGGAAACGGTGAGATAAGCCTATTTTTGCAACTTTGGTTAAAATCTTCAATTTTTCATCACAGATGTGCCCAAGATGCCCAAAAGCGCTGGAAACGGTGAGATAAGCCTATTTTTGCAACTTTGGTTAAAATCTTCAATTTTTCATCACAGATGTGCCCAAGATGCCCAAAAGCGCTGGAAACGGTGAGATAAGCCTATTTTTGCAACTTTGGTTAAAATCTTCATTTTTTCATCACAGATATGCCCAAGGTGCACAAAAGTGCTGGAAACGGTGAGATAAGCCTAATTTTGCAACAATGTTTAAGGTTTGGAGGTTTCATAGACTAAAGTTGAAAATCAGTGGTTTGACTGCCATAATGAAATAGGGTCACTAATCAACGTGTTTTCTCAAAAGGCCTTCACTCAATTTCCTTCATACTTAAAATGCATACAGTGGATTATAATAATGAAAAAGGATAATT
The DNA here is from genome assembly GCF_947347685.1 of Pleuronectes platessa. Taxonomy (NCBI): domain Eukaryota; kingdom Metazoa; phylum Chordata; class Actinopteri; order Pleuronectiformes; family Pleuronectidae; genus Pleuronectes; species Pleuronectes platessa. The sequence continues at coordinate 165,430 of NW_026519017.1, forward strand.
TGAAATCTTGGTTTCAACTCTAAAGGAACTCTTTAAAAAAAAGATTTTAAGTTTTGGAAACCCCAATGAAAAAGTAGCAACTGCACGGTTTCTACTGTCAGATTGGCTCTAAGTGCCAAAAAGTGCTGGAAACGGGGAGATAAGCCTATTTTTGCAACAATGGTTAAAATCTTCAATTTTTCATCACAGATGTGTCCAAGATGCACAAAAGCGCTGGAAACGGGGAGATAAGCCTATTTTTGCAACTTTGGTTAAAATCTTCAATTTTTCATCACAGATGTGCCCAAGATGCACAAAAGCGCTGGAAACGGTGAGATAAGCCTATTTTTGCAACTTTGGTTAAAATCTTCAATTTTTCATCACAGATGTGCCCAAGATGCCCAAAAGCGCTGGAAACGGTGAGATAAGCCTATTTTTGCAACTTTGGTTAAAATCTTCAATTTTTCATCACAGATGTGCCCAAGATGCCCAAAAGCGCTGGAAACGGTGAGATAAGCCTATTTTTGCAACTTTGGTTAAAATCTTCATTTTTTCATCACAGATATGCCCAAGGTGCACAAAAGTGCTGGAAACGGTGAGATAAGCCTAATTTTGCAACAATGTTTAAGGTTTGGAGGTTTCATAGACTAAAGTTGAAAATCAGTGGTTTGACTGCCATAATGAAATAGGGTCACTAATCAACGTGTTTTCTCAAAAGGCCTTCACTCAATTTCCTTCATACTTAAAATGCATACAGTGGATTATAATAATGAAAAAGGATAATTTGAAATCTTGGTTTCAACTCTAAAGGAACTCTTTAAAAAAAAGATTTTAAGTTTTGGAAACCCCAATGAAAAAGTAGCAACTGCACGGTTTCTACTGTCAGATTGGCTCTAAGTGCCAAAAAGTGCTGGAAACGGGGAGATAAGCCTATTTTTGCAACAATGGTTAAAATCTTCAATTTTTCATCACAGATGTGTCCAAGATGCACAAAAGCGCTGGAAACGGTGAGATAAGCCTTTTTTTGCAACTTTGGTTAAAATCTTCAATTTTTCATCACAGATGTGCCCAAGATGCCCAAAAGCGCTGGAAACGGTGAGATAAGCCTATTTTTGCAACTTTGGTTAAAATCTTCATTTTTTCATCACAGATATGCCCAAGGTGCACAAAAGTGCTGGAAACGGTGAGATAAGCCTAATTTTGCAACAATGTTTAAGGTTTGGAGGTTTCATAGACTAAAGTTGAAAATCAGTGGTTTGACTGCCATAATGAAATAGGGTCACTAATCAACGTGTTTTCTCAAACGGCCTTCACTCAATTTCCTTCATACTTAAAATGCATACAGTGGATTATAATAATGAAAAAGGATAATTTGAAATCTTGGTTTCAACTCTAAAGGAACTCTTTAAAAAAAAGATTTTAAGTTTTGGAAACCCCAATGAAAAAGTAGCAACTGCACGGTTTCTACTGTCAGATTCGCTCTAAGTGCCAAAAAGTGCTGGAAACGGGGAGATAAGCCTATTTTTGCAACAATGGTTAAAATCTTCAATTTTTCATCACAGATGTGCCCAAGATGCACAAAAGCGCTGGAAACGGTGAGATAAGCCTATTTTTGCAACTTTGGTTAAAATCTTAAATTTTTCATCACAGATGTGCCCAAGGTGCGCAAAAGTGCTGGAAACGGTGAGATAAGCCTAATTTTGCAACAATGTTTAAGGTTTGGAGGTTTCATAGACTAAAGTTGAAAATCAGTGGTTTGACTGCCATAATGAAATAGGGTCACTAATCAACGTGTTTTCTCAAAAGGCCTTCACTCAATTTCCTTCATACTTAAAATGCATACAGTGGATTATAATAATGAAAAAGGATAATTTGAACTCTTGGTTTCAACTCTAAAGGAACTCTTTAAAAAAAAGATTTTAAGTTTTGGAAACCCCAATGAAAAAGTAGCAACTGCACGGTTTCTACTGTCAGATTCGCTCTAAGTGCCAAAAAGTGCTGGAAACGGGGAGATAAGCCTATTTTTGCAACAATGGTTAAAATCTTCAATTTTTAATCACAGATGTGCCCAAGATGCACAAAAGCGCTGGAAACGGTGAGATAAGCCTATTTTTGCAACTTTGGTTAAAATCTTCAATTTTTCATCACAGATGTGCCCAAGATGCACAAAAGCGCTGGAAACGGTGAGATAAGCCTATTTTTGCAACTTTGGTTAAAATCTTCAATTTTTCATCACAGATGTGCCCAAGATGCCCAAAAGCGCTGGAAACGGTGAGATAAGCCTATTTTTGCAACTTTGGTTAAAATCTTGAATTTTTCATCACAGATGTGCCCAAGATGCCCAAAAGCGCTGGAAACGGTGAGATAAGCCTATTTTTGCAACTTTGGTTAAAATCTTCATTTTTTCATCACAGATATGCCCAAGGTGCACAAAAGTGCTGGAAACGGTGAGATAAGCCTAATTTTGCAACAATGTTTAAGGTTTGGAGGTTTCATAGACTAAAGTTGAAAATCAGTGGTTTGACTGCCATAATGAAATAGGGTCACTAATCAACGTGTTTTCTCAAAAGGCCTTCACTCAATTTCCTTCATACTTAAAATGCATACAGTGGATTATAATAATGAAAAAGGATAATTTGAAATCTTGGTTTCAACTCTAAAGGAACTCTTTAAAAAAAAGATTTTAAGTTTTGGAAACCCCAATGAAAAAGTAGCAACTGCACGGTTTCTACTGTCAGATTCGCTCTAAGTGCCAAAAAGTGCTGGAAACGGGGAGATAAGCCTATTTTTGCAACAATGGTTAAAATCTTCAATTTTTCATCACAGATGTGTCCAAGATGCACAAAAGCGCTGGACACGGTGAGATAAGCCTATTTTTGCAACTTTGGTTAAAATCTTCAATTTTTCATCACAGATGTGCCCAAGATGCCCAAAAGCGCTGGAAACGGTGAGATAAGCCTATTTTTGCAACTTTGGTTAAAATCTTCATTTTTTCATCACAGATATGCCCAAGGTGCACAAAAGTGCTGGAAACGGTGAGATAAGCCTAATTTTGCAACAATGTTTAAGGTTTGGAGGTTTCATAGACTAAAGTTGAAAATCAGTGGTTTGACTGCCATAATGAAATAGGGTCACTAATCAACGTGTTTTCTCAAAAGGCCTTCACTCAATTTCCTTCATACTTAAAATGCATACAGTGGATTATAATAATGAAAAAGGATAATTTGAAATCTTGGTTTCAACTCTAAAGGAACTCTTTAAAAAAAAGATTTTAAGTTTTGGAAACCCCAATGAAAAAGTAGCAACTGCACGGTTTCTACTGTCAGATTCGCTCTAAGTGCCAAAAAGTGCTGGAAACGGGGAGATAAGCCTATTTTTGCAACAATGGTTAAAATCTTCAATTTTTCATCACAGATGTGCCCAAGATGCACAAAAGCGCTGGAAACGGTGAGATAAGCCTATTTTTGCAACTTTGGTTAAAATCTTAAATTTTTCATCACAGATGTGCCCAAGGTGCGCAAAAGTGCTGGAAACGGTGAGATAAGCCTAATTTTGCAACAATGTTTAAGGTTTGGAGGTTTCATAGACTAAAGTTGAAAATCAGTGGTTTGACTGCCATAATGAAATAGGGTCACTAATCAACGTGTTTTCTCAAAAGGCCTTCACTCAATTTCCTTCATACTTAAAATGCAGACAGTGGATTATAATAATGAAAAAGGATAATTTGAAATCTTGGTTTCAACTCTAAAGGAACTCTTTAAAAAAAAGATTTTAAGTTTTGGAAACCCCAATGAAAAAGTAGCAACTGCACGGTTTCTACTGTCAGATTCGCTCTAAGTGCCAAAAAGTGCTGGAAACGGGGAGATAAGCCTATTTTTGCAACAATGGTTAAAATCTTCAATTTTTCATCACAGATGTGCCCAAGATGCACAAAAGCGCTGGAAACGGTGAGATAAGCCTATTTTTGCAACTTTGGTTAAAATCTTCAATTTTTCATCACAGATGTGCCCAAGATGCACAAAAGCGCTGGAAACGGTGAGATAAGCCTATTTTTGCAACTTTGGTTAAAATCTTGAATTTTTCATCACAGATGTGCCCAAGATGCCCAAAAGCGCTGGAAACGGTGAGATAAGCCTATTTTTGCAACTTTGGTTAAAATCTTCATTTTTTCATCACAGATATGCCCAAGGTGCACAAAAGTGCTGGAAACGGTGAGATAAGCCTAATTTTGCAACAATGTTTAAGGTTTGGAGGTTTCATAGACTAAAGTTGAAAATCAGTGGTTTGACTGCCATAATGAAATAGGGTCACTAATCAACGTGTTTTCTCAAAAGGCCTTCACTCAATTTCCTTGATACTTAAAATGCATACAGTGGATTATAATAATGAAAAAGGATAATTTGAAATCTTGGTTTCAACTCTAAAGGAACTCTTTAAAAAAAAGATTTTAAGTTTTGGAAACCCCAATGAAAAAGTAGCAACTGCACGGTTTCTACTGTCAGATTCGCTCTAAGTGCCAAAAAGTGCTGGAAACGGGGAGATAAGCCTATTTTTGCAACAATGGTTAAAATCTTCAATTTTTCATCACAGATGTGTCCAAGATGCACAAAAGCGCTGGAAACGGTGAGATAAGCCTATTTTTGCAACTTTGGTTAAAATCTTCAATTTTTCATCACAGATGTGCCCAAGATGCCCAAAAGCGCTGGAAACGGTGAGATAAGCCTATTTTTGCAACTTTGGTTAAAATCTTCATTTTTTCATCACAGATATGCCCAAGGTGCACAAAAGTGCTGGAAACGGTGAGATAAGCCTAATTTTGCAACAATGTTTAAGGTTTGGAGGTTTCATAGACTAAAGTTGAAAATCAGTGGTTTGACTGCCATAATGAAATAGGGTCACTAATCAACGTGTTTTCTCAAAAGGCCTTCACTCAATTTCCTTCATACTTAAAATGCATACAGTGGATTATAATAATGAAAAAGGATAATTTGAAATCTTGGTTTCAACTCTAAAGGAACTCTTTAAAAAAAAGATTTTAAGTTTTGGAAACCCCAATGAAAAAGTAGCAACTGCACGGTTTCTACTGTCAGATTCGCTCTAAGTGCCAAAAAGTGCTGGAAACGGGGAGATAAGCCTATTTTTGCAACAATGGTTAAAATCTTCAATTTTTCATCACAGATGTGCCCAAGATGCACAAAAGCGCTGGAAACGGTGAGATAAGCCTATTTTTGCAACTTTGGTTAAAATCTTAAATTTTTCATCACAGATGTGCCCAAGGTGCGCAAAAGTGCTGGAAACGGTGAGATAAGCCTAATTTTGCAACAATGTTTAAGGTTTGGAGGTTTCATAGACTAAAGTTGAAAATCAGTGGTTTGACTGCCATAATGAAATAGGGTCACTAATCAACGTGTTTTCTCAAAAGGCCTTCACTCAATTTCCTTCATACTTAAAATGCATACAGTGGATTATAATAATGAAAAAGGATAATTTGAAATCTTGGTTTCAACTCTAAAGGAACTCTTTAAAAAAAAGATTTTAAGTTTTGGAAACCCCAATGAAAAAGTAGCAACTGCACGGTTTCTACTGTCAGATTCGCTCTAAGTGCCAAAAAGTGCTGGAAACGGGGAGATAAGCCTATTTTTGCAACAATGGTTAAAATCTTCAATTTTTCATCACAGATGTGCCCAAGATGCACAAAAGCGCTGGAAACGGTGAGATAAGCCTATTTTTGCAACTTTGGTTAAAATCTTCAATTTTTCATCACAGATGTGCCCAAGATGCGCAAAAGCGCTGGAAACGGTGAGATAAGCCTATTTTTGCAACTTTGGTTAAAATCTTCAATTTTTCATCACAGATGTGCCCAAGATGCCCAAAAGCGCTGGAAACGGTGAGATAAGCCTATTTTTGCAACTTTGGTTAAAATCTTCAATTTTTCATCACAGATGTGCCCAAGATGCCCAAAAGCGCTGGAAACGGTGAGATAAGCCTATTTTTGCAACTTTGGTTAAAATCTTCATTTTTTCATCACAGATATGCCCAAGGTGCACAAAAGTGCTGGAAACGGTGAGATAAGCCTAATTTTGCAAAACAATGTTTAAGGTTTGGAGGTTTCATAGACTAAAGTTGAAAATCAGTGGTTTGACTGCCATAATGAAATAGGGTCACTAATCAACGTGTTTTCTCAAAAGGCCTTCACTCAATTTCCTTCATACTTAAAATGCATACAGTGGATTATAATAATGAAAAAGGATCATTTGAAATCTTGGTTTCAACTCTAAAGGAACTCTTTAAAAAAAAGATTTTAAGTTTTGGAAACCCCAATGAAAAAGTAGCAACTGCACGGTTTCTACTGTCAGATTGGCTCTAAGTGCCAAAAAGTGCTGGAAACGGGGAGATAAGCCTATTTTTGCAACAATGGTTAAAATCTTCAATTTTTCATCACAGATGTGCCCAAGATGCCCAAAAGCGCTGGAAACGGTGAGATAAGCCTATTTTTGCAACTTTGGTTAAAATCTTCATTTTTTCATCACAGATATGCCCAAGGTGCACAAAAGTGCTGGAAACGGGGAGATAAGCCTATTTTTGCAACAATGGTTAAAATCTTCAATTTTTCATCACAGATGTGCCCAAGATGCACAAAAGCGCTGGAAACGGTGAGATAAGCCTATTTTTGCAACTTTGGTTAAAATCTTCAATTTTTCATCACAGATGTGCCCAAGATGCACAAAAGCGCTGGAAACGGTGAGATAAGCCTATTTTTGCAACTTTGGTTAAAATCTTCAATTTTTCATCACAGATGTGCCCAAGATGCCCAAAAGCGCTGGAAACGGTGAGATAAGCCTATTTTTGCAACTTTGGTTAAAATCTTCAATTTTTCATCACAGATGTGCCCAAGATGCCCAAAAGCGCTGGAAACGGTGAGATAAGCCTATTTTTGCAACTTTGGTTAAAATCTTCATTTTTTCATCACAGATATGCCCAAGGTGCACAAAAGTGCTGAAAACGGTGAGATAAGCCTAATTTTGCAACAATGTTTAAGGTTTGGAGGTTTCATAGACTAAAGTTGAAAATCAGTGGTTTGACTGCCATAATGAAATAGGGTCACTAATCAACGTGTTTTCTCAAAAGGCCTTCACTCAATTTCCTTGATACTTAAAATGCATACAGTGGATTATAATAATGAAAAAGGATAATTTGAAATCTTGGTTTCAACTCTAAAGGAACTCTTTAAAAAAAAGATTTTAAGTTTTGGAAACCCCAATGAAAAAGTAGCAACTGCACGGTTTCTACTGTCAGATTGGCTCTAAGTGCCAAAAAGTGCTGGAAACGGGGAGATAAGCCTATTTTTGCAACAATGGTTAAAATCTTCAATTTTTCATCACAGATGTGTCCAAGATGCACAAAAGCGCTGGAAACGGTGAGATAAGCCTATTTTTGCAACTTTGGTTAAAATCTTCAATTTTTCATCACAGATGTGCCCAAGATGCACAAAAGCGCTGGAAACGGTGAGATAAGCCTATTTTTGCAACTTTGGTTAAAATCTTCAATTTTTCATCACAGATGTGCCCAAGATGCCCAAAAGCGCTGGAAACGGTGAGATAAGCCTATTTTTGCAACTTTGGTTAAAATCTTCAATTTTTCATCACAGATGTGCCCAAGATGCCCAAAAGCGCTGGAAACGGTGAGATAAGCCTATTTTCGCAACTTTGGTTAAAATCTTCATTTTTTCATCACAGATATGCCCAAGGTGCACAAAAGTGCTGGAAACGGTGAGATAAGCCTAATTTTGCAACAATGTTTAAGGTTTGGAGGTTTCATAGACTAAAGTTGAAAATCAGTGTGTTTTACTGCCATAATGAAATAGGGTCACTAATCAACGTGTTTTATCAAAAGGCCTTCACTCAATTTCCTTGATACTTAAAATGCATACAGTGGATTATAATAATGAAAAAGGATAATTTGAAATCTTGGTTTCAACTCTAAAGGAACTCTTTAAAAAAAAGATTTTAAGTTTTGGAAACCCCAATGAAAAAGTAGCAACTGCACGGTTTCTACTGTCAGATTGGCTCTAAGTGCCAAAAAGTGCTGGAAACGGGGAGATAAGCCTATTTTTGCAACAATGGTTAAAATCTTCAATTTTTCATCACAGATGTGTCCAAGATGCACAAAAGCGCTGGAAACGGGGAGATAAGCCTATTTTTGCAACTTTGGTTAAAATCTTCAATTTTTCATCACAGATGTGCCCAAGATGCACAAAAGCGCTGGAAACGGTGAGATAAGCCTATTTTTGCAACTTTGGTTAAAATCTTCAATTTTTCATCACAGATGTGCCCAAGATGCCCAAAAGCGCTGGAAACGGTGAGATAAGCCTATTTTTGCAACTTTGGTTAAAATCTTCAATTTTTCATCACAGATGTGCCCAAGATGCCCAAAAGCGCTGGAAACGGTGAGATAAGCCTATTTTTGCAACTTTGGTTAAAATCTTCATTTTTTCATCACAGATATGCCCAAGGTGCACAAAAGTGCTGGAAACGGTGAGATAAGCCTAATTTTGCAACAATGTTTAAGGTTTGGAGGTTTCATAGACTAAAGTTGAAAATCAGTGGTTTGACTGCCATAATGAAATAGGGTCACTAATCAACGTGTTTTCTCAAAAGGCCTTCACTCAATTTCCTTCATACTTAAAATGCATACAGTGGATTATAATAATGAAAAAGGATAATTTGAAATCTTGGTTTCAACTCTAAAGGAACTCTTTAAAAAAAAGATTTTAAGTTTTGGAAACCCCAATGAAAAAGTAGCAACTGCACGGTTTCTACTGTCAGATTCGCTCTAAGTGCCAAAAAGTGCTGGAAACGGGGAGATAAGCCTATTTTTGCAACAATGGTTAAAATCTTCAATTTTTCATCACAGATGTGTCCAAGATGCACAAAAGCGCTGGAAACGGGGAGATAAGCCTATTTTTGCAACTTTGGTTAAAATCTTCAATTTTTCATCACAGATGTGCCCAAGATGCACAAAAGCGCTGGAAACGGTGAGATAAGCCTATTTTTGCAACTTTGGTTAAAATCTTCAATTTTTCATCACAGATGTGCCCAAGATGCCCAAAAGCGCTGGAAACGGTGAGATAAGCCTATTTTTGCAACTTTGGTTAAAATCTTCAATTTTTCATCACAGATGTGCCCAAGATGCCCAAAAGCGCTGGAAACGGTGAGATAAGCCTATTTTTGCAACTTTGGTTAAAATCTTCATTTTTTCATCACAGATATGCCCAAGGTGCACAAAAGTGCTGGAAACGGTGAGATAAGCCTAATTTTGCAACAATGTTTAAGGTTTGGAGGTTTCATAGACTAAAGTTGAAAATCAGTGGTTTGACTGCCATAATGAAATAGGGTCACTAATCAACGTGTTTTCTCAAAAGGCCTTCACTCAATTTCCTTCATACTTAAAATGCATACAGTGGATTATAATAATGAAAAAGGATAATTTGAAATCTTGGTTTCAACTCTAAAGGAACTCTTTAAAAAAAAGATTTTAAGTTTTGGAAACCCCAATGAAAAAGTAGCAACTGCACGGTTTCTACTGTCAGATTCGCTCTAAGTGCCAAAAAGTGCTGGAAACGGGGAGATAAGCCTATTTTTGCAACAATGGTTAAAATCTTCAATTTTTCATCACAGATGTGTCCAAGATGCACAAAAGCGCTGGAAACGGTGAGATAAGCCTATTTTTGCAACTTTGGTTAAAATCTTCAATTTTTCATCACAGATGTGCCCAAGATGCCCAAAAGCGCTGGAAACGGTGAGATAAGCCTATTTTTGCAACTTTGGTTAAAATCTTCATTTTTTCATCACAGATATGCCCAAGGTGCACAAAAGTGCTGGAAACGGTGAGATAAGCCTAATTTTGCAACAATGTTTAAGGTTTGGAGGTTTCATAGACTAAAGTTGAAAATCAGTGGTTTGACTGCCATAATGAAATAGGGTCACTAATCAACGTGTTTTCTCAAAAGGCCTTCACTCAATTTCCTTCATACTTAAAATGCATACAGTGGATTATAATAATGAAAAAGGATAATTTGAAATCTTGGTTTCAACTCTAAAGGAACTCTTTAAAAAAAAGATTTTAAGTTTTGGAAACCCCAATGAAAAAGTAGCAACTGCACGGTTTCTACTGTCAGATTCGCTCTAAGTGCCAAAAAGTGCTGGAAACGGGGAGATAAGCCTATTTTTGCAACAATGGTTAAAATCTTCAATTTTTCATCACAGATGTGCCCAAGATGCACAAAAGCGCTGGAAACGGTGAGATAAGCCTATTTTTGCAACTTTGGTTAAAATCTTAAATTTTTCATCACAGATGTGCCCAAGGTGCGCAAAAGTGCTGGAAACGGTGAGATAAGCCTAATTTTGCAACAATGTTTAAGGTTTGGAGGTTTCATAGACTAAAGTTGAAAATCAGTGGTTTGACTGCCATAATGAAATAGGGTCACTAATCAACGTGTTTTCTCAAAAGGCCTTCACTCAATTTCCTTCATACTTAAAATGCATACAGTGGATTATAATAATGAAAAAGGATAATTTGAAATCTTGGTTTCAACTCTAAAGGAACTCTTTAAAAAAAAGATTTTAAGTTTTGGAAACCCCAATGAAAAAGTAGCAACTGCACGGTTTCTACTGTCAGATTCGCTCTAAGTGCCAAAAAGTGCTGGAAACGGGGAGATAAGCCTATTTTTGCAACAATGGTTAAAATCTTCAATTTTTCATCACAGATGTGCCCAAGATGCACAAAAGCGCTGGAAACGGTGAGATAAGCCTATTTTTGCAACTTTGGTTAAAATCTTCAATTTTTCATCACAGATGTGCCCAAGATGCACAAAAGCGCTGGAAACGGTGAGATAAGCCTATTTTTGCAACTTTGGTTAAAATCTTCAATTTTTCATCACAGATGTGCCCAAGATGCCCAAAAGCGCTGGAAACGGTGAGATAAGCCTATTTTTGCAACTTTGGTTAAAATCTTGAATTTTTCATCACAGATGTGCCCAAGATGCCCAAAAGCGCTGGAAACGGTGAGATAAGCCTATTTTTGCAACTTTGGTTAAAATCTTCATTTTTTCATCACAGATATGCCCAAGGTGCACAAAAGTGCTGGAAACGGTGAGATAAGCCTAATTTTGCAACAATGTTTAAGGTTTGGAGGTTTCATAGACTAAAGTTGAAAATCAGTGGTTTGACTGCCATAATGAAATAGGGTCACTAATCAACGTGTTTTCTCAAAAGGCCTTCACTCAATTTCCTTGATACTTACAATGCATACAGTGGATTATAATAATGAAAAAGGATAATTTGAAATCTTGGTTTCAACTCTAAAGGAACTCTTTAAAAAAAAGATTTTAAGTTTTGGAAACCCCAATGAAAAAGTAGCAACTGCACGGTTTCTACTGTCAGATTCGCTCTAAGTGCCAAAAAGTGCTGGAAACGGGGAGATAAGCCTATTTTTGCAACAATGGTTAAAATCTTCAATTTTTCATCACAGATGTGTCCAAGATGCACAAAAGCGCTGGAAACGGTGAGATAAGCCTATTTTTGCAACTTTGGTTAAAATCTTCAATTTTTCATCACAGATGTGCCCAAGATGCCCAAAAGCGCTGGAAACGGTGAGATAAGCCTATTTTTGCAACTTTGGTTAAAATCTTCATTTTTTCATCACAGATATGCCCAAGGTGCACAAAAGTGCTGGAAACGGTGAGATAAGCCTAATTTTGCAACAATGTTTAAGGTTTGGAGGTTTCATAGACTAAAGTTGAAAATCAGTGGTTTGACTGCCATAATGAAATAGGGTCACTAATCAACGTGTTTTCTCAAAAGGCCTTCACTCAATTTCCTTCATACTTAAAATGCATACAGTGGATTATAATAATGAAAAAGGATAATTTGAAATCTTGGTTTCAACTCTAAAGGAACTCTTTAAAAAAAAGATTTTAAGTTTTGGAAACCCCAATGAAAAAGTAGCAACTGCACGGTTTCTACTGTCAGATTCGCTCTAAGTGCCAAAAAGTGCTGGAAACGGGGAGATAAGCCTATTTTTGCAACAATGGTTAAAATCTTCAATTTTTCATCACAGATGTGCCCAAGATGCACAAAAGCGCTGGAAACGGTGAGATAAGCCTATTTTTGCAACTTTGGTTAAAATCTTCAATTTTTCATCACAGATGTGCCCAAGATGCACAAAAGCGCTGGAAACGGTGAGATAAGCCTATTTTTGCAACTTTGGTTAAAATCTTCAATTTTTCATCACAGATGTGCCCAAGATGCCCAAAAGCGCTGGAAACGGTGAGATAAGCCTATTTTTGCAACTTTGGTTAAAATCTTGAATTTTTCATCACAGATGTGCCCAAGATGCCCAAAAGCGCTGGAAACGGTGAGATAAGCCTATTTTTGCAACTTTGGTTAAAATCTTCATTTTTTCATCACAGATATGCCCAAGGTGCACAAAAGTGCTGGAAACGGTGAGATAAGCCTAATTTTGCAACAATGTTTAAGGTTTGGAGGTTTCATAGACTAAAGTTGAAAATCAGTGGTTTGACTGCCATAATGAAATAGGGTCACTAATCAACGTGTTTTCTCAAAAGGCCTTCACTCAATTTCCTTGATACTTACAATGCATACAGTGGATTATAATAATGAAAAAGGATAATTTGAAATCTTGGTTTCAACTCTAAAGGAACTCTTTAAAAAAAAGATTTTAAGTTTTGGAAACCCCAATGAAAAAGTAGCAACTGCACGGTTTCTACTGTCAGATTCGCTCTAAGTGCCAAAAAGTGCTGGAAACGGGGAGATAAGCCTATTTTTGCAACAATGGTTAAAATCTTCAATTTTTCATCACAGATGTGTCCAAGATGCACAAAAGCGCTGGAAACGGTGAGATAAGCCTATTTTTGCAACTTTGGTTAAAATCTTCAATTTTTCATCACAGATGTGCCCAAGATGCCCAAAAGCGCTGGAAACGGTGAGATAAGCCTATTTTTGCAACTTTGGTTAAAATCTTCATTTTTTCATCACAGATATGCCCAAGGTGCACAAAAGTGCTGGAAACGGTGAGATAAGCCTAATTTTGCAACAATGTTTAAGGTTTGGAGGTTTCATAGACTAAAGTTGAAAATCAGTGGTTTGACTGCCATAATGAAATAGGGTCACTAATCAACGTGTTTTCTCAAAAGGCCTTCACTCAATTTCCTTCATACTTAAAATGCATACAGTGGATTATAATAATGAAAAAGGATAATTTGAAATCTTGGTTTCAACTCTAAAGGAACTCTTTAAAAAAAAGATTTTAAGTTTTGGAAACCCCAATGAAAAAGTAGCAACTGCACGGTTTCTACTGTCAGATTCGCTCTAAGTGCCAAAAAGTGCTGGAAACGGGGAGATAAGCCTATTTTTGCAACAATGGTTAAAATCTTCAATTTTTCATCACAGATGTGCCCAAGATGCACAAAAGCGCTGGAAACGGTGAGATAAGCCTATTTTTGCAACTTTGGTTAAAATCTTCAATTTTTCATCACAGATGTGCCCAAGATGCGCAAAAGCGCTGGAAACGGTGAGATAAGCCTATTTTTGCAACTTTGGTTAAAATCTTAAATTTTTCATCACAGATGTGCCCAAGATGCCCAAAAGCGCTGGAAACGGTGAGATAAGCCTATTTTTGCAACTTTGGTTAAAATCTTCAATTTTCATCACAGATGTGCCCAAGATGCACAAAAGCGCTGGAAACGGTGAGATAAGCCTATTTTTGCAACTTTGGTTAAAATCTTCAATTTTTCATCACAGATGTGCCCAAGATGCGCAAAAGCGCTGGAAACGGTGAGATAAGCCTATTTTTGCAACAATGGTTAAAATCTTCAATTTTTCATCACAGATGTGCCCAAGATGCACAAAAGCGCTGGAAACGGTGAGATAAGCCTATTTTTGCAACTTTGGTTAAAATCTTAAATTTTTCATCACAGATGTGCCCAAGGTGCGCAAAAGTGCTGGAAACGGTGAGATAAGCCTAATTTTGCAACAATGTTTAAGGTTTGGAGGTTTCATAGACTAAAGTTGAAAATCAGTGGTTTGACTGCCATAATGAAATAGGGTCACTAATCAACGTGTTTTCTCAAAAGGCCTTCACTCAATTTCCTTCATACTTAAAATGCATACAGTGGATTATAATAATGAAAAAGGATAATTTGAAATCTTGGTTTCAACTCTAAAGGAACTCTTTAAAAAAAAGATTTTAAGTTTTGGAAACCCCAATGAAAAAGTAGCAACTGCACGGTTTCTACTGTCAGATTCGCTCTAAGTGCCAAAAAGTGCTGTAAACGGGGAGATAAGCCTATTTTTGCAACAATGGTTAAAATCTTCAATTTTTCATCACAGATGTGCCCAAGATGCACAAAAGCGCTGGAAACTGTGAGATAAGCCTATTTTTGCAACTTTGGTTAAAATCTTCAATTTTTCATCACAGATGTGCCCAAGATGCACAAAAGCGCTGGAAACGGTGAGATAAGCCTATTTTTGCAACTTTGGTTAAAATCTTCAATTTTTCATCACAGATGTGCCCAAGATGCGCAAAAGCGCTGGAAACGGTGAGATAAGCCTATTTTTGCAACTTTGGTTAAAATCTTAAATTTTTCATCACAGATGTGCCCAAGATGCCCAAAAGCGCTGGAAACGGTGAGATAAGCCTATTTTTGCAACTTTGGTTAAAATCTTCAATTTTTCATCACAGATGTGCCCAAGATGCACAAAAGCGCTGGAAACGGTGAGATAAGCCGATTTTTGCAACTTTGGTTAAAATCTTAAATTTTTCATCACAGATGTGCCCAAGATGCCCAAAAGCGCTGGAAACGGTGAGATAAGCCTATTTTTGCAACTTTGGTTAAAATCTTCATTTTTTCATCACAGATATGCCCAAGGTGCACAAAAGTGCTGGAAACGGTGAGATAAGCCTAATTTTGCAACAATGTTTAAGGTTTGGAGGTTTCATAGACTAAAGTTGAAAATCAGTGGTTTGACTGCCATAATGAAATAGGGTCACTAATCAACGTGTTTTCTCAAAAGGCCTTCAGTCAAATTCCTTGATACTTAAAATGCATACAGTGGATTATAATAATGAAAAAGGATAATTTGAAATCTTGGTTTCAACTCTAAAGGAACTCTTTAAAAAAAAGATTTTAAGTTTTGGAAACCCCAATGAAAAAGTAGCAGCTGCACGGTTTCTACTGTCAGATTGGCTCTAAGTGCCAAAAAGTGCTGGAAACGGGGAGATAAGCCTATTATTGCAACTTTGGTTAAAATCTTCAATTTTTCATCTCAGATGTGCCCAAGATGCGCAAAAGCGCTGGAAACGGTGAGATAAGCCTATTTTTGCAACTTTGGTTAAAATCTTCATTTTTTCATCACAGATATGCCCAAGGTACTCAAAAGTGCTGGAAACGGTGAGATAAGCCTAATTTTGCAACAATGTTTAAGGTTTGGAGGTTTCATAGACTAAAGTTGAAAATCAGTGGTTTGACTGCCATAATGAAATAGGGTCACTAATCAACGTGTTTTCTCAAAAGGCCTTCAGTCAAATTCCTTGATACTTAAAATGCATACAGTGGATTATAATAATGAAAAAGGATAATTGGAAATCTTGGTTTCAACTCTAAAGGAACTCTTTAAAAAAAAGATTTTAAGTTTTGGAAACCCCAATGAAAAAGTAGCAACTGCACGGTTTCTACTGTCAGATTCGCTCTAAGTGCCAAAAAGTGCTGTAAACGGGGAGATAAGCCTATTTTTGCAACAATGGTTAAAATCTTCAATTTTTCATCACAGATGTGCCCAAGATGCACAAAAGCGCTGGAAACTGTGAGATAAGCCTATTTTTGCAACTTTGGTTAAAATCTTCAATTTTTCATCACAGATGTGCCCAAGATGCACAAAAGCGCTGGAAACGGTGAGATAAGCCTATTTTTGCAACTTTGGTTAAAATCTTCAATTTTTCATCACAGATGTGCCCAAGATGCGCAAAAGCGCTGGAAACGGTGAGATAAGCCTATTTTTGCAACTTTGGTTAAAATCTTAAATTTTTCATCACAGATGTGCCCAAGATGCCCAAAAGCGCTGGAAACGGTGAGATAAGCCTATTTTTGCAACTTTGGTTAAAATCTTCAATTTTTCATCACAGATGTGCCCAAGATGCGCAAAAGCGCTGGAAACGGTGAGATAAGCCTATTTTTGCAACTTTGGTTAAAATCTTAAATTTTTCATCACAGATGTGCCCAAGATGCCCAAAAGCGCTGGAAACGGTGAGATAAGCCTATTTTTGCAACTTTGGTTAAAATCTTCAATTTTTCATCACAGATGTGCCCAAGATGCACAAAAGCGCTGGAAACGGTGAGATAAGCCGATTTTTGCAACTTTGGTTAAAATCTTAAATTTTTCATCACAGATGTGCCCAAGATGCCCAAAAGCGCTGGAAACGGTGAGATAAGCCTATTTTTGCAACTTTGGTTAAAATCTTCATTTTTTCATCACAGATATGCCCAAGGTGCACAAAAGTGCTGGAAACGGTGAGATAAGCCTAATTTTGCAACAATGTTTAAGGTTTGGAGGTTTCATAGACTAAAGTTGAAAATCAGTGGTTTGACTGCCATAATGAAATAGGGTCACTAATCAACGTGTTTTCTCAAAAGGCCTTCAGTCAAATTCCTTGATACTTAAAATGCATACAGTGGATTATAATAATGAAAAAGGATAATTTGAAATCTTGGTTTCAACTCTAAAGGAACTCTTTAAAAAAAAGATTTTAAGTTTTGGAAACCCCAATGAAAAAGTAGCAGCTGCACGGTTTCTACTGTCAGATTGGCTCTAAGTGCCAAAAAGTGCTGGAAACGGGGAGATAAGCCTATTATTGCAACTTTGGTTAAAATCTTCAATTTTTCATCTCAGATGTGCCCAAGATGCGCAAAAGCGCTGGAAACGGTGAGATAAGCCTATTTTTGCAACTTTGGTTAAAATCTTCATTTTTTCATCACAGATATGCCCAAGGTACTCAAAAGTGCTGGAAACGGTGAGATAAGCCTAATTTTGCAACAATGTTTAAGGTTTGGAGGTTTCATAGACTAAAGTTGAAAATCAGTGGTTTGACTGCCATAATGAAATAGGGTCACTAATCAACGTGTTTTCTCAAAAGGCCTTCAGTCAAATTCCTTGATACTTAAAATGCATACAGTGGATTATAATAATGAAAAAGGATAATTTGAAATCTTGGTTTCAACTCTAAAGGAACTCTTTAAAAAAAAGATTTTAAGTTTTGGAAACCCCAATGAAAAAGTAGCAACTGCACGGATTCTACTGTCAGATTGGCTCTAAGTGCCAAAAAGTGCTGGAAACGGGGAGATAAGCCTATTTTTGCAACAATGGTTAAAATCTTCAATTTTTCATCACAGATGTGTCCAAGATGCACAAAAGCGCTGGAAACGGTGAGATAAGCCTATTTTTTCAAACTTTGGTTAAAATCTTCAATTTTTCATCACAGATGTGCCCAAGATGCACAAAAACGCTGGAAACGTTGAGATAAGCCTATTTTTGCAACTTTGGTTAAAATCTTCAATTTTTCATCACAGATGTGTCCAAGATGCGCAAAAGCGCTGGAAACGGTGAGATAAGCCTATTTTTGCAACTTTGGTTAAAATCTTAAATTTTTCATCACAGATGTGCCCAAGATGCCCAAAAGCGCTGGAAACGGTGAGATAAGCCTATTTTTGCAACTTTGGTTAAAATCTTCAATTTTTCATCACAGATGTGCCCAAGATGCACAAAAGCGCTGGAAACGGTGAGATAAGCCTATTTTTGCAACTTTGGTTAAAATCTTCAATTTTTCATCACAGATGTGCCCAAGATGCGCAAAAGCGCTGGAAACGGTGAGATAAGCCTATTTTTGCAACTTTGGTTAAAATCTTAAATTTTTCATCACAGATGTGCCCAAGGTGCGCAAAAGTGCTGGAAACGGTGAGATAAGCCTAATTTTGCAACAATGTTTAAGGTTTGGAGGTTTCATAGACTAAAGTTGAAAATCAGTGGTTTGACTGCCATAATGAAATAGGGTCACTAATCAACGTGTTTTCTCAAAAGGCCTTCACTCAATTTCCTTGATACTTAAAATGCATACAGTGGATCATAATAATGAAAAAGGATAATTGGAAATCTTGGTTTCAACTCTAAAGGAACTCTTTAAAAAAAAGATTTTAAGTTTTGGAAACCCCAATGAAAAAGTAGCAACTGCACGGTTTCTACTGTCAGATTCGCTCTAAGTGCCAAAAAGTGCTGTAAACGGGGAGATAAGCCTATTTTTGCAACAATGGTTAAAATCTTCAATTTTTCATCACAGATGTGCCCAAGATGCACAAAAGCGCTGGAAACTGTGAGATAAGCCTATTTTTGCAACTTTGGTTAAAATCTTCAATTTTTCATCACAGATGTGCCCAAGATGCACAAAAGCGCTGGAAACGGTGAGATAAGCCTATTTTTGCAACTTTGGTTAAAATCTTCAATTTTTCATCACAGATGTGCCCAAGATGCGCAAAAGCGCTGGAAACGGTGAGATAAGCCTATTTTTGCAACTTTGGTTAAAATCTTAAATTTTTCATCACAGATGTGCCCAAGATGCCCAAAAGCGCTGGAAACGGTGAGATAAGCCTATTTTTGCAACTTTGGTTAAAATCTTCAATTTTTCATCACAGATGTGCCCAAGATGCACAAAAGCGCTGGAAACGGTGAGATAAGCCTATTTTTGCAACTTTGGTTAAAATCTTCAATTTTTCATCACAGATGTGCCCAAGATGCGCAAAAGCGCTGGAAACGGTGAGATAAGCCTATTTTTGCAACTTTGGTTAAAATCTTCATTTTTTCATCACAGATGTGCCCAAGGTGCTCAAAAGTGCTGGAAACGGTGAGATAAACCTAATTTTGCAACAATGTTTAAGGTTTGGAGGTTTCATAGACTAAAGTTGAAAATCAGTGGTTTGACTGCCATAATGAAATAGGGTCACTAATCAACGTGTTTTCTCAAAAGGCCTTCAGTCAAATTCCTTGATACTTAAAATGCATACAGTGGATTATAATAATGAAAAAGGATAATTTGAAATCTTGGTTTCAACTCTAAAGGAACTCTTTAAAAAAAAGATTTTAAGTTTTGGAAACCCCAATGAAAAAGTAGCAACTGCACGGATTCTACTGTCAGATTGGCTCTAAGTGCCAAAAAGCGCTGGAAACGGTGAGATAAGCCTATTTTTGCAACTTTGGTTAAAATCTTCAATTTTTCATCACAGATGTGCCCAAGATGCCCAAAAGCGCTGGAAACGGTGAGATAAGCCTATTTTTGCAACTTTGGTTAAAATCTTCAATTTTTCATCACAGATGTGCCCAAGATGCGCAAAAGCGCTGGAAACGGTGAGATAAGCCTATTTTTGCAACTTTGGTTAAAATCTTCAATTTTTCATCACAGATGTGCCCAAGATGCCCAAAAGCGCTGGAAACGGTGAGATAAGCCTATTTTTGCAACTTTGGTTAAAATCTTAAATTTTTCATCACAGATGTGCCCAAGATGCACAAAAGTGCTGGAAACGGTGAGATAAGGCTAATTTTGCAACAATGTTTAAGGTTTGGAGGTTTCATAGACTAAAGTTGAAAATCAGTGGTTTGACTGCCATAATGAAATAGGGTCACTAATCAACGTGTTTTCTCAAAAGGCCTTCAGTCAAATTCCTTGATACTTAAAATGCATACAGTGGATTATAATAATGAAAAAGGATAATTTGAAATCTTGGTTTCAACTCTAAAGGAACTCTTTAAAAAAAAGATTTTAAGTTTTGGAAACCCCAATGAAAAAGTAGCAGCTGCACGGTTTCTACTGTCAGATTGGCTCTAAGTGCCAAAAAGTGCTGGAAACGGGGAGATAAGCCTATTTTTGCAACTTTGGTTAAAATCTTCAATTTTTCATCTCAGATGTGCCCAAGATGCGCAAAAGCGCTGGAAACGGTGAGATAAGCCTATTTTTGCAACTTTGGTTAAAATCTTCAATTTTTCATCACAGATGTGCCCAAGATGCGCAAAAGCGCTGGAAACGGTGAGATAAGCCTATTTTTGCAACTTTGGTTAAAATCTTAAATTTTTCATCACAGATGTGCCCAAGATGCCCAAAAGCGCTGGAAACGGTGAGATAAGCCTATTTTTGCAACTTTGGTTAAAATCTTCAATTTTTCATCACAGATGTGCCCAAGATGCACAAAAGCGCTGGAAACGGTGAGATAAGCCTATTTTTGCAACTTTGGTTAAAATCTTCAATTTTTCATCACAGATGTGCCCAAGATGCGCAAAAGCGCTGGAAACGGTGAGATAAGCCTATTTTTGCAACTTTGGTTAAAATCTTCATTTTTTCATCACAGATATGCCCAAGGTGCTCAAAAGTGCTGGAAACGGTGAGATAAACCTAATTTTGCAACAATGTTTAAGGTTTGGAGGTTTCATAGACTAAAGTTGAAAATCAGTGGTTTGACTGCCATAATGAAATAGGGTCACTAATCAACGTGTTTTCTCAAAAGGCCTTCAGTCAAATTCCTTGATACTTAAAATGCATACAGTGGATTATAATAATGAAAAAGGATAATTTGAAATCTTGGTTTCAACTCTAAAGGAACTCTTTAAAAAAAAGATTTTAAGTTTTGGAAACCCCAATGAAAAAGTAGCAACTGCACGGATTCTACTGTCAGATTGGCTCTAAGTGCCAAAAAGCGCTGGAAACGGGGAGATAAGCCTATTTTTGCAACAATGGTTAAAATCTTCAATTTTTCATCACAGATGTGCCCAAGATGCACAAAAGCGCTGGAAACTGTGAGATAAGCCTATTTTTGCAACTTTGGTTAAAATCTTCAATTTTTCATCACAGATGTGCCCAAGATGCACAAAAGCGCTGGAAACGGTGAGATAAGCCTATTTTTGCAACTTTGGTTAAAATCTTCAATTTTTCATCACAGATGTGCCCAAGATGCGCAAAAGCGCTGGAAACGGTGAGATAAGCCTATTTTTGCAACTTTGGTTAAAATCTTAAATTTTTCATCACAGATGTGCCCAAGATGCCCAAAAGCGCTGGAAACGGTGAGATAAGCCTATTTTTGCAACTTTGGTTAAAATCTTCAATTTTTCATCACAGATGTGCCCAAGATGCACAAAAGCGCTGGAAACGGTGAGATAAGCCTATTTTTGCAACTTTGGTTAAAATCTTCAATTTTTCATCACAGATGTGCCCAAGATGCGCAAAAGCGCTGGAAACGGTGAGATAAGCCTATTTTTGCAACTTTGGTTAAAATCTTCATTTTTTCATCACAGATATGCCCAAGGTGCTCAAAAGTGCTGGAAACGGTGAGATAAACCTAATTTTGCAACAATGTTTAAGGTTTGGAGGTTTCATAGACTAAAGTTGAAAATCAGTGGTTTGACTGCCATAATGAAATAGGGTCACTAATCAACGTGTTTTCTCAAAAGGCCTTCAGTCAAATTCCTTGATACTTAAAATGCATACAGTGGATTATAATAATGAAAAAGGATAATTTGAAATCTTGGTTTCAACTCTAAAGGAACTCTTTAAAAAAAAGATTTTAAGTTTTGGAAACCCCAATGAAAAAGTAGCAACTGCACGGATTCTACTGTCAGATTGGCTCTAAGTGCCAAAAAGCGCTGGAAACGGGGAGATAAGCCTATTTTTGCAACAATGGTTAAAATCTTCAATTTTTCATCACAGATGTGTCCAAGATGCGCAAAAGCGCTGGAAACGGTGAGATAAGCCTATTTTTGCAACTTTGGTTAAAATCTTCAATTTTTCATCACAGATGTGTCCAAGATGCGCAAAAGCGCTGGAAACGGTGAGATAAGCCTATTTTTGCAACTTTGGTTAAAATCTTAAATTTTTCATCACAGATGTGCCCAAGATGCCCAAAAGCGCTGGAAACGGTGAGATAAGCCTATTTTTGCAACTTTGGTTAAAATCTTCAATTTTTCATCACAGATGTGCCCAAGATGCGCAAAAGCGCTGGAAACGGTGAGATAAGCCTATTTTTGCAACTTTGGTTAAAATCTTAAATTTTTCATCACAGATGTGCCCAAGGTGCGCAAAAGTGCTGGAAACGGTGAGATAAGCCTAATTTTGCAACAATGTTTAAGGTTTGGAGGTTTCATAGACTAAAGTTGAAAATCAGTGGTTTGACTGCCATAATGAAATAGGGTCACTAATCAACGTGTTTTCTCAAAAGGCCTTCACTCAATTTCCTTGATACTTAAAATGCATACAGTGGATTATAATAATGAAAAAGGATAATTTGAAATCTTGGTTTCAACTCTAAAGGAACTCTTTAAAAAAAAGATTTTAAGTTTTGGAAACCCCAATGAAAAAGTAGCAACTGCACGGTTTCTACTGTCAGATTCGCTCTAAGTGCCAAAAAGTGCTGTAAACGGGGAGATAAGCCTATTTTTGCAACAATGGTTAAAATCTTAAATTTTTCATCACAGATGTGCCCAAGATGCCCAAAAGCGCTGGAAACGGTGAGATAAGCCTATTTTTGCAACTTTGGTTAAAATCTTCATTTTTTCATCACAGATATGCCCAAGGTGCACAAAAGTGCTGGAAACGGTGAGATAAGCCTAATTTTGCAACAATGTTTAAGGTTTGGAGGTTTCATAGACTAAAGTTGAAAATCAGTGGTTTGACTGCCATAATGAAATAGGGTCACTAATCAACGTGTTTTCTCAAAAGGCCTTCAGTCAAATTCCTTGATACTTAAAATGCATACAGTGGATTATAATAATGAAAAAGGATAATTTGAAATCTTGGTTTCAACTCTAAAGGAACTCTTTAAAAAAAAGATTTTAAGTTTTGGAAACCCCAATGAAAAAGTAGCAGCTGCACGGTTTCTACTGTCAGATTGGCTCTAAGTGCCAAAAAGTGCTGGAAACGGGGAGATAAGCCTATTATTGCAACTTTGGTTAAAATCTTCAATTTTTCATCTCAGATGTGCCCAAGATGCGCAAAAGCGCTGGAAACGGTGAGATAAGCCTATTTTTGCAACTTTGGTTAAAATCTTCATTTTTTCATCACAGATATGCCCAAGGTACTCAAAAGTGCTGGAAACGGTGAGATAAGCCTAATTTTGCAACAATGTTTAAGGTTTGGAGGTTTCATAGACTAAAGTTGAAAATCAGTGGTTTGACTGCCATAATGAAATAGGGTCACTAATCAACGTGTTTTCTCAAAAGGCCTTCAGTCAAATTCCTTGATACTTAAAATGCATACAGTGGATTATAATAATGAAAAAGGATAATTTGAAATCTTGGTTTCAACTCTAAAGGAACTCTTTAAAAAAAAGATTTTAAGTTTTGGAAACCCCAATGAAAAAGTAGCAACTGCACGGATTCTACTGTCAGATTGGCTCTAAGTGCCAAAAAGTGCTGGAAACGGGGAGATAAGCCTATTTTTGCAACAATGGTTAAAATCTTCAATTTTTCATCACAGATGTGTCCAAGATGCACAAAAGCGCTGGAAACGGTGAGATAAGCCTATTTTTTCAAACTTTGGTTAAAATCTTCAATTTTTCATCACAGATGTGCCCAAGATGCACAAAAACGCTGGAAACGTTGAGATAAGCCTATTTTTGCAACTTTGGTTAAAATCTTCAATTTTTCATCACAGATGTGTCCAAGATGCGCAAAAGCGCTGGAAACGGTGAGATAAGCCTATTTTTGCAACTTTGGTTAAAATCTTAAATTTTTCATCACAGATGTGCCCAAGATGCCCAAAAGCGCTGGAAACGGTGAGATAAGCCTATTTTTGCAACTTTGGTTAAAATCTTCAATTTTTCATCACAGATGTGCCCAAGATGCACAAAAGCGCTGGAAACGGTGAGATAAGCCTATTTTTGCAACTTTGGTTAAAATCTTCAATTTTTCATCACAGATGTGCCCAAGATGCGCAAAAGCGCTGGAAACGGTGAGATAAGCCTATTTTTGCAACTTTGGTTAAAATCTTAAATTTTTCATCACAGATGTGCCCAAGGTGCGCAAAAGTGCTGGAAACGGTGAGATAAGCCTAATTTTGCAACAATGTTTAAGGTTTGGAGGTTTCATAGACTAAAGTTGAAAATCAGTGGTTTGACTGCCATAATGAAATAGGGTCACTAATCAACGTGTTTTCTCAAAAGGCCTTCACTCAATTTCCTTGATACTTAAAATGCATACAGTGGATTATAATAATGAAAAAGGATAATTGGAAATCTTGGTTTCAACTCTAAAGGAACTCTTTAAAAAAAAGATTTTAAGTTTTGGAAACCCCAATGAAAAAGTAGCAACTGCACGGTTTCTACTGTCAGATTCGCTCTAAGTGCCAAAAAGTGCTGTAAACGGGGAGATAAGCCTATTTTTGCAACAATGGTTAAAATCTTCAATTTTTCATCACAGATGTGCCCAAGATGCACAAAAGCGCTGGAAACGGTGAGATAAGCCTATTTTTGCAACTTTGGTTAAAATCTTCAATTTTTCATCACAGATGTGCCCAAGATGCACAAAAGCGCTGGAAACGGTGAGATAAGCCTATTTTTGCAACTTTGGTTAAAATCTTCAATTTTTCATCACAGATGTGCCCAAGATGCGCAAAAGCGCTGGAAACGGTGAGATAAGCCTATTTTTGCAACTTTGGTTAAAATCTTAAATTTTTCATCACAGATGTGCCCAAGATGCCCAAAAGCGCTGGAAACGGTGAGATAAGCCTATTTTTGCAACTTTGGTTAAAATCTTCAATTTTTCATCACAGATGTGCCCAAGATGCACAAAAGCGCTGGAAACGGTGAGATAAGCCTATTTTTGCAACTTTGGTTAAAATCTTCAATTTTTCATCACAGATGTGCCCAAGATGCGCAAAAGCGCTGGAAACGGTGAGATAAGCCTATTTTTGCAACTTTGGTTAAAATCTTCATTTTTTCATCACAGATGTGCCCAAGGTGCTCAAAAGTGCTGGAAACGGTGAGATAAACCTAATTTTGCAACAATGTTTAAGGTTTGGAGGTTTCATAGACTAAAGTTGAAAATCAGTGGTTTGACTGCCATAATGAAATAGGGTCACTAATCAACGTGTTTTCTCAAAAGGCCTTCAGTCAAATTCCTTGATACTTAAAATGCATACAGTGGATTATAATAATGAAAAAGGATAATTTGAAATCTTGGTTTCAACTCTAAAGGAACTCTTTAAAAAAAAGATTTTAAGTTTTGGAAACCCCAATGAAAAAGTAGCAACTGCACGGATTCTACTGTCAGATTGGCTCTAAGTGCCAAAAAGCGCTGGAAACGGGGAGATAAGCCTATTTTTGCAACAATGGTTAAAATCTTCAATTTTTCATCACAGATGTGTCCAAGATGCGCAAAAGCGCTGGAAACGGTGAGATAAGCCTATTTTTGCAACTTTGGTTAAAATCTTCAATTTTTCATCACAGATGTGTCCAAGATGCGCAAAAGCGCTGGAAACGGTGAGATAAGCCTATTTTTGCAACTTTGGTTAAAATCTTAAATTTTTCATCACAGATGTGCCCAAGATGCCCAAAAGCGCTGGAAACGGTGAGATAAGCCTATTTTTGCAACTTTGGTTAAAATCTTCAATTTTTCATCACAGATGTGCCCAAGATGCGCAAAAGCGCTGGAAACGGTGAGATAAGCCTATTTTTGCAACTTTGGTTAAAATCTTCAATTTTTCATCACAGATGTGCCCAAGATGCCCAAAAGCGCTGGAAACGGTGAGATAAGCCTATTTTTGCAACTTTGGTTAAAATCTTAAATTTTTCATCACAGATGTGCCCAAGATGCCCAAAAGCGCTGGAAACGGTGAGATAAGCCTATTTTTGCAACTTTGGTTAAAATCTTCAATTTTTCATCACAGATGTGCCCAAGATGCACAAAAGCGCTGGAAACGGTGAGATAAGCCTATTTTTGCAACTTTGGTTAAAATCTTCAATTTTTCATCACAGATGTGCCCAAGATGCGCAAAAGCGCTGGAAACGGTGAGATAAGCCTATTTTTGCAACTTTGGTTAAAATCTTCATTTTTTCATCACAGATGTGCCCAAGGTGCTCAAAAGTGCTGGAAACGGTGAGATAAACCTAATTTTGCAACAATGTTTAAGGTTTGGAGGTTTCATAGACTAAAGTTGAAAATCAGTGGTTTGACTGCCATAATGAAATAGGGTCACTAATCAACGTGTTTTCTCAAAAGGCCTTCAGTCAAATTCCTTGATACTTAAAATGCATACAGTGGATTATAATAATGAAAAAGGATAATTTGAAATCTTGGTTTCAACTCTAAAGGAACTCTTTAAAAAAAAGATTTTAAGTTTTGGAAACCCCAATGAAAAAGTAGCAACTGCACGGATTCTACTGTCAGATTGGCTCTAAGTGCCAAAAAGCGCTGGAAACGGGGAGATAAGCCTATTTTTGCAACAATGGTTAAAATCTTCAATTTTTCATCACAGATGTGTCCAAGATGCGCAAAAGCGCTGGAAACGGTGAGATAAGCCTATTTTTGCAACTTTGGTTAAAATCTTCAATTTTTCATCACAGATGTGTCCAAGATGCGCAAAAGCGCTGGAAACGGTGAGATAAGCCTATTTTTGCAACTTTGGTTAAAATCTTAAATTTTTCATCACAGATGTGCCCAAGATGCCCAAAAGCGCTGGAAACGGTGAGATAAGCCTATTTTTGCAACTTTGGTTAAAATCTTCAATTTTTCATCACAGATGTGCCCAAGATGCGCAAAAGCGCTGGAAACGGTGAGATAAGCCTATTTTTGCAACTTTGGTTAAAATCTTCATTTTTTCATCACAGATATGCCCAAGGTGCACAAAAGTGCTGGAAACGGTGAGATAAGGCTAATTTTGCAACAATGTTTAAGGTTTGGAGGTTTCATAGACTAAAGTTGAAAATCAGTGGTTTGACTGCCATAATGAAATAGGGTCACTAATCAACGTGTTTTCTCAAAAGGCCTTCAGTCAAATTCCTTGATACTTAAAATGCATACAGTGGATTATAATAATGAAAAAGGATAATTTGAAATCTTGGTTTCAACTCTAAAGGAACTCTTTAAAAAAAAGATTTTAAGTTTTGGAAACCCCAATGAAAAAGTAGCAGCTGCACGGTTTCTACTGTCAGATTGGCTCTAAGTGCCAAAAAGTGCTGGAAACGGGGAGATAAGCCTATTTTTGCAACTTTGGTTAAAATCTTCAATTTTTCATCTCAGATGTGCCCAAGATGCGCAAAAGCGCTGGAAACGGTGAGATAAGCCTATTTTTGCAACTTTGGTTAAAATCTTCAATTTTTCATCACAGATGTGCCCAAGATGCGCAAAAGCGCTGGAAACGGTGAGATAAGCCTATTTTTGCAACTTTGGTTAAAATCTTAAATTTTTCATCACAGATGTGCCCAAGATGCCCAAAAGCGCTGGAAACGGTGAGATAAGCCTATTTTTGCAACTTTGGTTAAAATCTTCAATTTTTCATCACAGATGTGCCCAAGATGCACAAAAGCGCTGGAAACGGTGAGATAAGCCTATTTTTGCAACTTTGGTTAAAATCTTCAATTTTTCATCACAGATGTGCCCAAGATGCGCAAAAGCGCTGGAAACGGTGAGATAAGCCTATTTTTGCAACTTTGGTTAAAATCTTCATTTTTTCATCACAGATATGCCCAAGGTGCTCAAAAGTGCTGGAAACGGTGAGATAAACCTAATTTTGCAACAATGTTTAAGGTTTGGAGGTTTCATAGACTAAAGTTGAAAATCAGTGGTTTGACTGCCATAATGAAATAGGGTCACTAATCAACGTGTTTTCTCAAAAGGCCTTCAGTCAAATTCCTTGATACTTAAAATGCATACAGTGGATTATAATAATGAAAAAGGATAATTTGAAATCTTGGTTTCAACTCTAAAGGATCTCTTTAAAAAAAAGATTTTAAGTTTTGGAAACCCCAATGAAAAAGTAGCAACTGCACGGATTCTACTGTCAGATTGGCTCTAAGTGCCAAAAAGCGCTGGAAACGGGGAGATAAGCCTATTTTTGCAACAATGGTTAAAATCTTCAATTTTTCATCACAGATGTGCCCAAGATGCACAAAAGCGCTGGAAACTGTGAGATAAGCCTATTTTTGCAACTTTGGTTAAAATCTTCAATTTTTCATCACAGATGTGCCCAAGATGCACAAAAGCGCTGGAAACGGTGAGATAAGCCTATTTTTGCAACTTTGGTTAAAATCTTCAATTTTTCATCACAGATGTGCCCAAGATGCGCAAAAGCGCTGGAAACGGTGAGATAAGCCTATTTTTGCAACTTTGGTTAAAATCTTAAATTTTTCATCACAGATGTGCCCAAGATGCCCAAAAGCGCTGGAAACGGTGAGATAAGCCTATTTTTGCAACTTTGGTTAAAATCTTCAATTTTTCATCACAGATGTGCCCAAGATGCACAAAAGCGCTGGAAACGGTGAGATAAGCCTATTTTTGCAACTTTGGTTAAAATCTTCAATTTTTCATCACAGATGTGCCCAAGATGCGCAAAAGCGCTGGAAACGGTGAGATAAGCCTATTTTTGCAACTTTGGTTAAAATCTTCATTTTTTCATCACAGATATGCCCAAGGTGCTCAAAAGTGCTGGAAACGGTGAGATAAACCTAATTTTGCAACAATGTTTAAGGTTTGGAGGTTTCATAGACTAAAGTTGAAAATCAGTGGTTTGACTGCCATAATGAAATAGGGTCACTAATCAACGTGTTTTCTCAAAAGGCCTTCACTCAATTTCCTTGATACTTAAAATGCATACAGTGGATTATAATAATGAAAAAGGATAATTGGAAATCTTGGTTTCAACTCTAAAGGAACTCTTTAAAAAAAAGATTTTAAGTTTTGGAAACCCCAATGAAAAAGTAGCAACTGCACGGTTTCTACTGTCAGATTCGCTCTAAGTGCCAAAAAGTGCTGTAAACGGGGAGATAAGCCTATTTTTGCAACAATGGTTAAAATCTTCAATTTTTCATCACAGATGTGCCCAAGATGCACAAAAGCGCTGGAAACTGTGAGATAAGCCTATTTTTGCAACTTTGGTTAAAATCTTCAATTTTTCATCACAGATGTGCCCAAGATGCACAAAAGCGCTGGAAACGGTGAGATAAGCCTATTTTTGCAACTTTGGTTAAAATCTTCAATTTTTCATCACAGATGTGCCCAAGATGCGCAAAAGCGCTGGAAACGGTGAGATAAGCCTATTTTTGCAACTTTGGTTAAAATCTTAAATTTTTCATCACAGATGTGCCCAAGATGCCCAAAAGCGCTGGAAACGGTGAGATAAGCCTATTTTTGCAACTTTGGTTAAAATCTTCAATTTTTCATCACAGATGTGCCCAAGATGCACAAAAGCGCTGGAAACGGTGAGATAAGCCTATTTTTGCAACTTTGGTTAAAATCTTCAATTTTTCATCACAGATGTGCCCAAGATGCGCAAAAGCGCTGGAAACGGTGAGATAAGCCTATTTTTGCAACTTTGGTTAAAATCTTCATTTTTTCATCACAGATGTGCCCAAGGTGCTCAAAAGTGCTGGAAACGGTGAGATAAACCTAATTTTGCAACAATGTTTAAGGTTTGGAGGTTTCATAGACTAAAGTTGAAAATCAGTGGTTTGACTGCCATAATGAAATAGGGTCACTAATCAACGTGTTTTCTCAAAAGGCCTTCAGTCAAATTCCTTGATACTTAAAATGCATACAGTGGATTATAATAATGAAAAAGGATAATTTGAAATCTTGGTTTCAACTCTAAAGGAACTCTTTAAAAAAAAGATTTTAAGTTTTGGAAACCCCAATGAAAAAGTAGCAACTGCACGGATTCTACTGTCAGATTGGCTCTAAGTGCCAAAAAGCGCTGGAAACGGGGAGATAAGCCTATTTTTGCAACAATGGTTAAAATCTTCAATTTTTCATCACAGATGTGTCCAAGATGCGCAAAAGCGCTGGAAACGGTGAGATAAGCCTATTTTTGCAACTTTGGTTAAAATCTTCAATTTTTCATCACAGATGTGTCCAAGATGCGCAAAAGCGCTGGAAACGGTGAGATAAGCCTATTTTTGCAACTTTGGTTAAAATCTTAAATTTTTCATCACAGATGTGCCCAAGATGCCCAAAAGCGCTGGAAACGGTGAGATAAGCCTATTTTTGCAACTTTGGTTAAAATCTTCAATTTTTCATCACAGATGTGCCCAAGATGCGCAAAAGCGCTGGAAACGGTGAGATAAGCCTATTTTTGCAACTTTGGTTAAAATCTTCAATTTTTCATCACAGATGTGCCCAAGATGCCCAAAAGCGCTGGAAACGGTGAGATAAGCCTATTTTTGCAACTTTGGTTAAAATCTTAAATTTTTCATCACAGATGTGCCCAAGATGCCCAAAAGCGCTGGAAACGGTGAGATAAGCCTATTTTTGCAACTTTGGTTAAAATCTTCAATTTTTCATCACAGATGTGCCCAAGATGCACAAAAGCGCTGGAAACGGTGAGATAAGCCTATTTTTGCAACTTTGGTTAAAATCTTCAATTTTTCATCACAGATGTGCCCAAGATGCGCAAAAGCGCTGGAAACGGTGAGATAAGCCTATTTTTGCAACTTTGGTTAAAATCTTCATTTTTTCATCACAGATGTGCCCAAGGTGCTCAAAAGTGCTGGAAACGGTGAGATAAACCTAATTTTGCAACAATGTTTAAGGTTTGGAGGTTTCATAGACTAAAGTTGAAAATCAGTGGTTTGACTGCCATAATGAAATAGGGTCACTAATCAACGTGTTTTCTCAAAAGGCCTTCAGTCAAATTCCTTGATACTTAAAATGCATACAGTGGATTATAATAATGAAAAAGGATAATTTGAAATCTTGGTTTCAACTCTAAAGGAACTCTTTAAAAAAAAGATTTTAAGTTTTGGAAACCCCAATGAAAAAGTAGCAACTGCACGGATTCTACTGTCAGATTGGCTCTAAGTGCCAAAAAGCGCTGGAAACGGGGAGATAAGCCTATTTTTGCAACAATGGTTAAAATCTTCAATTTTTCATCACAGATGTGTCCAAGATGCGCAAAAGCGCTGGAAACGGTGAGATAAGCCTATTTTTGCAACTTTGGTTAAAATCTTCAATTTTTCATCACAGATGTGCCCAAGGTGCGCAAAAGTGCTGGAAACGGTGAGATAAGCCTAATTTTGCAACAATGTTTAAGGTTTGGAGGTTTCATAGACTAAAGTTGAAAATCAGTGGTTTGACTGCCATAATGAAATAGGGTCACTAATCAACGTGTTTTCTCAAAAGGCCTTCACTCAATTTCCTTGATACTTAAAATGCATACAGTGGATTATAATAATGAAAAAGGATAATTTGAAATCTTGGTTTCAACTCTAAAGGAACTCTTTAAAAAAAAGATTTTAAGTTTTGGAAACCCCAATGAAAAAGTAGCAACTGCACGGTTTCTACTGTCAGATTCGCTCTAAGTGCCAAAAAGTGCTGTAAACGGGGAGATAAGCCTATTTTTGCAACAATGGTTAAAATCTTCAATTTTTCATCACAGATGTGCCCAAGATGCCCAAAAGCGCTGGAAACGGTGAGATAAGCCTATTTTTGCAACTTTGGTTAAAATCTTCATTTTTTCATCACAGATATGCCCAAGGTGCACAAAAGTGCTGGAAACGGTGAGATAAGGCTAATTTTGCAACAATGTTTAAGGTTTGGAGGTTTCATAGACTAAAGTTGAAAATCAGTGGTTTGACTGCCATAATGAAATAGGGTCACTAATCAACGTGTTTTCTCAAAAGGCCTTCAGTCAAATTCCTTGATACTTAAAATGCATACAGTGGATTATAATAATGAAAAAGGATAATTTGAAATCTTGGTTTCAACTCTAAAGGAACTCTTTAAAAAAAAGATTTTAAGTTTTGGAAACCCCAATGAAAAAGTAGCAGCTGCACGGTTTCTACTGTCAGATTGGCTCTAAGTGCCAAAAAGTGCTGGAAACGGGGAGATAAGCCTATTTTTGCAACTTTGGTTAAAATCTTCAATTTTTCATCACAGATGTGCCCAAGATGCGCAAAAGCGCTGGAAACGGTGAGATAAGCCTATTTTTGCAACTTTGGTTAAAATCTTCAATTTTTCATCTCAGATGTGCCCAAGATGCGCAAAAGCGCTGGAAACGGTGAGATAAGCCTATTTTTGCAACTTTGGTTAAAATCTTCAATTTTTCATCACAGATGTGCCCAAGATGCGCAAAAGCGCTGGAAACGGTGAGATAAGCCTATTTTTGCAACTTTGGTTAAAATCTTCATTTTTTCATCACAGATATGCCCAAGGTGCTCAAAAGTGCTGGAAACGGTGAGATAAACCTAATTTTGCAACAATGTTTAAGGTTTGGAGGTTTCATAGACTAAAGTTGAAAATCAGTGGTTTGACTGCCATAATGAAATAGGGTCACTAATCAACGTGTTTTCTCAAAAGGCCTTCAGTCAAATTCCTTGATACTTAAAATGCATACAGTGGATTATAATAATGAAAAAGGATAATTTGAAATCTTGGTTTCAACTCTAAAGGAACTCTTTAAAAAAAAGATTTTAAGTTTTGGAAACCCCAATGAAAAAGTAGCAACTGCACGGATTCTACTGTCAGATTGGCTCTAAGTGCCAAAAAGCGCTGGAAACGGGGAGATAAGCCTATTTTTGCAACAATGGTTAAAATCTTCAATTTTTCATCACAGATGTGCCCAAGATGCACAAAAGCGCTGGAAACTGTGAGATAAGCCTATTTTTGCAACTTTGGTTAAAATCTTCAATTTTTCATCACAGATGTGCCCAAGATGCACAAAAGCGCTGGAAACGGTGAGATAAGCCTATTTTTGCAACTTTGGTTAAAATCTTCAATTTTTCATCACAGATGTGCCCAAGATGCGCAAAAGCGCTGGAAACGGTGAGATAAGCCTATTTTTGCAACTTTGGTTAAAATCTTCAATTTTTCATCACAGATGTGCCCAAGATGCACAAAAGCGCTGGAAACGGTGAGATAAGCCTATTTTTGCAACTTTGGTTAAAATCTTCAATTTTTCATCACAGATGTGCCCAAGATGCGCAAAAGCGCTGGAAACGGTGAGATAAGCCTATTTTTGCAACTTTGGTTAAAATCTTCAATTTTTCATCACAGATGTGCCCAAGATGCGCAAAAGCGCTGGAAACGGTGAGATAAGCCTATTTTTGCAACTTTGGTTAAAATCTTCATTTTTTCATCACAGATATGCCCAAGGTGCTCAAAAGTGCTGGAAACGGTGAGATAAACCTAATTTTGCAACAATGTTTAAGGTTTGGAGGTTTCATAGACTAAAGTTGAAAATCAGTGGTTTGACTGCCATAATGAAATAGGGTCACTAATCAACGTGTTTTCTCAAAAGGCCTTCAGTCAAATTCCTTGATACTTAAAATGCATACAGTGGATTATAATAATGAAAAAGGATAATTTGAAATCTTGCTTTCAACTCTAAAGGAACTCTTTAAAAAAAAGATTTTAAGTTTTGGAAACCCCAATGAAAAAGTAGCAACTGCACGGATTCTACTGTCAGATTGGCTCTAAGTGCCAAAAAGCGCTGGAAACGGGGAGATAAGCCTATTTTTGCAACAATGGTTAAAATCTTCAATTTTTCATCACAGATGTGTCCAAGATGCGCAAAAGCGCTGGAAACGGTGAGATAAGCCTATTTTTGCAACTTTGGTTAAAATCTTCAATTTTTCATCACAGATGTGCCCAAGATGCGCAAAAGCGCTGGAAACGGTGAGATAAGCCTATTTTTGCAACTTTGGTTAAAATCTTAAATTTTTCATCACAGATGTGCCCAAGATGCGCAAAAGCGCTGGAAACGGTGAGATAAGCCTATTTTTGCAACTTTGGTTAAAATCTTCATTTTTTCATCACAGATATGCCCAAGGTGCTCAAAAGTGCTGGAAACGGTGAGATAAACCTAATTTTGCAACAATGTTTAAGGTTTGGAGGTTTCATAGACTACAGTTGAAAATCAGTGGTTTGACTGCCATAATGAAATAGGGTCACTAATCAACGTGTTTTCTCAAAAGGCCTTCAGTCAAATTCCTTGATACTTAAAATGCATACAGTGGATTATAATAATGAAAAAGGATAATTTGAAATCTTGGTTTCAACTCTAAAGGAACTCTTTAAAAAAAAGATTTTAAGTTTTGGAAACCCCAATGAAAAAGTAGCAACTGCACGGATTCTACTGTCAGATTGGCTCTAAGTGCCAAAAAGCGCTGGAAACGGGGAGATAAGCCTATTTTTGCAACAATGGTTAAAATCTTCAATTTTTCATCACAGATGTGTCCAAGATGCGCAAAAGCGCTGGAAACGGTGAGATAAGCCTATTTTTGCAACTTTGGTTAAAATCTTCAATTTTTCATCACAGATGTGTCCAAGATGCGCAAAAGCGCTGGAAACGGTGAGATAAGCCTATTTTTGCAACTTTGGTTAAAATCTTAAATTTTTCATCACAGATGTGCCCAAGATGCCCAAAAGCGCTGGAAACGGTGAGATAAGCCTATTTTTGCAACTTTGGTTAAAATCTTCAATTTTTCATCACAGATGTGCCCAAGATGCGCAAAAGCGCTGGAAACGGTGAGATAAGCCTATTTTTGCAACTTTGGTTAAAATCTTAAATTTTTCATCACAGATGTGCCCAAGGTGCGCAAAAGTGCTGGAAACGGTGAGATAAGCCTAATTTTGCAACAATGTTTAAGGTTTGGAGGTTTCATAGACTAAAGTTGAAAATCAGTGGTTTGACTGCCATAATGAAATAGGGTCACTAATCAACGTGTTTTCTCAAAAGGCCTTCACTCAATTTCCTTGATACTTAAAATGCATACAGTGGATTATAATAATGAAAAAGGATAATTTGAAATCTTGGTTTCAACTCTAAAGGAACTCTTTAAAAAAAAGATTTTAAGTTTTGGAAACCCCAATGAAAAAGTAGCAACTGCACGGTTTCTACTGTCAGATTCGCTCTAAGTGCCAAAAAGTGCTGTAAACGGGGAGATAAGCCTATTTTTGCAACAATGGTTAAAATCTTCAATTTTTCATCACAGATGTGCCCAAGATGCCCAAAAGCGCTGGAAACGGTGAGATAAGCCTATTTTTGCAACTTTGGTTAAAATCTTCATTTTTTCATCACAGATATGCCCAAGGTGCACAAAAGTGCTGGAAACGGTGAGATAAGGCTAATTTTGCAACAATGTTTAAGGTTTGGAGGTTTCATAGACTAAAGTTGAAAATCAGTGGTTTGACTGCCATAATGAAATAGGGTCACTAATCAACGTGTTTTCTCAAAAGGCCTTCAGTCAAATTCCTTGATACTTAAAATGCATACAGTGGATTATAATAATGAAAAAGGATAATTTGAAATCTTGGTTTCAACTCTAAAGGAACTCTTTAAAAAAAAGATTTTAAGTTTTGGAAACCCCAATGAAAAAGTAGCAGCTGCACGGTTTCTACTGTCAGATTGGCTCTAAGTGCCAAAAAGTGCTGGAAACGGGGAGATAAGCCTATTTTTGCAACTTTGGTTAAAATCTTCAATTTTTCATCTCAGATGTGCCCAAGATGCGCAAAAGCGCTGGAAACGGTGAGATAAGCCTATTTTTGCAACTTTGGTTAAAATCTTCAATTTTTCATCACAGATGTGCCCAAGATGCGCAAAAGCGCTGGAAACGGTGAGATAAGCCTATTTTTGCAACTTTGGTTAAAATCTTAAATTTTTCATCACAGATGTGCCCAAGATGCGCAAAAGCGCTGGAAACGGTGAGATAAGCCTATTTTTGCAACTTTGGTTAAAATCTTCATTTTTTCATCACAGATATGCCCAAGGTGCTCAAAAGTGCTGGAAACGGTGAGATAAACCTAATTTTGCAACAATGTTTAAGGTTTGGAGGTTTCATAGACTAAAGTTGAAAATCAGTGGTTTGACTGCCATAATGAAATAGGGTCACTAATCAACGTGTTTTCTCAAAAGGCCTTCAGTCAAATTCCTTGATACTTAAAATGCATACAGTGGATTATAATAATGAAAAAGGATAATTTGAAATCTTGGTTTCAACTCTAAAGGAACTCTTTAAAAAAAAGATTTTAAGTTTTGGAAACCCCAATGAAAAAGTAGCAACTGCACGGATTCTACTGTCAGATTGGCTCTAAGTGCCAAAAAGCGCTGGAAACGGGGAGATAAGCCTATTTTTGCAACAATGGTTAAAATCTTCAATTTTTCATCACAGATGTGTCCAAGATGCGCAAAAGCGCTGGAAACGGTGAGATAAGCCTATTTTTGCAACTTTGGTTAAAATCTTCAATTTTTCATCACAGATGTGTCCAAGATGCGCAAAAGCGCTGGAAACGGTGAGATAAGCCTATTTTTGCAACTTTGGTTAAAATCTTAAATTTTTCATCACAGATGTGCCCAAGATGCCCAAAAGCGCTGGAAACGGTGAGATAAGCCTATTTTTGCAACTTTGGTTAAAATCTTCAATTTTTCATCACAGATGTGCCCAAGATGCGCAAAAGCGCTGGAAACGGTGAGATAAGCCTATTTTTGCAACTTTGGTTAAAATCTTAAATTTTTCATCACAGATGTGCCCAAGGTGCGCAAAAGTGCTGGAAACGGTGAGATAAGCCTAATTTTGCAACAATGTTTAAGGTTTGGAGGTTTCATAGACTAAAGTTGAAAATCAGTGGTTTGACTGCCATAATGAAATAGGGTCACTAATCAACGTGTTTTCTCAAAAGGCCTTCACTCAATTTCCTTGATACTTAAAATGCATACAGTGGATTATAATAATGAAAAAGGATAATTTGAAATCTTGGTTTCAACTCTAAAGGAACTCTTTAAAAAAAAGATTTTAAGTTTTGGAAACCCCAATGAAAAAGTAGCAACTGCACGGTTTCTACTGTCAGATTCGCTCTAAGTGCCAAAAAGTGCTGTAAACGGGGAGATAAGCCTATTTTTGCAACAATGGTTAAAATCTTCAATTTTTCATCACAGATGTGCCCAAGATGCCCAAAAGCGCTGGAAACGGTGAGATAAGCCTATTTTTGCAACTTTGGTTAAAATCTTCAATTTTTCGTCACAGATGTGCCCAAGATGCACAAAAGCGCTGGAAACGGTGAGATAAGCCTATTTTTGCAACTTTGGTTAAAATCTTAAATTTTTCATCACAGATGTGCCCAAGGTGCGCAAAAGTGCTGGAAACGGTGAGATAAGCCTAATTTTGCAACAATGTTTAAGGTTTGGAGGTTTCATAGACTAAAGTTGAAAATCAGTGGTTTGACTGCCATAATGAAATAGGGTCACTAATCAACGTGTTTTCTCAAAAGGCCTTCACTCAATTTCCTTGATACTTAAAATGCATACAGTGGATTATAATAATGAAAAAGGATAATTTGAAATCTTGGTTTCAACTCTAAAGGAACTCTTTAAAAAAAAGATTTTAAGTTTTGGAAACCCCAATGAAAAAGTAGCAACTGCACGGTTTCTACTGTCAGATTCGCTCTAAGTGCCAAAAAGTGCTGGAAACGGGGAGATAAGCCTATTTTTGCAACAATGGTTAAAATCTTCAATTTTTCATCACAGATGTGTCCAAGATGCACAAAAGCGCTGGAAACGGTGAGATAAGCCTATTTTTGCAACTTTGGTTAAAATCTTCAATTTTTCATCACAGATGTGCCCAAGATGCACAAAAGCGCTGGAAACGGTGAGATAAGCCTATTTTTGCAACAATGGTTAAAATCTTCAATTTTTCATCACAGATGTGCCCAAGATGCACAAAAGCGCTGGAAACGGTGAGATAAGCCTATTTTTGCAACTTTGGTTAAAATCTTCAATTTTTCATCACAGATGTGCCCAAGATGCACAAAAGCGCTGGAAACGGTGAGATAAGCCTATTTTTGCAACTTTGGTTAAAATCTTCAATTTTTCATCACAGATGTGCCCAAGATGCCCAAAAGCGCTGGAAACGGTGAGATAAGCCTATTTTTGCAACTTTGGTTAAAATCTTACATTTTTCATCACAGATGTGCCCAAGGTGCGCAAAAGTGCTGGAAACGGTGAGATAAGCCTAATTTTGCAACAATGTTTAAGGTTTGGAGGTTTCATAGACTAAAGTTGAAAATTAGTGGTTTGACTGCCATAATGAAATAGGGTCACTAATCAACGTGTTTTCTCAAAAGGCCTTCACTCAATTTCCTTGATACTTAAAATGCATACAGTGGATTATAATAATGAAAAAGGATAATTTGAAATCTTGGTTTCAACTCTAAAGGAACTCTTTAAAAAAAAGATTTTAAGTTTTGGAAACCCCAATGAAAAAGTAGCAACTGCACGGTTTCTACTGTCAGATTCGCTCTAAGTGCCAAAAAGTGCTGTAAACGGGGAGATAAGCCTATTTTTGCAACAATGGTTAAAATCTTCAATTTTTCATCAGAGATGTGCCCAAGATGCGCAAAAGCGCTGGAAACGGTGAGATAAGCCTATTTTTGCAACTTTGGTTAAAATCTTAAATTTTTCATCACAGATGTGCCCAAGATGCCCAAAAGCGCTGGAAACGGTGAGATAAGCCTATTTTTGCAACTTTGGTTAAAATCTTCAATTTTTCATCACAGATGTGTCCAAGATGCGCAAAAGCGCTGGAAACGGTGAGATAAGCCTATTTTTGCAACTTTGGTTAAAATCTTAAATTTTTCATCACAGATGTGCCCAAGGTGCGCAAAAGTGCTGGAAACGGTGAGATAAGCCTAATTTTGCAACAATGTTTAAGGTTTGGAGGTTTCATAGACTAAAGTTGAAAATCAGTGGTTTGACTGCCATAATGAAATAGGGTCACTAATCAACGTGTTTTCTCAAAAGGCCTTCACTCAATTTCCTTGATACTTAAAATGCATACAGTGGATTATAATAATGAAAAAGGATAATTTGAAATCTTGGTTTCAACTCTAAAGGAACTCTTTAAAAAAAAGATTTTAAGTTTTGGAAACCCCAATGAAAAAGTAGCAGCTGCACGGTTTCTACTGTCAGATTGGCTCTAAGTGCCAAAAAGTGCTGGAAACGGGGAGATAAGCCTATTTTTGCAACAATGGTTAAAATCTTCAATTTTTCATCTCAGATGTGCCCAAGATGCGCAAAAGCGCTGGAAACGGTGAGATAAGCCTATTTTTGCAACAATGGTTAAAATCTTCAATTTTTCATCACAGATGTGCCCAAGATGCACAAAAGCGCTGGAAACGGTGAGATAAGCCTATTTTTGCAACTTTGGTTAAAATCTTAAATTTTTCATCACAGATGTGCCCAAGGTGCGCAAAAGTGCTGGAAACGGTGAGATAAGCCTAATTTTGCAACAATGTTTAAGGTTTGGAGGTTTCATAGACTAAAGTTGAAAATCAGTGGTTTGACTGCCATAATGAAATAGGGTCACTAATCAACGTGTTTTCTCAAAAGGCCTTCAGTCAAATTCCTTGATACTTAAAATGCATACAGTGGATTATAATAATGAAAAAGGATAATTTGAAATCTTGGTTTCAACTCTAAAGGAACTCTTTAAAAAAAAGATTTTAAGTTTTGGAAACCCCAATGAAAAAGTAGCAACTGCACGGATTCTACTGTCAGATTGGCTCTAAGTGCCAAAAAGTGCTGGAAACGGGGAGATAAGCCTATTTTTGCAACAATGGTTAAAATCTTCAATTTTTCATCACAGATGTGTCCAAGATGCACAAAAGCGCTGGAAACGGTGAGATAAGCCTAATTTTGCAACAATGTTTAAGGTTTGGAGGTTTCATAGACTAAAGTTGAAAATCAGTGGTTTGACTGCCATAATGAAATAGGGTCACTAATCAACGTGTTTTCTCAAAAGGCCTTCACTCAATTTCCTTGATACTTAAAATGCATACAGTGGATTATAATAATGAAAAAGGATAATTTGAAATCTTGGTTTCAACTCTAAAGGAACTCTTTAAAAAAAAGATTTTAAGTTTTGGAAACCCCAATGAAAAAGTAGCAACTGCACGGTTTCTACTGTCAGATTCGCTCTAAGTGCCAAAAAGTGCTGTAAACGGGGAGATAAGCCTATTTTTGCAACAATGGTTAAAATCTTCAATTTTTCATCACAGATGTGCCCAAGATGCCCAAAAGCGCTGGAAACGGTGAGATAAGCCTATTTTTGCAACTTTGGTTAAAATCTTCATTTTTTCATCACAGATATGCCCAAGGTGCACAAAAGTGCTGGAAACGGTGAGATAAGGCTAATTTTGCAACAATGTTTAAGGTTTGGAGGTTTCATAGACTAAAGTTGAAAATCAGTGGTTTGACTGCCATAATGAAATAGGGTCACTAATCAACGTGTTTTCTCAAAAGGCCTTCAGTCAAATTCCTTGATACTTAAAATGCATACAGTGGATTATAATAATGAAAAAGGATAATTTGAAATCTTGGTTTCAACTCTAAAGGAACTCTTTAAAAAAAAGATTTTAAGTTTTGGAAACCCCAATGAAAAAGTAGCAACTGCACGGTTTCTACTGTCAGATTCGCTCTAAGTGCCAAAAAGTGCTGTAAACGGGGAGATAAGCCTATTTTTGCAACAATGGTTAAAATCTTCAATTTTTCATCACAGATGTGCCCAAGATGCACAAAAGCGCTGGAAACTGTGAGATAAGCCTATTTTTGCAACTTTGGTTAAAATCTTCAATTTTTCATCACAGATGTGCCCAAGATGCACAAAAGCGCTGGAAACGGTGAGATAAGCCTATTTTTGCAACTTTGGTTAAAATCTTCAATTTTTCATCACAGATGTGCCCAAGATGCGCAAAAGCGCTGGAAACGGTGAGATAAGCCTATTTTTGCAACTTTGGTTAAAATCTTAAATTTTTCATCACAGATGTGCCCAAGATGCCCAAAAGCGCTGGAAACGGTGAGATAAGCCTATTTTTGCAACTTTGGTTAAAATCTTCAATTTTTCATCACAGATGTGCCCAAGATGCACAAAAGCGCTGGAAACGGTGAGATAAGCCTATTTTTGCAACTTTGGTTAAAATCTTCAATTTTTCATCACAGATGTGCCCAAGATGCGCAAAAGCGCTGGAAACGGTGAGATAAGCCTATTTTTGCAACTTTGGTTAAAATCTTCATTTTTTCATCACAGATATGCCCAAGGTGCTCAAAAGTGCTGGAAACGGTGAGATAAACCTAATTTTGCAACAATGTTTAAGGTTTGGAGGTTTCATAGACTAAAGTTGAAAATCAGTGGTTTGACTGCCATAATGAAATAGGGTCACTAATCAACGTGTTTTCTCAAAAGGCCTTCAGTCAAATTCCTTGATACTTAAAATGCATACAGTGGATTATAATAATGAAAAAGGATAATTTGAAATCTTGGTTTCAACTCTAAAGGAACTCTTTAAAAAAAAGATTTTAAGTTTTGGAAACCCCAATGAAAAAGTAGCAACTGCACGGATTCTACTGTCAGATTGGCTCTAAGTGCCAAAAAGCGCTGGAAACGGGGAGATAAGCCTATTTTTGCAACAATGGTTAAAATCTTCAATTTTTCATCACAGATGTGTCCAAGATGCGCAAAAGCGCTGGAAACGGTGAGATAAGCCTATTTTTGCAACTTTGGTTAAAATCTTCAATTTTTCATCACAGATGTGTCCAAGATGCGCAAAAGCGCTGGAAACGGTGAGATAAGCCTATTTTTGCAACTTTGGTTAAAATCTTAAATTTTTCATCACAGATGTGCCCAAGGTGCGCAAAAGTGCTGGAAACGGTGAGATAAGCCTAATTTTGCAACAATGTTTAAGGTTTGGAGGTTTCATAGACTAAAGTTGAAAATCAGTGGTTTGACTGCCATAATGAAATAGGGTCACTAATCAACGTGTTTTCTCAAAAGGCCTTCACTCAATTTCCTTGATACTTAAAATGCATACAGTGGATTATAATAATGAAAAAGGATAATTTGAAATCTTGGTTTCAACTCTAAAGGAACTCTTTAAAAAAAAGATTTTAAGTTTTGGAAACCCCAATGAAAAAGTAGCAACTGCACGGTTTCTACTGTCAGATTCGCTCTAAGTGCCAAAAAGTGCTGTAAACGGGGAGATAAGCCTATTTTTGCAACAATGGTTAAAATCTTCAATTTTTCATCACAGATGTGCCCAAGATGCCCAAAAGCGCTGGAAACGGTGAGATAAGCCTATTTTTGCAACTTTGGTTAAAATCTTCATTTTTTCATCACAGATATGCCCAAGGTGCACAAAAGTGCTGGAAACGGTGAGATAAGGCTAATTTTGCAACAATGTTTAAGGTTTGGAGGTTTCATAGACTAAAGTTGAAAATCAGTGGTTTGACTGCCATAATGAAATAGGGTCACTAATCAACGTGTTTTCTCAAAAGGCCTTCAGTCAAATTCCTTGATACTTAAAATGCATACAGTGGATTACAATAATGAAAAAGGATAATTTGAAATCTTGGTTTCAACTCTAAAGGAACTCTTTAAAAAAAAGATTTTAAGTTTTGGAAACCCCAATGAAAAAGTAGCAACTGCACGGTTTCTACTGTCAGATTCGCTCTAAGTGCCAAAAAGTGCTGTAAACGGGGAGATAAGCCTATTTTTGCAACAATGGTTAAAATCTTCAATTTTTCATCACAGATGTGCCCAAGATGCACAAAAGCGCTGGAAACTGTGAGATAAGCCTATTTTTGCAACTTTGGTTAAAATCTTCAATTTTTCATCACAGATGTGCCCAAGATGCACAAAAGCGCTGGAAACGGTGAGATAAGCCTATTTTTGCAACTTTGGTTAAAATCTTCAATTTTTCATCACAGATGTGCCCAAGATGCGCAAAAGCGCTGGAAACGGTGAGATAAGCCTATTTTTGCAACTTTGGTTAAAATCTTAAATTTTTCATCACAGATGTGCCCAAGATGCCCAAAAGCGCTGGAAACGGTGAGATAAGCCTATTTTTGCAACTTTGGTTAAAATCTTCAATTTTTCATCACAGATGTGCCCAAGATGCACAAAAGCGCTGGAAACGGTGAGATAAGCCTATTTTTGCAACTTTGGTTAAAATCTTCAATTTTTCATCACAGATGTGCCCAAGATGCCCAAAAGCGCTGGAAACGGTGAGATAAGCCTATTTTTGCAACTTTGGTTAAAATCTTCATTTTTTCATCACAGATATGCCCAAGGTGCTCAAAAGTGCTGGAAACGGTGAGATAAACCTAATTTTGCAACAATGTTTAAGGTTTGGAGGTTTCATAGACTAAAGTTGAAAATCAGTGGTTTGACTGCCATAATGAAATAGGGTCACTAATCAACGTGTTTTCTCAAAAGGCCTTCAGTCAAATTCCTTGATACTTAAAATGCATACAGTGGATTATAATAATGAAAAAGGATAATTTGAAATCTTGGTTTCAACTCTAAAGGAACTCTTTAAAAAAAAGATTTTAAGTTTTGGAAACCCCAATGAAAAAGTAGCAACTGCACGGATTCTACTGTCAGATTGGCTCTAAGTGCCAAAAAGCGCTGGAAACGGGGAGATAAGCCTATTTTTGCAACTTTGGTTAAAATCTTCAATTTTTCATCTCAGATGTGCCCAAGATGTGCAAAAGCGCTGGAAACGGTGAGATAAGCCTATTTTTGCAACTTTGGTTAAAATCTTCAATTTTTCATCACAGATGTGCCCAAGATGCGCAAAAGCGCTGGAAACGGTGAGATAAGCCTATTTTTGCAACTTTGGTTAAAATCTTCAATTTTTCATCACAGATGTGCCCAAGATGCGCAAAAGCGCTGGAAACGGTGAGATAAGCCTATTTTTGCAACTTTGGTTAAAATCTTAAATTTTTCATCACAGATGTGCCCAAGGTGCGCAAAAGTGCTGGAAACGGTGAGATAAGCCTAATTTTGCAACAATGTTTAAGGTTTGGAGGTTTCATAGACTAAAGTTGAAAATCAGTGGTTTGACTGCCATAATGAAATAGGGTCACTAATCAACGTGTTTTCTCAAAAGGCCTTCACTCAATTTCCTTGATACTTAAAATGCATACAGTGGATTATAATAATGAAAAAGGATAATTTGAAATCTTGGTTTCAACTCTAAAGGAACTCTTTAAAAAAAAGATTTTAAGTTTTGGAAACCCCAATGAAAAAGTAGCAACTGCACGGTTTCTACTGTCAGATTCGCTCTAAGTGCCAAAAAGTGCTGTAAACGGGGAGATAAGCCTATTTTTGCAACAATGGTTAAAATCTTCAATTTT
Organism: Pleuronectes platessa; assembly: GCF_947347685.1. NCBI lineage: Eukaryota > Metazoa > Chordata > Actinopteri > Pleuronectiformes > Pleuronectidae > Pleuronectes > Pleuronectes platessa. The sequence continues at coordinate 209,842 of NW_026519017.1, forward strand.
TCATCACAGATGTGCCCAAGATGCCCAAAAGCGCTGGAAACGGTGAGATAAGCCTATTTTTGCAACTTTGGTTAAAATCTTCATTTTTTCATCACAGATATGCCCAAGGTGCACAAAAGTGCTGGAAACGGTGAGATAAGGCTAATTTTGCAACAATGTTTAAGGTTTGGAGGTTTCATAGACTAAAGTTGAAAATCAGTGGTTTGACTGCCATAATGAAATAGGGTCACTAATCAACGTGTTTTCTCAAAAGGCCTTCAGTCAAATTCCTTGATACTTAAAATGCATACAGTGGATTATAATAATGAAAAAGGATAATTTGAAATCTTGGTTTCAACTCTAAAGGAACTCTTTAAAAAAAAGATTTTAAGTTTTGGAAACCCCAATGAAAAAGTAGCAGCTGCACGGTTTCTACTGTCAGATTGGCTCTAAGTGCCAAAAAGTGCTGGAAACGGGGAGATAAGCCTATTTTTGCAACTTTGGTTAAAATCTTCAATTTTTCATCTCAGATGTGCCCAAGATGCGCAAAAGCGCTGGAAACGGTGAGATAAGCCTATTTTTGCAACTTTGGTTAAAATCTTCAATTTTTCATCACAGATGTGCCCAAGATGCGCAAAAGCGCTGGAAACGGTGAGATAAGCCTATTTTTGCAACTTTGGTTAAAATCTTAAATTTTTCATCACAGATGTGCCCAAGATGCGCAAAAGCGCTGGAAACGGTGAGATAAGCCTATTTTTGCAACTTTGGTTAAAATCTTCATTTTTTCATCACAGATATGCCCAAGGTGCTCAAAAGTGCTGGAAACGGTGAGATAAACCTAATTTTGCAACAATGTTTAAGGTTTGGAGGTTTCATAGACTAAAGTTGAAAATCAGTGGTTTGACTGCCATAATGAAATAGGGTCACTAATCAACGTGTTTTCTCAAAAGGCCTTCAGTCAAATTCCTTGATACTTAAAATGCATACAGTGGATTATAATAATGAAAAAGGATAATTTGAAATCTTGGTTTCAACTCTAAAGGAACTCTTTAAAAAAAAGATTTTAAGTTTTGGAAACCCCAATGAAAAAGTAGCAACTGCACGGATTCTACTGTCAGATTGGCTCTAAGTGCCAAAAAGCGCTGGAAACGGGGAGATAAGCCTATTTTTGCAACAATGGTTAAAATCTTCAATTTTTCATCACAGATGTGTCCAAGATGCGCAAAAGCGCTGGAAACGGTGAGATAAGCCTATTTTTGCAACTTTGGTTAAAATCTTCAATTTTTCATCACAGATGTGTCCAAGATGCGCAAAAGCGCTGGAAACGGTGAGATAAGCCTATTTTTGCAACTTTGGTTAAAATCTTAAATTTTTCATCACAGATGTGCCCAAGATGCCCAAAAGCGCTGGAAACGGTGAGATAAGCCTATTTTTGCAACTTTGGTTAAAATCTTCAATTTTTCATCACAGATGTGCCCAAGATGCGCAAAAGCGCTGGAAACGGTGAGATAAGCCTATTTTTGCAACTTTGGTTAAAATCTTAAATTTTTCATCACAGATGTGCCCAAGGTGCGCAAAAGTGCTGGAAACGGTGAGATAAGCCTAATTTTGCAACAATGTTTAAGGTTTGGAGGTTTCATAGACTAAAGTTGAAAATCAGTGGTTTGACTGCCATAATGAAATAGGGTCACTAATCAACGTGTTTTCTCAAAAGGCCTTCACTCAATTTCCTTGATACTTAAAATGCATACAGTGGATTATAATAATGAAAAAGGATAATTTGAAATCTTGGTTTCAACTCTAAAGGAACTCTTTAAAAAAAAGATTTTAAGTTTTGGAAACCCCAATGAAAAAGTAGCAACTGCACGGTTTCTACTGTCAGATTCGCTCTAAGTGCCAAAAAGTGCTGTAAACGGGGAGATAAGCCTATTTTTGCAACAATGGTTAAAATCTTCAATTTTTCATCACAGATGTGCCCAAGATGCCCAAAAGCGCTGGAAACGGTGAGATAAGCCTATTTTTGCAACTTTGGTTAAAATCTTCAATTTTTCGTCACAGATGTGCCCAAGATGCACAAAAGCGCTGGAAACGGTGAGATAAGCCTATTTTTGCAACTTTGGTTAAAATCTTAAATTTTTCATCACAGATGTGCCCAAGGTGCGCAAAAGTACTGGAAACGGTGAGATAAGCCTAATTTTGCAACAATGTTTAAGGTTTGGAGGTTTCATAGACTAAAGTTGAAAATCAGTGGTTTGACTGCCATAATGAAATAGGGTCACTAATCAACGTGTTTTCTCAAAAGGCCTTCAGTCAAATTCCTTGATACTTAAAATGCATACAGTGGATTATAATAATGAAAAAGGATAATTTGAAATCTTGGTTTCAACTCTAAAGGAACTCTTTAAAAAAAAGATTTTAAGTTTTGGAAACCCCAATGAAAAAGTAGCAACTGCACGGATTCTACTGTCAGATTGGCTCTAAGTGCCAAAAAGCGCTGGAAACGGGGAGATAAGCCTATTTTTGCAACTTTGGTTAAAATCTTCAATTTTTCATCTCAGATGTGCCCAAGATGTGCAAAAGCGCTGGAAACGGTGAGATAAGCCTATTTTTGCAACTTTGGTTAAAATCTTCAATTTTTCATCACAGATGTGCCCAAGATGCGCAAAAGCGCTGGAAACGGTGAGATAAGCCTATTTTTGCAACTTTGGTTAAAATCTTCAATTTTTCATCACAGATGTGCCCAAGATGCGCAAAAGCGCTGGAAACGGTGAGATAAGCCTATTTTTGCAACTTTGGTTAAAATCTTAAATTTTTCATCACAGATGTGCCCAAGGTGCGCAAAAGTGCTGGAAACGGTGAGATAAGCCTAATTTTGCAACAATGTTTAAGGTTTGGAGGTTTCATAGACTAAAGTTGAAAATCAGTGGTTTGACTGCCATAATGAAATAGGGTCACTAATCAACGTGTTTTCTCAAAAGGCCTTCACTCAATTTCCTTGATACTTAAAATGCATACAGTGGATTATAATAATGAAAAAGGATAATTTGAAATCTTGGTTTCAACTCTAAAGGAACTCTTTAAAAAAAAGATTTTAAGTTTTGGAAACCCCAATGAAAAAGTAGCAACTGCACGGTTTCTACTGTCAGATTCGCTCTAAGTGCCAAAAAGTGCTGTAAACGGGGAGATAAGCCTATTTTTGCAACAATGGTTAAAATCTTCAATTTTTCATCACAGATGTGCCCAAGATGCCCAAAAGCGCTGGAAACGGTGAGATAAGCCTATTTTTGCAACTTTGGTTAAAATCTTCATTTTTTCATCACAGATATGCCCAAGGTGCACAAAAGTGCTGGAAACGGTGAGATAAGGCTAATTTTGCAACAATGTTTAAGGTTTGGAGGTTTCATAGACTAAAGTTGAAAATCAGTGGTTTGACTGCCATAATGAAATAGGGTCACTAATCAACGTGTTTTCTCAAAAGGCCTTCAGTCAAATTCCTTGATACTTAAAATGCATACAGTGGATTATAATAATGAAAAAGGATAATTTGAAATCTTGGTTTCAACTCTAAAGGAACTCTTTAAAAAAAAGATTTTAAGTTTTGGAAACCCCAATGAAAAAGTAGCAGCTGCACGGTTTCTACTGTCAGATTGGCTCTAAGTGCCAAAAAGTGCTGGAAACGGGGAGATAAGCCTATTTTTGCAACTTTGGTTAAAATCTTCAATTTTTCATCTCAGATGTGCCCAAGATGCGCAAAAGCGCTGGAAACGGTGAGATAAGCCTATTTTTGCAACTTTGGTTAAAATCTTCAATTTTTCATCACAGATGTGCCCAAGATGCGCAAAAGCGCTGGAAACGGTGAGATAAGCCTATTTTTGCAACTTTGGTTAAAATCTTAAATTTTTCATCACAGATGTGCCCAAGATGCGCAAAAGCGCTGGAAACGGTGAGATAAGCCTATTTTTGCAACTTTGGTTAAAATCTTCATTTTTTCATCACAGATATGCCCAAGGTGCTCAAAAGTGCTGGAAACGGTGAGATAAACCTAATTTTGCAACAATGTTTAAGGTTTGGAGGTTTCATAGACTAAAGTTGAAAATCAGTGGTTTGACTGCCATAATGAAATAGGGTCACTAATCAACGTGTTTTCTCAAAAGGCCTTCAGTCAAATTCCTTGATACTTAAAATGCATACAGTGGATTATAATAATGAAAAAGGATAATTTGAAATCTTGGTTTCAACTCTAAAGGAACTCTTTAAAAAAAAGATTTTAAGTTTTGGAAACCCCAATGAAAAAGTAGCAACTGCACGGATTCTACTGTCAGATTGGCTCTAAGTGCCAAAAAGCGCTGGAAACGGGGAGATAAGCCTATTTTTGCAACAATGGTTAAAATCTTCAATTTTTCATCACAGATGTGTCCAAGATGCGCAAAAGCGCTGGAAACGGTGAGATAAGCCTATTTTTGCAACTTTGGTTAAAATCTTCAATTTTTCATCACAGATGTGTCCAAGATGCGCAAAAGCGCTGGAAACGGTGAGATAAGCCTATTTTTGCAACTTTGGTTAAAATCTTAAATTTTTCATCACAGATGTGCCCAAGATGCCCAAAAGCGCTGGAAACGGTGAGATAAGCCTATTTTTGCAACTTTGGTTAAAATCTTCAATTTTTCATCACAGATGTGCCCAAGATGCGCAAAAGCGCTGGAAACGGTGAGATAAGCCTATTTTTGCAACTTTGGTTAAAATCTTAAATTTTTCATCACAGATGTGCCCAAGGTGCGCAAAAGTGCTGGAAACGGTGAGATAAGCCTAATTTTGCAACAATGTTTAAGGTTTGGAGGTTTCATAGACTAAAGTTGAAAATCAGTGGTTTGACTGCCATAATGAAATAGGGTCACTAATCAACGTGTTTTCTCAAAAGGCCTTCACTCAATTTCCTTGATACTTAAAATGCATACAGTGGATTATAATAATGAAAAAGGATAATTTGAAATCTTGGTTTCAACTCTAAAGGAACTCTTTAAAAAAAAGATTTTAAGTTTTGGAAACCCCAATGAAAAAGTAGCAACTGCACGGTTTCTACTGTCAGATTCGCTCTAAGTGCCAAAAAGTGCTGTAAACGGGGAGATAAGCCTATTTTTGCAACAATGGTTAAAATCTTCAATTTTTCATCACAGATGTGCCCAAGATGCCCAAAAGCGCTGGAAACGGTGAGATAAGCCTATTTTTGCAACTTTGGTTAAAATCTTCAATTTTTCGTCACAGATGTGCCCAAGATGCACAAAAGCGCTGGAAACGGTGAGATAAGCCTATTTTTGCAACTTTGGTTAAAATCTTAAATTTTTCATCACAGATGTGCCCAAGGTGCGCAAAAGTACTGGAAACGGTGAGATAAGCCTAATTTTGCAACAATGTTTAAGGTTTGGAGGTTTCATAGACTAAAGTTGAAAATCAGTGGTTTGACTGCCATAATGAAATAGGGTCACTAATCAACGTGTTTTCTCAAAAGGCCTTCACTCAATTTCCTTGATACTTAAAATGCATACAGTGGATTATAATAATGAAAAAGGATAATTTGAAATCTTGGTTTCAACTCTAAAGGAACTCTTTAAAAAAAAGATTTTAAGTTTTGGAAACCCCAATGAAAAAGTAGCAACTGCACGGTTTCTACTGTCAGATTCGCTCTAAGTGCCAAAAAGTGCTGGAAACGGGGAGATAAGCCTATTTTTGCAACAATGGTTAAAATCTTCAATTTTTCATCACAGATGTGTCCAAGATGCACAAAAGCGCTGGAAACGGTGAGATAAGCCTATTTTTGCAACTTTGGTTAAAATCTTCAATTTTTCATCACAGATGTGCCCAAGATGCACAAAAGCGCTGGAAACGGTGAGATAAGCCTATTTTTGCAACAATGGTTAAAATCTTCAATTTTTCATCACAGATGTGCCCAAGATGCACAAAAGCGCTGGAAACGGTGAGATAAGCCTATTTTTGCAACTTTGGTTAAAATCTTCAATTTTTCATCACAGATGTGCCCAAGATGCACAAAAGCGCTGGAAACGGTGAGATAAGCCTATTTTTGCAACTTTGGTTAAAATCTTCAATTTTTCATCACAGATGTGCCCAAGATGCCCAAAAGCGCTGGAAACGGTGAGATAAGCCTATTTTTGCAACTTTGGTTAAAATCTTACATTTTTCATCACAGATGTGCCCAAGGTGCGCAAAAGTGCTGGAAACGGTGAGATAAGCCTAATTTTGCAACAATGTTTAAGGTTTGGAGGTTTCATAGACTAAAGTTGAAAATTAGTGGTTTGACTGCCATAATGAAATAGGGTCACTAATCAACGTGTTTTCTCAAAAGGCCTTCACTCAATTTCCTTGATACTTAAAATGCATACAGTGGATTATAATAATGAAAAAGGATAATTTGAAATCTTGGTTTCAACTCTAAAGGAACTCTTTAAAAAAAAGATTTTAAGTTTTGGAAACCCCAATGAAAAAGTAGCAACTGCACGGTTTCTACTGTCAGATTCGCTCTAAGTGCCAAAAAGTGCTGTAAACGGGGAGATAAGCCTATTTTTGCAACAATGGTTAAAATCTTCAATTTTTCATCAGAGATGTGCCCAAGATGCGCAAAAGCGCTGGAAACGGTGAGATAAGCCTATTTTTGCAACTTTGGTTAAAATCTTCAATTTTTCATCACATATGTGTCCAAGATGCGCAAAAGCGCTGGAAACGGTGAGATAAGCCTATTTTTGCAACTTTGGTTAAAATCTTAAATTTTTCATCACAGATGTGCCCAAGATGCCCAAAAGCGCTGGAAACGGTGAGATAAGCCTATTTTTGCAACTTTGGTTAAAATCTTCAATTTTTCATCACAGATGTGTCCAAGATGCGCAAAAGCGCTGGAAACGGTGAGATAAGCCTATTTTTGCAACTTTGGTTAAAATCTTAAATTTTTCATCACAGATGTGCCCAAGGTGCGCAAAAGTGCTGGAAACGGTGAGATAAGCCTAATTTTGCAACAATGTTTAAGGTTTGGAGGTTTCATAGACTAAAGTTGAAAATCAGTGGTTTGACTGCCATAATGAAATAGGGTCACTAATCAACGTGTTTTCTCAAAAGGCCTTCACTCAATTTCCTTGATACTTAAAATGCATACAGTGGATTATAATAATGAAAAAGGATAATTTGAAATCTTGGTTTCAACTCTAAAGGAACTCTTTAAAAAAAAGATTTTAAGTTTTGGAAACCCCAATGAAAAAGTAGCAGCTGCACGGTTTCTACTGTCAGATTGGCTCTAAGTGCCAAAAAGTGCTGGAAACGGGGAGATAAGCCTATTTTTGCAACAATGGTTAAAATCTTCAATTTTTCATCTCAGATGTGCCCAAGATGCGCAAAAGCGCTGGAAACGGTGAGATAAGCCTATTTTTGCAACAATGGTTAAAATCTTCAATTTTTCATCACAGATGTGCCCAAGATGCACAAAAGCGCTGGAAACGGTGAGATAAGCCTATTTTTGCAACTTTGGTTAAAATCTTAAATTTTTCATCACAGATGTTCCCAAGGTGCGCAAAAGTGCTGGAAACGGTGAGATAAGCCTAATTTTGCAACAATGTTTAAGGTTTGGAGGTTTCATAGACTAAAGTTGAAAATCAGTGGTTTGACTGCCATAATGAAATAGGGTCACTAATCAACGTGTTTTCTCAAAAGGCCTTCAGTCAAATTCCTTGATACTTAAAATGCATACAGTGGATTATAATAATGAAAAAGGATAATTTGAAATCTTGGTTTCAACTCTAAAGGAACTCTTTAAAAAAAAGATTTTAAGTTTTGGAAACCCCAATGAAAAAGTAGCAACTGCACGGATTCTACTGTCAGATTGGCTCTAAGTGCCAAAAAGCGCTGGAAACGGGGAGATAAGCCTATTTTTGCAACAATGGTTAAAATCTTCAATTTTTCATCACAGATGTGTCCAAGATGCGCAAAAGCGCTGGAAACGGTGAGATAAGCCTATTTTTGCAACTTTGGTTAAAATCTTCAATTTTTCATCACAGATGTGTCCAAGATGCGCAAAAGCGCTGGAAACGGTGAGATAAGCCTATTTTTGCAACTTTGGTTAAAATCTTAAATTTTTCATCACAGATGTGCCCAAGGTGCGCAAAAGTGCTGGAAACGGTGAGATAAGCCTAATTTTGCAACAATGTTTAAGGTTTGGAGGTTTCATAGACTAAAGTTGAAAATCAGTGGTTTGACTGCCATAATGAAATAGGGTCACTAATCAACGTGTTTTCTCAAAAGGCCTTCACTCAATTTCCTTGATACTTAAAATGCATACAGTGGATTATAATAATGAAAAAGGATAATTTGAAATCTTGGTTTCAACTCTAAAGGAACTCTTTAAAAAAAAGATTTTAAGTTTTGGAAACCCCAATGAAAAAGTAGCAACTGCACGGTTTCTACTGTCAGATTCGCTCTAAGTGCCAAAAAGTGCTGTAAACGGGGAGATAAGCCTATTTTTGCAACAATGGTTAAAATCTTCAATTTTTCATCACAGATGTGCCCAAGATGCCCAAAAGCGCTGGAAACGGTGAGATAAGCCTATTTTTGCAACTTTGGTTAAAATCTTCATTTTTTCATCACAGATATGCCCAAGGTGCACAAAAGTGCTGGAAACGGTGAGATAAGGCTAATTTTGCAACAATGTTTAAGGTTTGGAGGTTTCATAGACTAAAGTTGAAAATCAGTGGTTTGACTGCCATAATGAAATAGGGTCACTAATCAACGTGTTTTCTCAAAAGGCCTTCAGTCAAATTCCTTGATACTTAAAATGCATACAGTGGATTACAATAATGAAAAAGGATAATTTGAAATCTTGGTTTCAACTCTAAAGGAACTCTTTAAAAAAAAGATTTTAAGTTTTGGAAACCCCAATGAAAAAGTAGCAACTGCACGGTTTCTACTGTCAGATTCGCTCTAAGTGCCAAAAAGTGCTGTAAACGGGGAGATAAGCCTATTTTTGCAACAATGGTTAAAATCTTCAATTTTTCATCACAGATGTGCCCAAGATGCACAAAAGCGCTGGAAACTGTGAGATAAGCCTATTTTTGCAACTTTGGTTAAAATCTTCAATTTTTCATCACAGATGTGCCCAAGATGCACAAAAGCGCTGGAAACGGTGAGATAAGCCTATTTTTGCAACTTTGGTTAAAATCTTCAATTTTTCATCACAGATGTGCCCAAGATGCGCAAAAGCGCTGGAAACGGTGAGATAAGCCTATTTTTGCAACTTTGGTTAAAATCTTAAATTTTTCATCACAGATGTGCCCAAGATGCCCAAAAGCGCTGGAAACGGTGAGATAAGCCTATTTTTGCAACTTTGGTTAAAATCTTCAATTTTTCATCACAGATGTGCCCAAGATGCACAAAAGCGCTGGAAACGGTGAGATAAGCCTATTTTTGCAACTTTGGTTAAAATCTTCAATTTTTCATCACAGATGTGCCCAAGATGCCCAAAAGCGCTGGAAACGGTGAGATAAGCCTATTTTTGCAACTTTGGTTAAAATCTTCATTTTTTCATCACAGATATGCCCAAGGTGCTCAAAAGTGCTGGAAACGGTGAGATAAACCTAATTTTGCAACAATGTTTAAGGTTTGGAGGTTTCATAGACTAAAGTTGAAAATCAGTGGTTTGACTGCCATAATGAAATAGGGTCACTAATCAACGTGTTTTCTCAAAAGGCCTTCAGTCAAATTCCTTGATACTTAAAATGCATACAGTGGATTATAATAATGAAAAAGGATAATTTGAAATCTTGGTTTCAACTCTAAAGGAACTCTTTAAAAAAAAGATTTTAAGTTTTGGAAACCCCAATGAAAAAGTAGCAACTGCACGGATTCTACTGTCAGATTGGCTCTAAGTGCCAAAAAGCGCTGGAAACGGGGAGATAAGCCTATTTTTGCAACTTTGGTTAAAATCTTCAATTTTTCATCTCAGATGTGCCCAAGATGTGCAAAAGCGCTGGAAACGGTGAGATAAGCCTATTTTTGCAACTTTGGTTAAAATCTTCAATTTTTCATCACAGATGTGCCCAAGATGCGCAAAAGCGCTGGAAACGGTGAGATAAGCCTATTTTTGCAACTTTGGTTAAAATCTTCAATTTTTCATCACAGATGTGCCCAAGATGCGCAAAAGCGCTGGAAACGGTGAGATAAGCCTATTTTTGCAACTTTGGTTAAAATCTTAAATTTTTCATCACAGATGTGCCCAAGGTGCGCAAAAGTGCTGGAAACGGTGAGATAAGCCTAATTTTGCAACAATGTTTAAGGTTTGGAGGTTTCATAGACTAAAGTTGAAAATCAGTGGTTTGACTGCCATAATGAAATAGGGTCACTAATCAACGTGTTTTCTCAAAAGGCCTTCACTCAATTTCCTTGATACTTAAAATGCATACAGTGGATTATAATAATGAAAAAGGATAATTTGAAATCTTGGTTTCAACTCTAAAGGAACTCTTTAAAAAAAAGATTTTAAGTTTTGGAAACCCCAATGAAAAAGTAGCAACTGCACGGTTTCTACTGTCAGATTCGCTCTAAGTGCCAAAAAGTGCTGTAAACGGGGAGATAAGCCTATTTTTGCAACAATGGTTAAAATCTTCAATTTTTCATCACAGATGTGCCCAAGATGCCCAAAAGCGCTGGAAACGGTGAGATAAGCCTATTTTTGCAACTTTGGTTAAAATCTTCATTTTTTCATCACAGATATGCCCAAGGTGCACAAAAGTGCTGGAAACGGTGAGATAAGGCTAATTTTGCAACAATGTTTAAGGTTTGGAGGTTTCATAGACTAAAGTTGAAAATCAGTGGTTTGACTGCCATAATGAAATAGGGTCACTAATCAACGTGTTTTCTCAAAAGGCCTTCAGTCAAATTCCTTGATACTTAAAATGCATACAGTGGATTATAATAATGAAAAAGGATAATTTGAAATCTTGGTTTCAACTCTAAAGGAACTCTTTAAAAAAAAGATTTTAAGTTTTGGAAACCCCAATGAAAAAGTAGCAGCTGCACGGTTTCTACTGTCAGATTGGCTCTAAGTGCCAAAAAGTGCTGGAAACGGGGAGATAAGCCTATTTTTGCAACTTTGGTTAAAATCTTCAATTTTTCATCTCAGATGTGCCCAAGATGCGCAAAAGCGCTGGAAACGGTGAGATAAGCCTATTTTTGCAACTTTGGTTAAAATCTTCAATTTTTCATCACAGATGTGCCCAAGATGCGCAAAAGCGCTGGAAACGGTGAGATAAGCCTATTTTTGCAACTTTGGTTAAAATCTTAAATTTTTCATCACAGATGTGCCCAAGATGCGCAAAAGCGCTGGAAACGGTGAGATAAGCCTATTTTTGCAACTTTGGTTAAAATCTTCATTTTTTCATCACAGATATGCCCAAGGTGCTCAAAAGTGCTGGAAACGGTGAGATAAACCTAATTTTGCAACAATGTTTAAGGTTTGGAGGTTTCATAGACTAAAGTTGAAAATCAGTGGTTTGACTGCCATAATGAAATAGGGTCACTAATCAACGTGTTTTCTCAAAAGGCCTTCAGTCAAATTCCTTGATACTTAAAATGCATACAGTGGATTATAATAATGAAAAAGGATAATTTGAAATCTTGGTTTCAACTCTAAAGGAACTCTTTAAAAAAAAGATTTTAAGTTTTGGAAACCCCAATGAAAAAGTAGCAACTGCACGGATTCTACTGTCAGATTGGCTCTAAGTGCCAAAAAGCGCTGGAAACGGGGAGATAAGCCTATTTTTGCAACAATGGTTAAAATCTTCAATTTTTCATCACAGATGTGTCCAAGATGCGCAAAAGCGCTGGAAACGGTGAGATAAGCCTATTTTTGCAACTTTGGTTAAAATCTTCAATTTTTCATCACAGATGTGTCCAAGATGCGCAAAAGCGCTGGAAACGGTGAGATAAGCCTATTTTTGCAACTTTGGTTAAAATCTTAAATTTTTCATCACAGATGTGCCCAAGATGCCCAAAAGCGCTGGAAACGGTGAGATAAGCCTATTTTTGCAACTTTGGTTAAAATCTTCAATTTTTCATCACAGATGTGCCCAAGATGCGCAAAAGCGCTGGAAACGGTGAGATAAGCCTATTTTTGCAACTTTGGTTAAAATCTTAAATTTTTCATCACAGATGTGCCCAAGGTGCGCAAAAGTGCTGGAAACGGTGAGATAAGCCTAATTTTGCAACAATGTTTAAGGTTTGGAGGTTTCATAGACTAAAGTTGAAAATCAGTGGTTTGACTGCCATAATGAAATAGGGTCACTAATCACCGTGTTTTCTCAAAAGGCCTTCACTCAATTTCCTTGATACTTAAAATGCATACAGTGGATTATAATAATGAAAAAGGATAATTTGAAATCTTGGTTTCAACTCTAAAGGAACTCTTTAAAAAAAAGATTTTAAGTTTTGGAAACCCCAATGAAAAAGTAGCAACTGCACGGTTTCTACTGTCAGATTCGCTCTAAGTGCCAAAAAGTGCTGTAAACGGGGAGATAAGCCTATTTTTGCAACAATGGTTAAAATCTTCAATTTTTCATCACAGATGTGCCCAAGATGCCCAAAAGCGCTGGAAACGGTGAGATAAGCCTATTTTTGCAACTTTGGTTAAAATCTTCAATTTTTCGTCACAGATGTGCCCAAGATGCACAAAAGCGCTGGAAACGGTGAGATAAGCCTATTTTTGCAACTTTGGTTAAAATCTTAAATTTTTCATCACAGATGTGCCCAAGGTGCGCAAAAGTACTGGAAACGGTGAGATAAGCCTAATTTTGCAACAATGTTTAAGGTTTGGAGGTTTCATAGACTAAAGTTGAAAATCAGTGGTTTGACTGCCATAATGAAATAGGGTCACTAATCAACGTGTTTTCTCAAAAGGCCTTCACTCAATTTCCTTGATACTTAAAATGCATACAGTGGATTATAATAATGAAAAAGGATAATTTGAAATCTTGGTTTCAACTCTAAAGGAACTCTTTAAAAAAAAGATTTTAAGTTTTGGAAACCCCAATGAAAAAGTAGCAACTGCACGGTTTCTACTGTCAGATTCGCTCTAAGTGCCAAAAAGTGCTGGAAACGGGGAGATAAGCCTATTTTTGCAACAATGGTTAAAATCTTCAATTTTTCATCACAGATGTGTCCAAGATGCACAAAAGCGCTGGAAACGGTGAGATAAGCCTATTTTTGCAACTTTGGTTAAAATCTTCAATTTTTCATCACAGATGTGCCCAAGATGCACAAAAGCGCTGGAAACGGTGAGATAAGCCTATTTTTGCAACAATGGTTAAAATCTTCAATTTTTCATCACAGATGTGCCCAAGATGCACAAAAGCGCTGGAAACGGTGAGATAAGCCTATTTTTGCAACTTTGGTTAAAATCTTCAATTTTTCATCACAGATGTGCCCAAGATGCACAAAAGCGCTGGAAACGGTGAGATAAGCCTATTTTTGCAACTTTGGTTAAAATCTTCAATTTTTCATCACAGATGTGCCCAAGATGCCCAAAAGCGCTGGAAACGGTGAGATAAGCCTATTTTTGCAACTTTGGTTAAAATCTTACATTTTTCATCACAGATGTGCCCAAGGTGCGCAAAAGTGCTGGAAACGGTGAGATAAGCCTAATTTTGCAACAATGTTTAAGGTTTGGAGGTTTCATAGACTAAAGTTGAAAATTAGTGGTTTGACTGCCATAATGAAATAGGGTCACTAATCAACGTGTTTTCTCAAAAGGCCTTCACTCAATTTCCTTGATACTTAAAATGCATACAGTGGATTATAATAATGAAAAAGGATAATTTGAAATCTTGGTTTCAACTCTAAAGGAACTCTTTAAAAAAAAGATTTTAAGTTTTGGAAACCCCAATGAAAAAGTAGCAACTGCACGGTTTCTACTGTCAGATTCGCTCTAAGTGCCAAAAAGTGCTGTAAACGGGGAGATAAGCCTATTTTTGCAACAATGGTTAAAATCTTCAATTTTTCATCAGAGATGTGCCCAAGATGCGCAAAAGCGCTGGAAACGGTGAGATAAGCCTATTTTTGCAACTTTGGTTAAAATCTTCAATTTTTCATCACATATGTGTCCAAGATGCGCAAAAGCGCTGGAAACGGTGAGATAAGCCTATTTTTGCAACTTTGGTTAAAATCTTAAATTTTTCATCACAGATGTGCCCAAGATGCCCAAAAGCGCTGGAAACGGTGAGATAAGCCTATTTTTGCAACTTTGGTTAAAATCTTCAATTTTTCATCACAGATGTGTCCAAGATGCGCAAAAGCGCTGGAAACGGTGAGATAAGCCTATTTTTGCAACTTTGGTTAAAATCTTAAATTTTTCATCACAGATGTGCCCAAGGTGCGCAAAAGTGCTGGAAACGGTGAGATAAGCCTAATTTTGCAACAATGTTTAAGGTTTGGAGGTTTCATAGACTAAAGTTGAAAATCAGTGGTTTGACTGCCATAATGAAATAGGGTCACTAATCAACGTGTTTTCTCAAAAGGCCTTCACTCAATTTCCTTGATACTTAAAATGCATACAGTGGATTATAATAATGAAAAAGGATAATTTGAAATCTTGGTTTCAACTCTAAAGGAACTCTTTAAAAAAAAGATTTTAAGTTTTGGAAACCCCAATGAAAAAGTAGCAGCTGCACGGTTTCTACTGTCAGATTGGCTCTAAGTGCCAAAAAGTGCTGGAAACGGGGAGATAAGCCTATTTTTGCAACAATGGTTAAAATCTTCAATTTTTCATCTCAGATGTGCCCAAGATGCGCAAAAGCGCTGGAAACGGTGAGATAAGCCTATTTTTGCAACAATGGTTAAAATCTTCAATTTTTCATCACAGATGTGCCCAAGATGCACAAAAGCGCTGGAAACGGTGAGATAAGCCTATTTTTGCAACTTTGGTTAAAATCTTAAATTTTTCATCACAGATGTTCCCAAGGTGCGCAAAAGTGCTGGAAACGGTGAGATAAGCCTAATTTTGCAACAATGTTTAAGGTTTGGAGGTTTCATAGACTAAAGTTGAAAATCAGTGGTTTGACTGCCATAATGAAATAGGGTCACTAATCAACGTGTTTTCTCAAAAGGCCTTCAGTCAAATTCCTTGATACTTAAAATGCATACAGTGGATTATAATAATGAAAAAGGATAATTTGAAATCTTGGTTTCAACTCTAAAGGAACTCTTTAAAAAAAAGATTTTAAGTTTTGGAAACCCCAATGAAAAAGTAGCAACTGCACGGATTCTACTGTCAGATTGGCTCTAAGTGCCAAAAAGCGCTGGAAACGGGGAGATAAGCCTATTTTTGCAACAATGGTTAAAATCTTCAATTTTTCATCACAGATGTGTCCAAGATGCGCAAAAGCGCTGGAAACGGTGAGATAAGCCTATTTTTGCAACTTTGGTTAAAATCTTCAATTTTTCATCACAGATGTGTCCAAGATGCGCAAAAGCGCTGGAAACGGTGAGATAAGCCTATTTTTGCAACTTTGGTTAAAATCTTAAATTTTTCATCACAGATGTGCCCAAGGTGCGCAAAAGTGCTGGAAACGGTGAGATAAGCCTAATTTTGCAACAATGTTTAAGGTTTGGAGGTTTCATAGACTAAAGTTGAAAATCAGTGGTTTGACTGCCATAATGAAATAGGGTCACTAATCAACGTGTTTTCTCAAAAGGCCTTCACTCAATTTCCTTGATACTTAAAATGCATACAGTGGATTATAATAATGAAAAAGGATAATTTGAAATCTTGGTTTCAACTCTAAAGGAACTCTTTAAAAAAAAGATTTTAAGTTTTGGAAACCCCAATGAAAAAGTAGCAACTGCACGGTTTCTACTGTCAGATTCGCTCTAAGTGCCAAAAAGTGCTGTAAACGGGGAGATAAGCCTATTTTTGCAACAATGGTTAAAATCTTCAATTTTTCATCACAGATGTGCCCAAGATGCCCAAAAGCGCTGGAAACGGTGAGATAAGCCTATTTTTGCAACTTTGGTTAAAATCTTCATTTTTTCATCACAGATATGCCCAAGGTGCACAAAAGTGCTGGAAACGGTGAGATAAGGCTAATTTTGCAACAATGTTTAAGGTTTGGAGGTTTCATAGACTAAAGTTGAAAATCAGTGGTTTGACTGCCATAATGAAATAGGGTCACTAATCAACGTGTTTTCTCAAAAGGCCTTCAGTCAAATTCCTTGATACTTAAAATGCATACAGTGGATTACAATAATGAAAAAGGATAATTTGAAATCTTGGTTTCAACTCTAAAGGAACTCTTTAAAAAAAAGATTTTAAGTTTTGGAAACCCCAATGAAAAAGTAGCAACTGCACGGTTTCTACTGTCAGATTCGCTCTAAGTGCCAAAAAGTGCTGTAAACGGGGAGATAAGCCTATTTTTGCAACAATGGTTAAAATCTTCAATTTTTCATCACAGATGTGCCCAAGATGCACAAAAGCGCTGGAAACTGTGAGATAAGCCTATTTTTGCAACTTTGGTTAAAATCTTCAATTTTTCATCACAGATGTGCCCAAGATGCACAAAAGCGCTGGAAACGGTGAGATAAGCCTATTTTTGCAACTTTGGTTAAAATCTTCAATTTTTCATCACAGATGTGCCCAAGATGCGCAAAAGCGCTGGAAACGGTGAGATAAGCCTATTTTTGCAACTTTGGTTAAAATCTTAAATTTTTCATCACAGATGTGCCCAAGATGCCCAAAAGCGCTGGAAACGGTGAGATAAGCCTATTTTTGCAACTTTGGTTAAAATCTTCAATTTTTCATCACAGATGTGCCCAAGATGCACAAAAGCGCTGGAAACGGTGAGATAAGCCTATTTTTGCAACTTTGGTTAAAATCTTCAATTTTTCATCACAGATGTGCCCAAGATGCCCAAAAGCGCTGGAAACGGTGAGATAAGCCTATTTTTGCAACTTTGGTTAAAATCTTCATTTTTTCATCACAGATATGCCCAAGGTGCTCAAAAGTGCTGGAAACGGTGAGATAAACCTAATTTTGCAACAATGTTTAAGGTTTGGAGGTTTCATAGACTAAAGTTGAAAATCAGTGGTTTGACTGCCATAATGAAATAGGGTCACTAATCAACGTGTTTTCTCAAAAGGCCTTCAGTCAAATTCCTTGATACTTAAAATGCATACAGTGGATTATAATAATGAAAAAGGATAATTTGAAATCTTGGTTTCAACTCTAAAGGAACTCTTTAAAAAAAAGATTTTAAGTTTTGGAAACCCCAATGAAAAAGTAGCAACTGCACGGATTCTACTGTCAGATTGGCTCTAAGTGCCAAAAAGCGCTGGAAACGGGGAGATAAGCCTATTTTTGCAACTTTGGTTAAAATCTTCAATTTTTCATCTCAGATGTGCCCAAGATGTGCAAAAGCGCTGGAAACGGTGAGATAAGCCTATTTTTGCAACTTTGGTTAAAATCTTCAATTTTTCATCACAGATGTGCCCAAGATGCGCAAAAGCGCTGGAAACGGTGAGATAAGCCTATTTTTGCAACTTTGGTTAAAATCTTCAATTTTTCATCACAGATGTGCCCAAGATGCGCAAAAGCGCTGGAAACGGTGAGATAAGCCTATTTTTGCAACTTTGGTTAAAATCTTAAATTTTTCATCACAGATGTGCCCAAGGTGCGCAAAAGTGCTGGAAACGGTGAGATAAGCCTAATTTTGCAACAATGTTTAAGGTTTGGAGGTTTCATAGACTAAAGTTGAAAATCAGTGGTTTGACTGCCATAATGAAATAGGGTCACTAATCAACGTGTTTTCTCAAAAGGCCTTCACTCAATTTCCTTGATACTTAAAATGCATACAGTGGATTATAATAATGAAAAAGGATAATTTGAAATCTTGGTTTCAACTCTAAAGGAACTCTTTAAAAAAAAGATTTTAAGTTTTGGAAACCCCAATGAAAAAGTAGCAACTGCACGGTTTCTACTGTCAGATTCGCTCTAAGTGCCAAAAAGTGCTGTAAACGGGGAGATAAGCCTATTTTTGCAACAATGGTTAAAATCTTCAATTTTTCATCACAGATGTGCCCAAGATGCCCAAAAGCGCTGGAAACGGTGAGATAAGCCTATTTTTGCAACTTTGGTTAAAATCTTCATTTTTTCATCACAGATATGCCCAAGGTGCACAAAAGTGCTGGAAACGGTGAGATAAGGCTAATTTTGCAACAATGTTTAAGGTTTGGAGGTTTCATAGACTAAAGTTGAAAATCAGTGGTTTGACTGCCATAATGAAATAGGGTCACTAATCAACGTGTTTTCTCAAAAGGCCTTCAGTCAAATTCCTTGATACTTAAAATGCATACAGTGGATTATAATAATGAAAAAGGATAATTTGAAATCTTGGTTTCAACTCTAAAGGAACTCTTTAAAAAAAAGATTTTAAGTTTTGGAAACCCCAATGAAAAAGTAGCAGCTGCACGGTTTCTACTGTCAGATTGGCTCTAAGTGCCAAAAAGTGCTGGAAACGGGGAGATAAGCCTATTTTTGCAACTTTGGTTAAAATCTTCAATTTTTCATCTCAGATGTGCCCAAGATGCGCAAAAGCGCTGGAAACGGTGAGATAAGCCTATTTTTGCAACTTTGGTTAAAATCTTCAATTTTTCATCACAGATGTGCCCAAGATGCGCAAAAGCGCTGGAAACGGTGAGATAAGCCTATTTTTGCAACTTTGGTTAAAATCTTAAATTTTTCATCACAGATGTGCCCAAGATGCGCAAAAGCGCTGGAAACGGTGAGATAAGCCTATTTTTGCAACTTTGGTTAAAATCTTCATTTTTTCATCACAGATATGCCCAAGGTGCTCAAAAGTGCTGGAAACGGTGAGATAAACCTAATTTTGCAACAATGTTTAAGGTTTGGAGGTTTCATAGACTAAAGTTGAAAATCAGTGGTTTGACTGCCATAATGAAATAGGGTCACTAATCAACGTGTTTTCTCAAAAGGCCTTCAGTCAAATTCCTTGATACTTAAAATGCATACAGTGGATTATAATAATGAAAAAGGATAATTTGAAATCTTGGTTTCAACTCTAAAGGAACTCTTTAAAAAAAAGATTTTAAGTTTTGGAAACCCCAATGAAAAAGTAGCAACTGCACGGATTCTACTGTCAGATTGGCTCTAAGTGCCAAAAAGCGCTGGAAACGGGGAGATAAGCCTATTTTTGCAACAATGGTTAAAATCTTCAATTTTTCATCACAGATGTGTCCAAGATGCGCAAAAGCGCTGGAAACGGTGAGATAAGCCTATTTTTGCAACTTTGGTTAAAATCTTCAATTTTTCATCACAGATGTGTCCAAGATGCGCAAAAGCGCTGGAAACGGTGAGATAAGCCTATTTTTGCAACTTTGGTTAAAATCTTAAATTTTTCATCACAGATGTGCCCAAGATGCCCAAAAGCGCTGGAAACGGTGAGATAAGCCTATTTTTGCAACTTTGGTTAAAATCTTCAATTTTTCATCACAGATGTGCCCAAGATGCGCAAAAGCGCTGGAAACGGTGAGATAAGCCTATTTTTGCAACTTTGGTTAAAATCTTAAATTTTTCATCACAGATGTGCCCAAGGTGCGCAAAAGTGCTGGAAACGGTGAGATAAGCCTAATTTTGCAACAATGTTTAAGGTTTGGAGGTTTCATAGACTAAAGTTGAAAATCAGTGGTTTGACTGCCATAATGAAATAGGGTCACTAATCAACGTGTTTTCTCAAAAGGCCTTCACTCAATTTCCTTGATACTTAAAATGCATACAGTGGATTATAATAATGAAAAAGGATAATTTGAAATCTTGGTTTCAACTCTAAAGGAACTCTTTAAAAAAAAGATTTTAAGTTTTGGAAACCCCAATGAAAAAGTAGCAACTGCACGGTTTCTACTGTCAGATTCGCTCTAAGTGCCAAAAAGTGCTGTAAACGGGGAGATAAGCCTATTTTTGCAACAATGGTTAAAATCTTCAATTTTTCATCACAGATGTGCCCAAGATGCCCAAAAGCGCTGGAAACGGTGAGATAAGCCTATTTTTGCAACTTTGGTTAAAATCTTCAATTTTTCGTCACAGATGTGCCCAAGATGCACAAAAGCGCTGGAAACGGTGAGATAAGCCTATTTTTGCAACTTTGGTTAAAATCTTAAATTTTTCATCACAGATGTGCCCAAGGTGCGCAAAAGTGCTGGAAACGGTGAGATAAGCCTAATTTTGCAACAATGTTTAAGGTTTGGAGGTTTCATAGACTAAAGTTGAAAATCAGTGGTTTGACTGCCATAATGAAATAGGGTCACTAATCAACGTGTTTTCTCAAAAGGCCTTCACTCAATTTCCTTGATACTTAAAATGCATACAGTGGATTATAATAATGAAAAAGGATAATTTGAAATCTTGGTTTCAACTCTAAAGGAACTCTTTAAAAAAAAGATTTTAAGTTTTGGAAACCCCAATGAAAAAGTAGCAACTGCACGGTTTCTACTGTCAGATTCGCTCTAAGTGCCAAAAAGTGCTGGAAACGGGGAGATAAGCCTATTTTTGCAACAATGGTTAAAATCTTCAATTTTTCATCACAGATGTGTCCAAGATGCACAAAAGCGCTGGAAACGGTGAGATAAGCCTATTTTTGCAACTTTGGTTAAAATCTTCAATTTTTCATCACAGATGTGCCCAAGATGCACAAAAGCGCTGGAAACGGTGAGATAAGCCTATTTTTGCAACAATGGTTAAAATCTTCAATTTTTCATCACAGATGTGCCCAAGATGCACAAAAGCGCTGGAAACGGTGAGATAAGCCTATTTTTGCAACTTTGGTTAAAATCTTCAATTTTTCATCACAGATGTGCCCAAGATGCACAAAAGCGCTGGAAACGGTGAGATAAGCCTATTTTTGCAACTTTGGTTAAAATCTTCAATTTTTCATCACAGATGTGCCCAAGATGCCCAAAAGCGCTGGAAACGGTGAGATAAGCCTATTTTTGCAACTTTGGTTAAAATCTTACATTTTTCATCACAGATGTGCCCAAGGTGCGCAAAAGTGCTGGAAACGGTGAGATAAGCCTAATTTTGCAACAATGTTTAAGGTTTGGAGGTTTCATAGACTAAAGTTGAAAATTAGTGGTTTGACTGCCATAATGAAATAGGGTCACTAATCAACGTGTTTTCTCAAAAGGCCTTCACTCAATTTCCTTGATACTTAAAATGCATACAGTGGATTATAATAATGAAAAAGGATAATTTGAAATCTTGGTTTCAACTCTAAAGGAACTCTTTAAAAAAAAGATTTTAAGTTTTGGAAACCCCAATGAAAAAGTAGCAACTGCACGGTTTCTACTGTCAGATTCGCTCTAAGTGCCAAAAAGTGCTGTAAACGGGGAGATAAGCCTATTTTTGCAACAATGGTTAAAATCTTCAATTTTTCATCAGAGATGTGCCCAAGATGCGCAAAAGCGCTGGAAACGGTGAGATAAGCCTATTTTTGCAACTTTGGTTAAAATCTTCAATTTTTCATCACAGATGTGTCCAAGATGCGCAAAAGCGCTGGAAACGGTGAGATAAGCCTATTTTTGCAACTTTGGTTAAAATCTTAAATTTTTCATCACAGATGTGCCCAAGATGCCCAAAAGCGCTGGAAACGGTGAGATAAGCCTATTTTTGCAACTTTGGTTAAAATCTTCAATTTTTCATCACAGATGTGTCCAAGATGCGCAAAAGCGCTGGAAACGGTGAGATAAGCCTATTTTTGCAACTTTGGTTAAAATCTTAAATTTTTCATCACAGATGTGCCCAAGGTGCGCAAAAGTGCTGGAAACGGTGAGATAAGCCTAATTTTGCAACAATGTTTAAGGTTTGGAGGTTTCATAGACTAAAGTTGAAAATCAGTGGTTTGACTGCCATAATGAAATAGGGTCACTAATCAACGTGTTTTCTCAAAAGGCCTTCACTCAATTTCCTTGATACTTAAAATGCATACAGTGGATTATAATAATGAAAAAGGATAATTTGAAATCTTGGTTTCAACTCTAAAGGAACTCTTTAAAAAAAAGATTTTAAGTTTTGGAAACCCCAATGAAAAAGTAGCAGCTGCACGGTTTCTACTGTCAGATTGGCTCTAAGTGCCAAAAAGTGCTGGAAACGGGGAGATAAGCCTATTTTTGCAACAATGGTTAAAATCTTCAATTTTTCATCTCAGATGTGCCCAAGATGCGCAAAAGCGCTGGAAACGGTGAGATAAGCCTATTTTTGCAACAATGGTTAAAATCTTCAATTTTTCATCACAGATGTGCCCAAGATGCACAAAAGCGCTGGAAACGGTGAGATAAGCCTATTTTTGCAACTTTGGTTAAAATCTTAAATTTTTCATCACAGATGTTCCCAAGGTGCGCAAAAGTGCTGGAAACGGTGAGATAAGCCTAATTTTGCAACAATGTTTAAGGTTTGGAGGTTTCATAGACTAAAGTTGAAAATCAGTGGTTTGACTGCCATAATGAAATAGGGTCACTAATCAACGTGTTTTCTCAAAAGGCCTTCAGTCAAATTCCTTGATACTTAAAATGCATACAGTGGATTATAATAATGAAAAAGGATAATTTGAAATCTTGGTTTCAACTCTAAAGGAACTCTTTAAAAAAAAGATTTTAAGTTTTGGAAACCCCAATGAAAAAGTAGCAACTGCACGGATTCTACTGTCAGATTGGCTCTAAGTGCCAAAAAGTGCTGGAAACGGGGAGATAAGCCTATTTTTGCAACAATGGTTAAAATCTTCAATTTTTCATCACAGATGTGTCCAAGATGCACAAAAGCGCTGGAAACGGTGAGATAAGCCTAATTTTGCAACAATGTTTAAGGTTTGGAGGTTTCATAGACTAAAGTTGAAAATCAGTGGTTTGACTGCCATAATGAAATAGGGTCACTAATCAACGTGTTTTCTCAAAAGGCCTTCACTCAATTTCCTTGATACTTAAAATGCATACAGTGGATTATAATAATGAAAAAGGATAATTTGAAATCTTGGTTTCAACTCTAAAGGAACTCTTTAAAAAAAAGATTTTAAGTTTTGGAAACCCCAATGAAAAAGTAGCAACTGCACGGTTTCTACTGTCAGATTCGCTCTAAGTGCCAAAAAGTGCTGTAAACGGGGAGATAAGCCTATTTTTGCAACAATGGTTAAAATCTTCAATTTTTCATCACAGATGTGCCCAAGATGCCCAAAAGCGCTGGAAACGGTGAGATAAGCCTATTTTTGCAACTTTGGTTAAAATCTTCATTTTTTCATCACAGATATGCCCAAGGTGCACAAAAGTGCTGGAAACGGTGAGATAAGGCTAATTTTGCAACAATGTTTAAGGTTTGGAGGTTTCATAGACTAAAGTTGAAAATCAGTGGTTTGACTGCCATAATGAAATAGGGTCACTAATCAACGTGTTTTCTCAAAAGGCCTTCAGTCAAATTCCTTGATACTTAAAATGCATACAGTGGATTATAATAATGAAAAAGGATAATTTGAAATCTTGGTTTCAACTCTAAAGGAACTCTTTAAAAAAAAGATTTTAAGTTTTGGAAACCCCAATGAAAAAGTAGCAACTGCACGGTTTCTACTGTCAGATTCGCTCTAAGTGCCAAAAAGTGCTGTAAACGGGGAGATAAGCCTATTTTTGCAACAATGGTTAAAATCTTCAATTTTTCATCACAGATGTGCCCAAGATGCACAAAAGCGCTGGAAACTGTGAGATAAGCCTATTTTTGCAACTTTGGTTAAAATCTTCAATTTTTCATCACAGATGTGCCCAAGATGCACAAAAGCGCTGGAAACGGTGAGATAAGCCTATTTTTGCAACTTTGGTTAAAATCTTCAATTTTTCATCACAGATGTGCCCAAGATGCGCAAAAGCGCTGGAAACGGTGAGATAAGCCTATTTTTGCAACTTTGGTTAAAATCTTAAATTTTTCATCACAGATGTGCCCAAGATGCCCAAAAGCGCTGGAAACGGTGAGATAAGCCTATTTTTGCAACTTTGGTTAAAATCTTCAATTTTTCATCACAGATGTGCCCAAGATGCACAAAAGCGCTGGAAACGGTGAGATAAGCCTATTTTTGCAACTTTGGTTAAAATCTTCAATTTTTCATCACAGATGTGCCCAAGATGCGCAAAAGCGCTGGAAACGGTGAGATAAGCCTATTTTTGCAACTTTGGTTAAAATCTTCATTTTTTCATCACAGATATGCCCAAGGTGCTCAAAAGTGCTGGAAACGGTGAGATAAACCTAATTTTGCAACAATGTTTAAGGTTTGGAGGTTTCATAGACTAAAGTTGAAAATCAGTGGTTTGACTGCCATAATGAAATAGGGTCACTAATCAACGTGTTTTCTCAAAAGGCCTTCAGTCAAATTCCTTGATACTTAAAATGCATACAGTGGATTATAATAATGAAAAAGGATAATTTGAAATCTTGGTTTCAACTCTAAAGGAACTCTTTAAAAAAAAGATTTTAAGTTTTGGAAACCCCAATGAAAAAGTAGCAACTGCACGGATTCTACTGTCAGATTGGCTCTAAGTGCCAAAAAGCGCTGGAAACGGGGAGATAAGCCTATTTTTGCAACAATGGTTAAAATCTTCAATTTTTCATCACAGATGTGTCCAAGATGCGCAAAAGCGCTGGAAACGGTGAGATAAGCCTATTTTTGCAACTTTGGTTAAAATCTTCAATTTTTCATCACAGATGTGTCCAAGATGCGCAAAAGCGCTGGAAACGGTGAGATAAGCCTATTTTTGCAACTTTGGTTAAAATCTTAAATTTTTCATCACAGATGTGCCCAAGGTGCGCAAAAGTGCTGGAAACGGTGAGATAAGCCTAATTTTGCAACAATGTTTAAGGTTTGGAGGTTTCATAGACTAAAGTTGAAAATCAGTGGTTTGACTGCCATAATGAAATAGGGTCACTAATCAACGTGTTTTCTCAAAAGGCCTTCACTCAATTTCCTTGATACTTAAAATGCATACAGTGGATTATAATAATGAAAAAGGATAATTTGAAATCTTGGTTTCAACTCTAAAGGAACTCTTTAAAAAAAAGATTTTAAGTTTTGGAAACCCCAATGAAAAAGTAGCAACTGCACGGTTTCTACTGTCAGATTCGCTCTAAGTGCCAAAAAGTGCTGTAAACGGGGAGATAAGCCTATTTTTGCAACAATGGTTAAAATCTTCAATTTTTCATCACAGATGTGCCCAAGATGCACAAAAGCGCTGGAAACGGTGAGATAAGCCTATTTTTGCAACTTTGGTTAAAATCTTCAATTTTTCATCACAGATGTGCCCAAGATGCGCAAAAGCGCTGGAAACGGTGAGATAAGCCTATTTTTGCAACTTTGGTTAAAATCTTCAATTTTTCATCACAGATGTGTCCAAGATGCGCAAAAGCGCTGGAAACGGTGAGATAAGCCTATTTTTGCAACTTTGGTTAAAATCTTAAATTTTTCATCACAGATGTGCCCAAGGTGCGCAAAAGTGCTGGAAACGGTGAGATAAGCCTAATTTTGCAACAATGTTTAAGGTTTGGAGGTTTCATAGACTAAAGTTGAAAATCAGTGGTTTGACTGCCATAATGAAATAGGGTCACTAATCAACGTGTTTTCTCAAAAGGCCTTCACTCAATTTCCTTGATACTTAAAATGCATACAGTGGATTATAATAATGAAAAAGGATAATTTGAAATCTTGGTTTCAACTCTAAAGGAACTCTTTAAAAAAAAGATTTTAAGTTTTGGAAACCCCAATGAAAAAGTAGCAACTGCACGGTTTCTACTGTCAGATTCGCTCTAAGTGCCAAAAAGTGCTGTAAACGGGGAGATAAGCCTATTTTTGCAACAATGGTTAAAATCTTCAATTTTTCATCACAGATGTGCCCAAGATGCACAAAAGCGCTGGAAACGGTGAGATAAGCCTATTTTTGCAACTTTGGTTAAAATCTTCAATTTTTCATCACAGATGTGCCCAAGATGCGCAAAAGCGCTGGAAACGGTGAGATAAGCCTATTTTTGCAACTTTGGTTAAAATCTTAAATTTTTCATCACAGATGTGCCCAAGATGCCCAAAAGCGCTGGAAACGGTGAGATAAGCCTATTTTTGCAACTTTGGTTAAAATCTTCAATTTTTCATCACAGATGTGCCCAAGATGCACAAAAGCGCTGGAAACGGTGAGATAAGCCTATTTTTGCAACTTTGGTTAAAATCTTCAATTTTTCATCACAGATGTGCCCAAGATGCCCAAAAGCGCTGGAAACGGTGAGATAAGCCTATTTTTGCAACTTTGGTTAAAATCTTCATTTTTTCATCACAGATATGCCCAAGGTGCTCAAAAGTGCTGGAAACGGTGAGATAAACCTAATTTTGCAACAATGTTTAAGGTTTGGAGGTTTCATAGACTAAAGTTGAAAATCAGTGGTTTGACTGCCATAATGAAATAGGGTCACTAATCAACGTGTTTTCTCAAAAGGCCTTCAGTCAAATTCCTTGATACTTAAAATGCATACAGTGGATTATAATAATGAAAAAGGATAATTTGAAATCTTGGTTTCAACTCTAAAGGAACTCTTTAAAAAAAAGATTTTAAGTTTTGGAAACCCCAATGAAAAAGTAGCAACTGCACGGATTCTACTGTCAGATTGGCTCTAAGTGCCAAAAAGCGCTGGAAACGGGGAGATAAGCCTATTTTTGCAACAATGGTTAAAATCTTCAATTTTTCATCACAGATGTGTCCAAGATGCGCAAAAGCGCTGGAAACGGTGAGATAAGCCTATTTTTGCAACTTTGGTTAAAATCTTCAATTTTTCATCACAGATGTGTCCAAGATGCGCAAAAGCGCTGGAAACGGTGAGATAAGCCTATTTTTGCAACTTTGGTTAAAATCTTAAATTTTTCATCACAGATGTGCCCAAGGTGCGCAAAAGTGCTGGAAACGGTGAGATAAGCCTAATTTTGCAACAATGTTTAAGGTTTGGAGGTTTCATAGACTAAAGTTGAAAATCAGTGGTTTGACTGCCATAATGAAATAGGGTCACTAATCAACGTGTTTTCTCAAAAGGCCTTCACTCAATTTCCTTGATACTTAAAATGCATACAGTGGATTATAATAATGAAAAAGGATAATTTGAAATCTTGGTTTCAACTCTAAAGGAACTCTTTAAAAAAAAGATTTTAAGTTTTGGAAACCCCAATGAAAAAGTAGCAGCTGCACGGTTTCTACTGTCAGATTGGCTCTAAGTGCCAAAAAGTGCTGGAAACGGGGAGATAAGCCTATTTTTGCAACTTTGGTTAAAATCTTCAATTTTTCATCTCAGATGTGCCCAAGATGTGCAAAAGCGCTGGAAACGGTGAGATAAGCCTATTTTTGCAACTTTGGTTAAAATCTTCAATTTTTCATCACAGATGTGCCCAAGATGCGCAAAAGCGCTGGAAACGGTGAGATAAGCCTATTTTTGCAACTTTGGTTAAAATCTTAAATTTTTCATCACAGATGTGCCCAAGATGCCCAAAAGCGCTGGAAACGGTGAGATAAGCCTATTTTTGCAACTTTGGTTAAAATCTTCAATTTTTCATCACAGATGTGCCCAAGATGCACAAAAGCGCTGGAAACGGTGAGATAAGCCTATTTTTGCAACTTTGGTTAAAATCTTCAATTTTTCATCACAGATGTGCCCAAGATGCGCAAAAGCGCTGGAAACGGTGAGATAAGCCTATTTTTGCAACTTTGGTTAAAATCTTCATTTTTTCATCACAGATATGCCCAAGGTGCTCAAAAGTGCTGGAAACGGTGAGATAAACCTAATTTTGCAACAATGTTTAAGGTTTGGAGGTTTCATAGACTAAAGTTGAAAATCAGTGGTTTGACTGCCATAATGAAATAGGGTCACTAATCAACGTGTTTTCTCAAAAGGCCTTCAGTCAAATTCCTTGATACTTAAAATGCATACAGTGGATTATAATAATGAAAAAGGATAATTTGAAATCTTGGTTTCAACTCTAAAGGAACTCTTTAAAAAAAAGATTTTAAGTTTTGGAAACCCCAATGAAAAAGTAGCAACTGCACGGATTCTACTGTCAGATTGGCTCTAAGTGCCAAAAAGCGCTGGAAACGGGGAGATAAGCCTATTTTTGCAACAATGGTTAAAATCTTCAATTTTTCATCACAGATGTGTCCAAGATGCGCAAAAGCGCTGGAAACGGTGAGATAAGCCTATTTTTGCAACTTTGGTTAAAATCTTCAATTTTTCATCACAGATGTGTCCAAGATGCGCAAAAGCGCTGGAAACGGTGAGATAAGCCTATTTTTGCAACTTTGGTTAAAATCTTCAATTTTTCGTCACAGATGTGCCCAAGATGCACAAAAGCGCTGGAAACGGTGAGATAAGCCTATTTTTGCAACTTTGGTTAAAATCTTAAATTTTTCGTCACAGATGTGCCCAAGGTGCGCAAAAGTGCTGGAAACGGTGAGATAAGCCTAATTTTGCAACAATGTTTAAGGTTTGGAGGTTTCATAGACTAAAGTTGAAAATCAGTGGTTTGACTGCCATAATGAAATAGGGTCACTAATCAACGTGTTTTCTCAAAAGGCCTTCACTCAATTTCCTTGATACTTAAAATGCATACAGTGGATTATAATAATGAAAAAGGATAATTTGAAATCTTGGTTTCAACTCTAAAGGAACTCTTTAAAAAAAAGATTTTAAGTTTTGGAAACCCCAATGAAAAAGTAGCAACTGCACGGTTTCTACTGTCAGATTCGCTCTAAGTGCCAAAAAGTGCTGGAAACGGGGAGATAAGCCTATTTTTGCAACAATGGTTAAAATCTTCAATTTTTCATCACAGATGTGTCCAAGATGCACAAAAGCGCTGGAAACGGTGAGATAAGCCTATTTTTGCAACTTTGGTTAAAATCTTCAATTTTTCATCACAGATGTGCCCAAGATGCACAAAAGCGCTGGAAACGGTGAGATAAGCCTATTTTTGCAACAATGGTTAAAATCTTCAATTTTTCATCACAGATGTGCCCAAGATGCACAAAAGCGCTGGAAACGGTGAGATAAGCCTATTTTTGCAACTTTGGTTAAAATCTTCAATTTTTCATCACAGATGTGCCCAAGATGCACAAAAGCGCTGGAAACGGTGAGATAAGCCTATTTTTGCAACTTTGGTTAAAATCTTCAATTTTTCATCACAGATGTGCCCAAGATGCCCAAAAGCGCTGGAAACGGTGAGATAAGCCTATTTTTGCAACTTTGGTTAAAATCTTCATTTTTTCATCACAGATATGCCCAAGGTGCACAAAAGTGCTGGAAACGGTGAGATAAGGCTAATTTTGCAACAATGTTTAAGGTTTGGAGGTTTCATAGACTAAAGTTGAAAATCAGTGGTTTGACTGCCATAATGAAATAGGGTCACTAATCAACGTGTTTTCTCAAAAGGCCTTCAGTCAAATTCCTTGATACTTAAAATGCATACAGTGGATTATAATAATGAAAAAGGATAATTTGAAATCTTGGTTTCAACTCTAAAGGAACTCTTTAAAAAAAAGATTTTAAGTTTTGGAAACCCCAATGAAAAAGTAGCAGCTGCACGGTTTCTACTGTCAGATTGGCTCTAAGTGCCAAAAAGTGCTGGAAACGGGGAGATAAGCCTATTATTGCAACTTTGGTTAAAATCTTCAATTTTTCATCTCAGATGTGCCCAAGATGCGCAAAAGCGCTGGAAACGGTGAGATAAGCCTATTTTTGCAACTTTGGTTAAAATCTTCAATTTTTCATCACAGATGTGCCCAAGATGCGCAAAAGCGCTGGAAACGGTGAGATAAGCCTATTTTTGCAACTTTGGTTAAAATCTTAAATTTTTCATCACAGATGTGCCCAAGATGCCCAAAAGCGCTGGAAACGGTGAGATAAGCCTATTTTTGCAACTTTGGTTAAAATCTTCAATTTTTCATCACAGATGTGCCCAAGATGCACAAAAGCGCTGGAAACGGTGAGATAAGCCTATTTTTGCAACTTTGGTTAAAATCTTACATTTTTCATCACAGATGTGCCCAAGGTGCGCAAAAGTGCTGGAAACGGTGAGATAAGCCTAATTTTGCAACAATGTTTAAGGTTTGGAGGTTTCATAGACTAAAGTTGAAAATTAGTGGTTTGACTGCCATAATGAAATAGGGTCACTAATCAACGTGTTTTCTCAAAAGGCCTTCACTCAATTTCCTTGATACTTAAAATGCATACAGTGGATTATAAAAATGAAAAAGGATAATTTGAAATCTTGGTTTCAACTCTAAAGGAACTCTTTAAAAAAAAGATTTTAAGTTTTGGAAACCCCAATGAAAAAGTAGCAACTGCACGGTTTCTACTGTCAGATTCGCTCTAAGTGCCAAAAAGTGCTGTAAACGGGGAGATAAGCCTATTTTTGCAACAATGGTTAAAATCTTCAATTTTTCATCACAGATGTGCCCAAGATGCGCAAAAGCGCTGGAAACGGTGAGATAAGCCTATTTTTGCAACTTTGGTTAAAATCTTCAATTTTTCATCACAGATGTGTCCAAGATGCGCAAAAGCGCTGGAAACGGTGAGATAAGCCTATTTTTGCAACTTTGGTTAAAATCTTAAATTTTTCATCACAGATGTGCCCAAGATGCCCAAAAGCGCTGGAAACGGTGAGATAAGCCTATTTTTGCAACTTTGGTTAAAATCTTCAATTTTTCATCACAGATGTGCCCAAGATGCGCAAAAGCGCTGGAAACGGTGAGATAAGCCTATTTTTGCAACTTTGGTTAAAATCTTAAATTTTTCATCACAGATGTGCCCAAGGTGCGCAAAAGTGCTGGAAACGGTGAGATAAGCCTAATTTTGCAACAATGTTTAAGGTTTGGAGGTTTCATAGACTAAAGTTGAAAATCAGTGGTTTGACTGCCATAATGAAATAGGGTCACTAATCAACGTGTTTTCTCAAAAGGCCTTCACTCAATTTCCTTGATACTTAAAATGCATACAGTGGATTATAATAATGAAAAAGGATAATTTGAAATCTTGGTTTCAACTCTAAAGGAACTCTTTAAAAAAAAGATTTTAAGTTTTGGAAACCCCAATGAAAAAGTAGCAGCTGCACGGTTTCTACTGTCAGATTGGCTCTAAGTGCCAAAAAGTGCTGGAAACGGGGAGATAAGCCTATTTTTGCAACAATGGTTAAAATCTTCAATTTTTCATCTCAGATGTGCCCAAGATGCGCAAAAGCGCTGGAAACGGTGAGATAAGCCTATTTTTGCAACAATGGTTAAAATCTTCAATTTTTCATCACAGATGTGCCCAAGATGCACAAAAGCGCTGGAAACGGTGAGATAAGCCTATTTTTGCAACTTTGGTTAAAATCTTAAATTTTTCATCACAGATGTGCCCAAGGTGCGCAAAAGTGCTGGAAACGGTGAGATAAGCCTAATTTTGCAACAATGTTTAAGGTTTGGAGGTTTCATAGACTAAAGTTGAAAATCAGTGGTTTGACTGCCATAATGAAATAGGGTCACTAATCAACGTGTTTTCTCAAAAGGCCTTCAGTCAAATTCCTTGATACTTAAAATGCATACAGTGGATTATAATAATGAAAAAGGATAATTTGAAATCTTGGTTTCAACTCTAAAGGAACTCTTTAAAAAAAAGATTTTAAGTTTTGGAAACCCCAATGAAAAAGTAGCAACTGCACGGATTCTACTGTCAGATTGGCTCTAAGTGCCAAAAAGTGCTGGAAACGGGGAGATAAGCCTATTTTTGCAACAATGGTTAAAATCTTCAATTTTTCATCACAGATGTGTCCAAGATGCACAAAAGCGCTGGAAACGGTGAGATAAGCCTATTTTTTCAAACTTTGGTTAAAATCTTCAATTTTTCATCACAGATGTGCCCAAGATGCACAAAAACGCTGGAAACGGTGAGATAAGCCTATTTTTGCAACTTTGGTTAAAATCTTCAATTTTTCATCACAGATGTGTCCAAGATGCGCAAAAGCGCTGGAAACGGTGAGATAAGCCTATTTTTGCAACTTTGGTTAAAATCTTAAATTTTTCATCACAGATGTGCCCAAGATGCCCAAAAGCGCTGGAAACGGTGAGATAAGCCTATTTTTGCAACTTTGGTTAAAATCTTCAATTTTTCATCACAGATGTGCCCAAGATGCACAAAAGCGCTGGAAACGGTGAGATAAGCCTATTTTTGCAACTTTGGTTAAAATCTTCAATTTTTCATCACAGATGTGCCCAAGATGCGCAAAAGCGCTGGAAACGGTGAGATAAGCCTATTTTTGCAACTTTGGTTAAAATCTTAAATTTTTCATCACAGATGTGCCCAAGGTGCGCAAAAGTGCTGGAAACGGTGAGATAAGCCTAATTTTGCAACAATGTTTAAGGTTTGGAGGTTTCATAGACTAAAGTTGAAAATCAGTGATTTGACTGCCATAATGAAATAGGGTCACTAATCAACGTGTTTTCTCAAAAGGCCTTCACTCAATTTCCTTGATACTTAAAATGCATACAGTGGATTATAATAATGAAAAAGGATAATTGGAAATCTTGGTTTCAACTCTAAAGGAACTCTTTAAAAAAAAGATTTTAAGTTTTGGAAACCCCAATGAAAAAGTAGCAACTGCACGGTTTCTACTGTCAGATTCGCTCTAAGTGCCAAAAAGTGCTGTAAACGGGGAGATAAGCCTATTTTTGCAACAATGGTTAAAATCTTCAATTTTTCATCACAGATGTGCCCAAGATGCACAAAAGCGCTGGAAACGGTGAGATAAGCCTATTTTTGCAACTTTGGTTAAAATCTTCAATTTTTCATCACAGATGTGCCCAAGATGCACAAAAGCGCTGGAAACGGTGAGATAAGCCTATTTTTGCAACTTTGGTTAAAATCTTCAATTTTTCATCACAGATGTGCCCAAGATGCACAAAAGCGCTGGAAACGGTGAGATAAGCCTATTTTTGCAACTTTGGTTAAAATCTTCAATTTTTCATCACAGATGTGCCCAAGATGCGCGAAAGCGCTGGAAACGGTGAGATAAGCCTATTTTTGCAACTTTGGTTAAAATCTTAAATTTTTCATCACAGATGTGCCCAAGATGCCCAAAAGCGCTGGAAACGGTGAGATAAGCCTATTTTTGCAACTTTGGTTAAAATCTTCAATTTTTCATCACAGATGTGCCCAAGATGCACAAAAGCGCTGGAAACGGTGAGATAAGCCTATTTTTGCAACTTTGGTTAAAATCTTCAATTTTTCATCACAGATGTGCCCAAGATGCGCAAAAGCGCTGGAAATGGTGAGATAAGCCTATTTTTGCAACTTTGGTTAAAATCTTCATTTTTTCATCACAGATATGCCCAAGGTGCACAAAAGTGCTGGAAACGGTGAGATAAGGCTAATTTTGCAACAATGTTTAAGGTTTGGAGGTTTCATAGACTAAAGTTGAAAATCAGTGGTTTGACTGCCATAATGAAATAGGGTCACTAATCAACGTGTTTTCTCAAAAGGCCTTCAGTCAAATTCCTTGATACTTAAAATGCATACAGTGGATTATAATAATGAAAAAGGATAATTTGAAATCTTGGTTTCAACTCTAAAGGAACTCTTTAAAAAAAAGATTTTAAGTTTTGGAAACCCCAATGAAAAAGTAGCAACTGCACGGATTCTACTGTCAGATTGGCTCTAAGTGCCAAAAAGTGCTGGAAACGGGGAGATAAGCCTATTTTTGCAACAATGGTTAAAATCTTCAATTTTTCATCACAGATGTGTCCAAGATGCACAAAAGCGCTGGAAACGGTGAGATAAGCCTATTTTTTCAAACTTTGGTTAAAATCTTCAATTTTTCATCACAGATGTGCCCAAGATGCACAAAAACGCTGGAAACGGTGAGATAAGCCTATTTTTGCAACTTTGGTTAAAATCTTCAATTTTTCATCACAGATGTGTCCAAGATGCGCAAAAGCGCTGGAAACGGTGAGATAAGCCTATTTTTGCAACTTTGGTTAAAATCTTAAATTTTTCATCACAGATGTGCCCAAGATGCCCAAAAGCGCTGGAAACGGTGAGATAAGCCTATTTTTGCAACTTTGGTTAAAATCTTCAATTTTTCATCACAGATGTGCCCAAGATGCACAAAAGCGCTGGAAACGGTGAGATAAGCCTATTTTTGCAACTTTGGTTAAAATCTTCAATTTTTCATCACAGATGTGCCCAAGATGCGCAAAAGCGCTGGAAACGGTGAGATAAGCCTATTTTTGCAACTTTGGTTAAAATCTTAAATTTTTCATCACAGATGTGCCCAAGATGCGCAAAAGTGCTGGAAACGGTGAGATAAGCCTAATTTTGCAACAATGTTTAAGGTTTGGAGGTTTCATAGACTAAAGTTGAAAATCAGTGGTTTGACTGCCATAATGAAATAGGGTCACTAATCAACGTGTTTTCTCAAAAGGCCTTCACTCAATTTCCTTGATACTTAAAATGCATACAGTGGATTATAATAATGAAAAAGGATAATTGGAAATCTTGGTTTCAACTCTAAAGGAACTCTTTAAAAAAAAGATTTTAAGTTTTGGAAACCCCAATGAAAAAGTAGCAACTGCACGGTTTCTACTGTCAGATTCGCTCTAAGTGCCAAAAAGTGCTGTAAACGGGGAGATAAGCCTATTTTTGCAACAATGGTTAAAATCTTCAATTTTTCATCACAGATGTGCCCAAGATGCACAAAAGCGCTGGAAACGGTGAGATAAGCCTATTTTTGCAACTTTGGTTAAAATCTTCAATTTTTCATCACAGATGTGCCCAAGATGCACAAAAGCGCTGGAAACGGTGAGATAAGCCTATTTTTGCAACTTTGGTTAAAATCTTCAATTTTTCGTCACAGATGTGCCCAAGATGCACAAAAGCGCTGGAAACGGTGAGATAAGCCTATTTTTGCAACTTTGGTTAAAATCTTAAATTTTTCATCACAGATGTGCCCAAGGTGCGCAAAAGTGCTGGAAACGGTGAGATAAGCCTAATTTTGCAACAATGTTTAAGGTTTGGAGGTTTCATAGACTAAAGTTGAAAATCAGTGGTTTGACTGCCATAATGAAATAGGGTCACTAATCAACGTGTTTTCTCAAAAGGCCTTCACTCAATTTCCTTGATACTTAAAATGCATACAGTGGATTATAATAATGAAAAAGGATAATTTGAAATCTTGGTTTCAACTCTAAAGGAACTCTTTAAAAAAAAGATTTTAAGTTTTGGAAACCCCAATGAAAAAGTAGCAACTGCACGGTTTCTACTGTCAGATTCGCTCTAAGTGCCAAAAAGTGCTGGAAACGGGGAGATAAGCCTATTTTTGCAACAATGGTTAAAATCTTCAATTTTTCATCACAGATGTGTCCAAGATGCACAAAAGCGCTGGAAACGGTGAGATAAGCCTATTTTTGCAACTTTGGTTAAAATCTTCAATTTTTCATCACAGATGTGCCCAAGATGCACAAAAGCGCTGGAAACGGTGAGATAAGCCTATTTTTGCAACAATGGTTAAAATCTTCAATTTTTCATCACAGATGTGCCCAAGATGCACAAAAGCGCTGGAAACGGTGAGATAAGCCTATTTTTGCAACTTTGGTTAAAATCTTCAATTTTTTCATCACAGATGTGCCCAAGATGCACAAAAGCGCTGGAAACGGTGAGATAAGCCTATTTTTGCAACTTTGGTTAAAATCTTCAATTTTTCATCACAGATGTGCCCAAGATGCCCAAAAGCGCTGGAAACGGTGAGATAAGCCTATTTTTGCAACTTTGGTTAAAATCTTCATTTTTTCATCACAGATATGCCCAAGGTGCACAAAAGTGCTGGAAACGGTGAGATAAGCCTAATTTTGCAACAATGTTTAAGGTTTGGAGGTTTCATAGACTAAAGTTGAAAATCAGTGGTTTGACTGCCATAATGAAATAGGGTCACTAATCAACGTGTTTTCTCAAAAGGCCTTCAGTCAAATTCCTTGATACTTAAAATGCATACAGTGGATTATAATAATGAAAAAGGATAATTTGAAATCTTGGTTTCAACTCTAAAGGAACTCTTTAAAAAAAAGATTTTAAGTTTTGGAAACCCCAATGAAAAAGTAGCAGCTGCACGGTTTCTACTGTCAGATTGGCTCTAAGTGCCAAAAAGTGCTGGAAACGGGGAGATAAGCCTATTATTGCAACTTTGGTTAAAATCTTCAATTTTTCATCTCAGATGTGCCCAAGATGCGCAAAAGCGCTGGAAACGGTGAGATAAGCCTATTTTTGCAACTTTGGTTAAAATCTTCAATTTTTCATCACAGATGTGCCCAAGATGCGCAAAAGCGCTGGAAACGGTGAGATAAGCCTATTTTTGCAACTTTGGTAAAAATCTTAAATTTTTCATCACAGATGTGCCCAAGATGCCCAAAAGCGCTGGAAACGGTGAGATAAGCCTATTTTTGCAACTTTGGTTAAAATCTTCAATTTTTCATCACAGATGTGCCCAAGATGCACAAAAGCGCTGGAAACGGTGAGATAAGCCTATTTTTGCAACTTTGGTTAAAATCTTACATTTTTCATCACAGATGTGCCCAAGGTGCGCAAAAGTGCTGGAAACGGTGAGATAAGCCTAATTTTGCAACAATGTTTAAGGTTTGGAGGTTTCATAGACTAAAGTTGAAAATTAGTGGTTTGACTGCCATAATGAAATAGGGTCACTAATCAACGTGTTTTCTCAAAAGGCCTTCACTCAATTTCCTTGATACTTAAAATGCATACAGTGGATTATAATAATGAAAAAGGATAATTTGAAATCTTGGTTTCAACTCTAAAGGAACTCTTTAAAAAAAAGATTTTAAGTTTTGGAAACCCCAATGAAAAAGTAGCAACTGCACGGTTTCTACTGTCAGATTCGCTCTAAGTGCCAAAAAGTGCTGTAAACGGGGAGATAAGCCTATTTTTGCAACAATGGTTAAAATCTTCAATTTTTCATCACAGATGTGCCCAAGATGCACAAAAGCGCTGGAAACGGTGAGATAAGCCTATTTTTGCAACTTTGGTTAAAATCTTCAATTTTTCATCACAGATGTGCCCAAGATGCGCAAAAGCGCTGGAAACGGTGAGATAAGCCTATTTTTGCAACTTTGGTTAAAATCTTAAATTTTTCATCACAGATGTGCCCAAGATGCCCAAAAGCGCTGGAAACGGTGAGATAAGCCTATTTTTGCAACTTTGGTTAAAATCTTCAATTTTTCATCACAGATGTGCCCAAGATGCACAAAAGCGCTGGAAACGGTGAGATAAGCCTATTTTTGCAACTTTGGTTAAAATCTTAAATTTTTCATCACAGATGTGCCCAAGGTGCGCAAAAGTGCTGGAAACGGTGAGATAAGCCTAATTTTGCAACAATGTTTAAGGTTTGGAGGTTTCATAGACTAAAGTTGAAAATCAGTGGTTTGACTGCCATAATGAAATAGGGTCACTAATCAACGTGTTTTCTCAAAAGGCCTTCACTCAATTTCCTTGATACTTAAAATGCATACAGTGGATTATAATAATGAAAAAGGATAATTTGAAATCTTGGTTTCAACTCTAAAGGAACTCTTTAAAAAAAGATTTTAAGTTTTGGAAACCCCAATGAAAAAGTAGCAACTGCACGGTTTCTACTGTCAGATTCGCTCTAAGTGCCAAAAAGAGCTGGAAACGGGGAGATAAGCCTATTTTTGCAACAATGGTTAGAATCTTCAATTTTTAATCACAGATGTGTCCAAGATGCACAAAAGCGCTGGAAACGGTGAGATAAGCCTATTTTTGCAACTTTGGTTAAAATCTTAAATTTTTCATCACAGATGTGCCCAAGATGCCCAAAAGCGCTGGAAACGGTGGGATAAGCCTATTTTGGCAACTTTGGTTAAAATCTTCAATTTTTCATCACAGATGTGCCCAAGATGCGCAAAAGCGCTGGAAACGGTGAGATAAGCCTATTTTTGCAACTTTGGTTAAAATCTTACATTTTTCATCACAGATGTGCCCAAGGTGCACAAAAGTGCTGGAAACGGTGAGATAAGCCTAATTTTGCAACAATGTTTAAGGTTTGGAGGTTTCATAGACTAAAGTTGAAAATCAGTGGTTTGACTGCCATAATGAAATAGGGTCACTAATCAACGTGTTTTCTCAAAAGGCCTTCACTCAATTTCCTTGATACTTAAAATGCATACAGTGGATTATAATAATGAAAAAGGATAATTTGAAATCTTGGTTTCAACTCTAAAGGAACTCTTTAAAAAAAAGATTTTAAGTTTTGGAAACCCCAATGAAAAAGTAGCAACTGCACGGATTCTACTGTCAGATTGGCTCTAAGTGCCAAAAAGTGCTGGAAACGGGGAGATAAGCCTATTTTTGCAACAATGGTTAAAATCTTCAATTTTTCATCACAGATGTGTCCAAGATGCACAAAAGCGCTGGAAACGGTGAGATAAGCCTATTTTTGCAACTTTGGTTAAAATCTTCAATTTTTCATCACAGATGTGCCCAAGATGCACAAAAACGCTGGAAACGGTGAGATAAGCCTATTTTTGCAACTTTGGTTAAAATCTTCAATTTTTCATCACAGATGTGTCCAAGATGCGCAAAAGCGCTGGAAACGGTGAGATAAGCCTATTTTTGCAACTTTGGTTAAAATCTTAAATTTTTCATCACAGATGTGCCCAAGATGCCCAAAAGCGCTGGAAACGGTGAGATAAGCCTATTTTTGCAACTTTGGTTAAAATCTTCAATTTTTCATCACAGATGTGCCCAAGATGCGCAAAAGCGCTGGAAACGGTGAGATAAGCCTATTTTTGCAACTTTGGTTAAAATCTTAAATTTTTCATCACAGATGTGCCCAAGGTGCGCAAAAGTGCTGGAAACGGTGAGATAAGCCTAATTTTGCAACAATGTTTAAGGTTTGGAGGTTTCATAGACTAAAGTTGAAAATCAGTGGTTTGACTGCCATAATGAAATAGGGTCACTAATCAACGTGTTTTCTCAAAAGGCCTTCACTCAATTTCCTTGATACTTAAAATGCATACAGTGGATTATAATAATGAAAAAGGATAATTTGAAATCTTGGTTTCAACTCTAAAGGAACTCTTTAAAAAAAAGATTTTAAGTTTTGGAAACCCCAATGAAAAAGTAGCAACTGCACGGTTTCTACTGTCAGATTCGCTCTAAGTGCCAAAAAGTGCTGTAAACGGGGAGATAAGCCTATTTTTGCAACAATGGTTAAAATCTTCAATTTTTCATCACAGATGTGCCCAAGATGCACAAAAGCGCTGGAAACGGTGAGATAAGCCTATTTTTGCAACTTTGGTTAAAATCTTAAATTTTTCATCACAGATGTGCCCAATATGCCCAAAAGCGCTGGAAACGGTGAGATAAGCCTATTTTTGCAACTTTGGTTAAAATCTTCAATTTTTCGTCACAGATGTGCCCAAGATGCACAAAAGCGCTGGAAACGGTGAGATAAGCCTATTTTTGCAACTTTGGTTAAAATCTTAAATTTTTCATCACAGATGTGCCCAAGGTGCGCAAAAGTGCTGGAAACGGTGAGATAAGCCTAATTTTGCAACAATGTTTAAGGTTTGGAGGTTTCATAGACTAAAGTTGAAAATCAGTGGTTTGACTGCCATAATGAAATAGGGTCACTAATCAACGTGTTTTCTCAAAAGGCCTTCACTCAATTTCCTTGATACTTAAAATGCATACAGTGGATTATAATAATGAAAAAGGATAATTTGAAATCTTGGTTTCAACTCTAAAGGAACTCTTTAAAAAAAAGATTTTAAGTTTTGGAAACCCCAATGAAAAAGTAGCAACTGCACGGTTTCTACTGTAAGATTCGCTCTAAGTGCCAAAAAGTGCTGGAAACGGGGAGATAAGCCTATTTTTGCAACAATGGTTAAAATCTTCAATTTTTCATCACAGATGTGTCCAAGATGCACAAAAGCGCTGGAAACGGTGAGATAAGCCTATTTTTGCAACTTTGGTTAAAATCTTCAATTTTTCATCACAGATGTGCCCAAGATGCACAAAAGCGCTGGAAACGGTGAGATAAGCCTATTTTTGCAACAATGGTTAAAATCTTCAATTTTTCATCACAGATGTGCCCAAGATGCACAAAAGCGCTGGAAACGGTGAGATAAGCCTATTTTTGCAACTTTGGTTAAAATCTTCAATTTTTCATCACAGATGTGCCCAAGATGCACAAAAGCGCTGGAAACGGTGAGATAAGCCTATTTTTGCAACTTTGGTTAAAATCTTCAATTTTTCATCACAGATGTGCCCAAGATGCCCAAAAGCGCTGGAAACGGTGAGATAAGCCTATTTTTGCAACTTTGGTTAAAATCTTACATTTTTCATCACAGATGTGCCCAAGGTGCGCAAAAGTGCTGGAAACGGTGAGATAAGCCTAATTTTGCAACAATGTTTAAGGTTTGGAGGTTTCATAGACTAAAGTTGAAAATTAGTGGTTTGACTGCCATAATGAAATAGGGTCACTAATCAACGTGTTTTCTCAAAAGGCCTTCACTCAATTTCCTTGATACTTAAAATGCATACAGTGGATTATAATAATGAAAAAGGATAATTTGAAATCTTGGTTTCAACTCTAAAGGAACTCTTTAAAAAAAAGATTTTAAGTTTTGGAAACCCCAATGAAAAAGTAGCAACTGCACGGTTTCTACTGTCAGATTCGCTCTAAGTGCCAAAAAGAGCTGGAAACGGGGAGATAAGCCTATTTTTGCAACAATGGTTAGAATCTTCAATTTTTAATCACAGATGTGTCCAAGATGCACAAAAGCGCTGGAAACGGTGAGATAAGCCTATTTTTGCAACTTTGGTTAAAATCTTAAATTTTTCATCACAGATGTGCCCAAGATGCCCAAAAGCGCTGGAAACGGTGGGATAAGCCTATTTTGGCAACTTTGGTTAAAATCTTCAATTTTTCATCACAGATGTGCCCAAGATGCGCAAAAGCGCTGGAAACGGTGAGATAAGCCTATTTTTGCAACTTTGGTTAAAATCTTACATTTTTCATCACAGATGTGCCCAAGGTGCGCAAAAGTGCTGGAAACGGTGAGATAAGCCTAATTTTGCAACAATGTTTAAGGTTTGGAGGTTTCATAGACTAAAGTTGAAAATCAGTGGTTTGACTGCCATAATGAAATAGGGTCACTAATCAACGTGTTTTCTCAAAAGGCCTTCACTCAATTTCCTTGATACTTAAAATGCATACAGTGGATTATAATAATGAAAAAGGATAATTTGAAATCTTGGTTTCAACTCTAAAGGAACTCTTTAAAAAAAAGATTTTAAGTTTTGGAAACCCCAATGAAAAAGTAGCAACTGCACGGATTCTACTGTCAGATTGGCTCTAAGTGCCAAAAAGTGCTGGAAACGGGGAGATAAGCCTATTTTTGCAACAATGGTTAAAATCTTCAATTTTTCATCACAGATGTGTCCAAGATGCACAAAAGCGCTGGAAACGGTGAGATAAGCCTATTTTTGCAACTTTGGTTAAAATCTTAAATTTTTCATCACAGATGTGCCCAAGATGCCCAAAAGCGCTGGAAACGGTGAGATAAGCCTATTTTTGCAACTTTGGTTAAAATCTTCAATTTTTCATCACAGATGTGCCCAAGATGCACAAAAGCGCTGGAAACGGTGAGATAAGCCTATTTTTGCAACTTTGGTTAAAATCTTCAATTTTTCATCACAGATGTGCCCAAGATGCGCAAAAGCGCTGGAAACGGTGAGATAAGCCTATTTTTGCAACTTTGGTTAAAATCTTAAATTTTTCATCACAGATGTGCCCAAGGTGCGCAAAAGTGCTGGAAACGGTGAGATAAGCCTAATTTTGCAACAATGTTTAAGGTTTGGAGGTTTCATAGACTAAAGTTGAAAATCAGTGGTTTGACTGCCATAATGAAATAGGGTCACTAATCAACGTGTTTTCTCAAAAGGCCTTCAGTCAAATTCCTTGATACTTAAAATGCATACAGTGGATTATAATAATGAAAAAGGATAATTTGAAATCTTGGTTTCAACTCTAAAGGAACTCTTTAAAAAAAAGATTTTAAGTTTTGGAAACCCCAATGAAAAAGTAGCAGCTGCACGGTTTCTACTGTCAGATTGGCTCTAAGTGCCAAAAAGTGCTGGAAACGGGGAGATAAGCCTATTTTTGCAACTTTGGTTAAAATCTTCAATTTTTCATCTCAGATGTGCCCAAGATGCGCAAAAGCGCTGGAAACGGTGAGATAAGCCTATTTTTGCAACTTTGGTTAAAATCTTCAATTTTTCATCACAGATGTGCCCAAGATGCGCAAAAGCGCTGGAAACGGTGAGATAAGCCTATTTTTGCAACTTTGGTTAAAATCTTAAATTTTTCATCACAGATGTGCCCAAGATGCCCAAAAGCGCTGGAAACGGTGAGATAAGCCTATTTTTGCAACTTTGGTTAAAATCTTCAATTTTTCGTCACAGATGTGCCCAAGATGCACAAAAGCGCTGGAAACGGTGAGATAAGCCTATTTTTGCAACTTTGGTTAAAATCTTAAATTTTTCATCACAGATGTGCCCAAGGTGCGCAAAAGTGCTGGAAACGGTGAGATAAGCCTAATTTTGCAACAATGTTTAAGGTTTGGAGGTTTCATAGACTAAAGTTGAAAATCAGTGGTTTGACTGCCATAATGAAATAGGGTCACTAATCAACGTGTTTTCTCAAAAGGCCTTCACTCAATTTCCTTGATACTTAAAATGCATACAGTGGATTATAATAATGAAAAAGGATAATTTGAAATCTTGGTTTCAACTCTAAAGGAACTCTTTAAAAAAAAGATTTTAAGTTTTGGAAACCCCAATGAAAAAGTAGCAACTGCACGGTTTCTACTGTCAGATTCGCTCTAAGTGCCAAAAAGTGCTGGAAACGGGGAGATAAGCCTATTTTTGCAACAATGGTTAAACTCTTCAATTTTTCATCACAGATGTGTCCAAGATGCACAAAAGCGCTGGAAACGGTGAGATAAGCCTATTTTTGCAACTTTGGTTAAAATCTTCAATTTTTCATCACAGATGTGCCCAAGATGCCCAAAAGCGCTGGAAACGGTGGGATAAGCCTATTTTGGCAACTTTGGTTAAAATCTTCAATTTTTCATCACAGATGTGCCCAAGATGCGCAAAAGCGCTGGAAACGGTGAGATAAGCCTATTTTT
The DNA here is from genome assembly GCF_947347685.1 of Pleuronectes platessa. NCBI lineage: Eukaryota > Metazoa > Chordata > Actinopteri > Pleuronectiformes > Pleuronectidae > Pleuronectes > Pleuronectes platessa. The sequence goes on from NW_026519017.1 coordinate 253,165, forward strand.
GCAACTTTGGTTAAAATCTTACATTTTTCATCACAGATGTGCCCAAGGTGCGCAAAAGTGCTGGAAACGGTGAGATAAGCCTAATTTTGCAACAATGTTTAAGGTTTGGAGGTTTCATAGACTAAAGTTGAAAATCAGTGGTTTGACTGCCATAATGAAATAGGGTCACTAATCAACGTGTTTTCTCAAAAGGCCTTCACTCAATTTCCTTGATACTTAAAATGCATACAGTGGATTATAATAATGAAAAAGGATAATTTGAAATCTTGGTTTCAACTCTAAAGGAACTCTTTAAAAAAAAGATTTTAAGTTTTGGAAACCCCAATGAAAAAGTAGCAACTGCACGGATTCTACTGTCAGATTGGCTCTAAGTGCCAAAAAGTGCTGGAAACGGTGAGATAAGCCTATTTTTGCAACTTTGGTTAAAATCTTCAATTTTTCGTCACAGATGTGCCCAAGATGCACAAAAGCGCTGGAAACGGTGAGATAAGCCTATTTTTGCAACTTTGGTTAAAATCTTAAATTTTTCATCACAGATGTGCCCAAGGTGCGCAAAAGTGCTGGAAACGGTGAGATAAGCCTATTTTTGCAACTTTGGTTAAAATCTTCAATTTTTCATCACAGATGTGCCCAAGATGCACAAAAGCGCTGGAAACGGTGAGATAAGCCTATTTTTGCAACTTTGGTTAAAATCTTCAATTTTTCATCACAGATGTGCCCAAGATGCGCAAAAGCGCTGGAAACGGTGAGATAAGCCTATTTTTGCAACTTTGGTTAAAATCTTAAATTTTTCATCACAGATGTGCCCAAGGTGCGCAAAAGTGCTGGAAACGGTGAGATAAGCCTAATTTTGCAACAATGTTTAAGGTTTGGAGGTTTCATAGACTAAAGTTGAAAATCAGTGGTTTGACTGCCATAATGAAATAGGGTCACTAATCAACGTGTTTTCTCAAAAGGCCTTCAGTCAAATTCCTTGATACTTAAAATGCATACAGTGGATTATAATAATGAAAAAGGATAATTTGAAATCTTGGTTTCAACTCTAAAGGAACTCTTTAAAAAAAAGATTTTAAGTTTTGGAAACCCCAATGAAAAAGTAGCAGCTGCACGGTTTCTACTGTCAGATTGGCTCTAAGTGCCAAAAAGTGCTGGAAACGGGGAGATAAGCCTATTTTTGCAACTTTGGTTAAAATCTTCAATTTTTCATCTCAGATGTGCCCAAGATGCGCAAAAGCGCTGGAAACGGTGAGATAAGCCTATTTTTGCAACTTTGGTTAAAATCTTCAATTTTTCATCACAGATGTGCCCAAGATGCGCAAAAGCTCTGGAAACGGTGAGATAAGCCTATTTTTGCAACTTTGGTTAAAATCTTAAATTTTTCATCACAGATGTGCCCAAGATGCCCAAAAGCGCTGGAAACGGTGAGATAAGCCTATTTTTGCAACTTTGGTTAAAATCTTCAATTTTTCGTCACAGATGTGCCCAAGATGCACAAAAGCGCTGGAAACGGTGAGATAAGCCTATTTTTGCAACTTTGGTTAAAATCTTAAATTTTTCATCACAGATGTGCCCAAGGTGCGCAAAAGTGCTGGAAACGGTGAGATAAGCCTAATTTTGCAACAATGTTTAAGGTTTGGAGGTTTCATAGACTAAAGTTGAAAATCAGTGGTTTGACTGCCATAATGAAATAGGGTCACTAATCAACGTGTTTTCTCAAAAGGCCTTCACTCAATTTCCTTGATACTTAAAATGCATACAGTGGATTATAATAATGAAAAAGGATAATTTGAAATCTTGGTTTCAACTCTAAAGGAACTCTTTAAAAAAAAGATTTTAAGTTTTGGAAACCCCAATGAAAAAGTAGCAACTGCACGGTTTCTACTGTCAGATTCGCTCTAAGTGCCAAAAAGTGCTGGAAACGGGGAGATAAGCCTATTTTTGCAACAATGGTTAAACTCTTCAATTTTTCATCACAGATGTGTCCAAGATGCACAAAAGCGCTGGAAACGGTGAGATAAGCCTATTTTTGCAACTTTGGTTAAAATCTTCAATTTTTCATCACAGATGTGCCCAAGATGCCCAAAAGCGCTGGAAACGGTGGGATAAGCCTATTTTGGCAACTTTGGTTAAAATCTTCAATTTTTCATCACAGATGTGCCCAAGATGCGCAAAAGCGCTGGAAACGGTGAGATAAGCCTATTTTTGCAACTTTGGTTAAAATCTTACATTTTTCATCACAGATGTGCCCAAGGTGCGCAAAAGTGCTGGAAACGGTGAGATAAGCCTAATTTTGCAACAATGTTTAAGGTTTGGAGGTTTCATAGACTAAAGTTGAAAATCAGTGGTTTGACTGCCATAATGAAATAGGGTCACTAATCAACGTGTTTTCTCAAAAGGCCTTCACTCAATTTCCTTGATACTTAAAATGCATACAGTGGATTATAATAATGAAAAAGGATAATTTGAAATCTTGGTTTCAACTCTAAAGGAACTCTTTAAAAAAAAGATTTTAAGTTTTGGAAACCCCAATGAAAAAGTAGCAGCTGCACGGTTTCTACTGTCAGATTGGCTCTAAGTGCCAAAAAGTGCTGGAAACGGGGAGATAAGCCTATTTTTGCAACTTTGGTTAAAATCTTCAATTTTTCATCTCAGATGTGCCCAAGATGCGCAAAAGCGCTGGAAACGGTGAGATAAGCCTATTTTTGCAACTTTGGTTAAAATCTTCAATTTTTCATCACAGATGTGCCCAAGATGCGCAAAAGCGCTGGAAACGGTGAGATAAGCCTATTTTTGCAACTTTGGTTAAAATCTTAAATTTTTCATCACAGATGTGCCCAAGATGCCCAAAAGCGCTGGAAACGGTGAGATAAGCCTATTTTTGCAACTTTGGTTAAAATCTTCAATTTTTCGTCACAGATGTGCCCAAGATGCACAAAAGCGCTGGAAACGGTGAGATAAGCCTATTTTTGCAACTTTGGTTAAAATCTTAAATTTTTCATCACAGATGTGCCCAAGGTGCGCAAAAGTGCTGGAAACGGTGAGATAAGCCTAATTTTGCAACAATGTTTAAGGTTTGGAGGTTTCATAGACTAAAGTTGAAAATCAGTGGTTTGACTGCCATAATGAAATAGGGTCACTAATCAACGTGTTTTCTCAAAAGGCCTTCACTCAATTTCCTTGATACTTAAAATGCATACAGTGGATTATAATAATGAAAAAGGATAATTTGAAATCTTGGTTTCAACTCTAAAGGAACTCTTTAAAAAAAAGATTTTAAGTTTTGGAAACCCCAATGAAAAAGTAGCAACTGCACGGTTTCTACTGTCAGATTCGCTCTAAGTGCCAAAAAGTGCTGGAAACGGGGAGATAAGCCTATTTTTGCAACAATGGTTAAAATCTTCAATTTTTCATCACAGATGTGTCCAAGATGCGCAAAAGCGCTGGAAACGGTGAGATAAGCCTATTTTTGCAACTTTGGTTAAAATCTTCAATTTTTCATCACAGATGTGTCCAAGATGCGCAAAAGCGCTGGAAACGGTGAGATAAGCCTATTTTTGCAACTTTGGTTAAAATCTTAAATTTTTCATCACAGATGTACCCAAGATGCCCAAAAGCGCTGGAAACGGTGAGATAAGCCTATTTTTGCAACTTTGGTTAAAATCTTCAATTTTTCATCACAGATGTGCCCAAGATGCGCAAAAGCGCTGGAAACGGTGAGATAAGCCTATTTTTGCAACTTTGGTTAAAATCTTAAATTTTTCATCACAGATGTGCCCAAGGTGCGCAAAAGTGCTGGAAACGGTGAGATAAGCCTAATTTTGCAACAATGTTTAAGGTTTGGAGGTTTCATAGACTAAAGTTGAAAATCAGTGGTTTGACTGCCATAATGAAATAGGGTCACTAATCAACGTGTTTTCTCAAAAGGCCTTCACTCAATTTCCTTGATACTTAAAATGCATACAGTGGATTATAATAATGAAAAAGGATAATTTGAAATCTTGGTTTCAACTCTAAAGGAACTCTTTAAAAAAAAGATTTTAAGTTTTGGAAACCCCAATGAAAAAGTAGCAACTGCACGGTTTCTACTGTCAGATTCGCTCTAAGTGCCAAAAAGTGCTGTAAACGGGGAGATAAGCCTATTTTTGCAACAATGGTTAAAATCTTCAATTTTTCATCACAGATGTGCCCAAGATGCCCAAAAGCGCTGGAAACGGTGAGATAAGCCTATTTTTGCAACTTTGGTTAAAATCTTCATTTTTTCATCACAGATATGCCCAAGGTGCACAAAAGTGCTGGAAACGGTGAGATAAGGCTAATTTTGCAACAATGTTTAAGGTTTGGAGGTTTCATAGACTAAAGTTGAAAATCAGTGGTTTGACTGCCATAATGAAATAGGGTCACTAATCAACGTGTTTTCTCAAAAGGCCTTCAGTCAAATTCCTTGATACTTAAAATGCATACAGTGGATTATAATAATGAAAAAGGATAATTTGAAATCTTGGTTTCAACTCTAAAGGAACTCTTTAAAAAAAAGATTTTAAGTTTTGGAAACCCCAATGAAAAAGTAGCAGCTGCACGGTTTCTACTGTCAGATTGGCTCTAAGTGCCAAAAAGTGCTGGAAACGGGGAGATAAGCCTATTTTTGCAACTTTGGTTAAAATCTTCAATTTTTCATCTCAGATGTGCCCAAGATGCGCAAAAGCGCTGGAAACGGTGAGATAAGCCTATTTTTGCAACTTTGGTTAAAATCTTCAATTTTTCATCACAGATGTGCCCAAGATGCGCAAAAGCGCTGGAAACGGTGAGATAAGCCTATTTTTGCAACTTTGGTTAAAATCTTAAATTTTTCATCACAGATGTGCCCAAGATGCGCAAAAGCGCTGGAAACGGTGAGATAAGCCTATTTTTGCAACTTTGGTTAAAATCTTCATTTTTTCATCACAGATATGCCCAAGGTGCTCAAAAGTGCTGGAAACGGTGAGATAAACCTAATTTTGCAACAATGTTTAAGGTTTGGAGGTTTCATAGACTAAAGTTGAAAATCAGTGGTTTGACTGCCATAATGAAATAGGGTCACTAATCAACGTGTTTTCTCAAAAGGCCTTCAGTCAAATTCCTTGATACTTAAAATGCATACAGTGGATTATAATAATGAAAAAGGATAATTTGAAATCTTGGTTTCAACTCTAAAGGAACTCTTTAAAAAAAAGATTTTAAGTTTTGGAAACCCCAATGAAAAAGTAGCAACTGCACGGATTCTACTGTCAGATTGGCTCTAAGTGCCAAAAAGCGCTGGAAACGGGGAGATAAGCCTATTTTTGCAACAATGGTTAAAATCTTCAATTTTTCATCACAGATGTGTCCAAGATGCGCAAAAGCGCTGGAAACGGTGAGATAAGCCTATTTTTGCAACTTTGGTTAAAATCTTCAATTTTTCATCACAGATGTGTCCAAGATGCGCAAAAGCGCTGGAAACGGTGAGATAAGCCTATTTTTGCAACTTTGGTTAAAATCTTAAATTTTTCATCACAGATGTGCCCAAGATGCCCAAAAGCGCTGGAAACGGTGAGATAAGCCTATTTTTGCAACTTTGGTTAAAATCTTCAATTTTTCATCACAGATGTGCCCAAGATGCGCAAAAGCGCTGGAAACGGTGAGATAAGCCTATTTTTGCAACTTTGGTTAAAATCTTAAATTTTTCATCACAGATGTGCCCAAGGTGCGCAAAAGTGCTGGAAACGGTGAGATAAGCCTAATTTTGCAACAATGTTTAAGGTTTGGAGGTTTCATAGACTAAAGTTGAAAATCAGTGGTTTGACTGCCATAATGAAATAGGGTCACTAATCAACGTGTTTTCTCAAAAGGCCTTCACTCAATTTCCTTGATACTTAAAATGCATACAGTGGATTATAATAATGAAAAAGGATAATTTGAAATCTTGGTTTCAACTCTAAAGGAACTCTTTAAAAAAAAGATTTTAAGTTTTGGAAACCCCAATGAAAAAGTAGCAACTGCACGGTTTCTACTGTCAGATTCGCTCTAAGTGCCAAAAAGTGCTGTAAACGGGGAGATAAGCCTATTTTTGCAACAATGGTTAAAATCTTCAATTTTTCATCACAGATGTGCCCAAGATGCCCAAAAGCGCTGGAAACGGTGAGATAAGCCTATTTTTGCAACTTTGGTTAAAATCTTCAATTTTTCGTCACAGATGTGCCCAAGATGCACAAAAGCGCTGGAAACGGTGAGATAAGCCTATTTTTGCAACTTTGGTTAAAATCTTCAATTTTTCATCACAGATGTGCCCAAGGTGCGCAAAAGTGCTGGAAACGGTGAGATAAGCCTAATTTTGCAACAATGTTTAAGGTTTGGAGGTTTCATAGACTAAAGTTGAAAATCAGTGGTTTGACTGCCATAATGAAATAGGGTCACTAATCAACGTGTTTTCTCAAAAGGCCTTCACTCAATTTCCTTGATACTTAAAATGCATACAGTGGATTATAATAATGAAAAAGGATAATTTGAAATCTTGGTTTCAACTCTAAAGGAACTCTTTAAAAAAAAGATTTTAAGTTTTGGAAACCCCAATGAAAAAGTAGCAACTGCACGGTTTCTACTGTCAGATTCGCTCTAAGTGCCAAAAAGTGCTGGAAACGGGGAGATAAGCCTATTTTTGCAACAATGGTTAAAATCTTCAATTTTTCATCACAGATGTGTCCAAGATGCACAAAAGCGCTGGAAACGGTGAGATAAGCCTATTTTTGCAACTTTGGTTAAAATCTTCAATTTTTCATCACAGATGTGCCCAAGATGCACAAAAGCGCTGGAAACGGTGAGATAAGCCTATTTTTGCAACAATGGTTAAAATCTTCAATTTTTCATCACAGATGTGCCCAAGATGCACAAAAGCGCTGGAAACGGTGAGATAAGCCTATTTTTGCAACTTTGGTTAAAATCTTCAATTTTTCATCACAGATGTGCCCAAGATGCACAAAAGCGCTGGAAACGGTGAGATAAGCCTATTTTTGCAACTTTGGTTAAAATCTTCAATTTTTCATCACAGATGTGCCCAAGATGCCCAAAAGCGCTGGAAACGGTGAGATAAGCCTATTTTTGCAACTTTGGTTAAAATCTTACATTTTTCATCACAGATGTGCCCAAGGTGCGCAAAAGTGCTGGAAACGGTGAGATAAGCCTAATTTTGCAACAATGTTTAAGGTTTGGAGGTTTCATAGACTAAAGTTGAAAATCAGTGGTTTGACTGCCATAATGAAATAGGGTCACTAATCAACGTGTTTTCTCAAAAGGCCTTCACTCAATTTCCTTGATACTTAAAATGCATACAGTGGATTATAATAATGAAAAAGGATAATTTGAAATCTTGGTTTCAACTCTAAAGGAACTCTTTAAAAAAAAGATTTTAAGTTTTGGAAACCCCAATGAAAAAGTAGCAACTGCACGGTTTCTACTGTCAGATTCGCTCTAAGTGCCAAAAAGTGCTGGAAACGGGGAGATAAGCCTATTTTTGCAACAATGGTTAAAATCTTCAATTTTTCATCACAGATGTGTCCAAGATGCACAAAAGCGCTGGAAACGGTGAGATAAGCCTAATTTTGCAACAATGTTTAAGGTTTGGAGGTTTCATAGACTAAAGTTGAAAATCAGTGGTTTGACTGCCATAATGAAATAGGGTCACTAATCAACGTGTTTTCTCAAAAGGCCTTCACTCAATTTCCTTGATACTTAAAATGCATACAGTGGATTATAATAATGAAAAAGGATAATTTGAAATCTTGGTTTCAACTCTAAAGGAACTCTTTAAAAAAAAGATTTTAAGTTTTGGAAACCCCAATGAAAAAGTAGCAACTGCACGGTTTCTACTGTCAGATTCGCTCTAAGTGCCAAAAAGTGCTGTAAACGGGGAGATAAGCCTATTTTTGCAACAATGGTTAAAATCTTCAATTTTTCATCACAGATGTGCCCAAGATGCCCAAAAGCGCTGGAAACGGTGAGATAAGCCTATTTTTGCAACTTTGGTTAAAATCTTCATTTTTTCATCACAGATATGCCCAAGGTGCACAAAAGTGCTGGAAACGGTGAGATAAGGCTAATTTTGCAACAATGTTTAAGGTTTGGAGGTTTCATAGACTAAAGTTGAAAATCAGTGGTTTGACTGCCATAATGAAATAGGGTCACTAATCAACGTGTTTTCTCAAAAGGCCTTCAGTCAAATTCCTTGATACTTAAAATGCATACAGTGGATTATAAAAATGAAAAAGGATAATTTGAAATCTTGGTTTCAACTCTAAAGGAACTCTTTAAAAAAAAGATTTTAAGTTTTGGAAACCCCAATGAAAAAGTAGCAACTGCACGGTTTCTACTGTCAGATTCGCTCTAAGTGCCAAAAAGTGCTGTAAACGGGGAGATAAGCCTATTTTTGCAACAATGGTTAAAATCTTCAATTTTTCATCACAGATGTGCCCAAGATGCACAAAAGCGCTGGAAACTGTGAGATAAGCCTATTTTTGCAACTTTGGTTAAAATCTTCAATTTTTCATCACAGATGTGCCCAAGATGCACAAAAGCGCTGGAAACGGTGAGATAAGCCTATTTTTGCAACTTTGGTTAAAATCTTCAATTTTTCATCACAGATGTGCCCAAGATGCGCAAAAGCGCTGGAAACGGTGAGATAAGCCTATTTTTGCAACTTTGGTTAAAATCTTAAATTTTTCATCACAGATGTGCCCAAGATGCCCAAAAGCGCTGGAAACGGTGAGATAAGCCTATTTTTGCAACTTTGGTTAAAATCTTCAATTTTTCATCACAGATGTGCCCAAGATGCACAAAAGCGCTGGAAACGGTGAGATAAGCCTATTTTTGCAACTTTGGTTAAAATCTTCAATTTTTCATCACAGATGTGCCCAAGATGCGCAAAAGCGCTGGAAACGGTGAGATAAGCCTATTTTTGCAACTTTGGTTAAAATCTTCATTTTTTCATCACAGATATGCCCAAGGTGCTCAAAAGTGCTGGAAACGGTGAGATAAACCTAATTTTGCAACAATGTTTAAGGTTTGGAGGTTTCATAGACTAAAGTTGAAAATCAGTGGTTTGACTGCCATAATGAAATAGGGTCACTTATCAACGTGTTTTCTCAAAAGGCCTTCACTCAATTTCCTTGATACTTAAAATGCATACAGTGGATTATAATAATGAAAAAGGATAATTTGAAATCTTGGTTTCAACTCTAAAGGAACTCTTTAAAAAAAAGATTTTAAGTTTTGGAAACCCCAATGAAAAAGTAGCAACTGCACGGTTTCTACTGTCAGATTCGCTCTAAGTGCCAAAAAGTGCTGTAAACGGGGAGATAAGCCTATTTTTGCAACAATGGTTAAAATCTTCAATTTTTCATCACAGATGTGCCCAAGATGCACAAAAGCGCTGGAAACGGTGAGATAAGCCTATTTTTGCAACTTTGGTTAAAATCTTCAATTTTTCATCACAGATGTGCCCAAGATGCACAAAAGCGCTGGAAACGGTGAGATAAGCCTATTTTTGCAACTTTGGTTAAAATCTTCAATTTTTCATCACAGATGTGCCCAAGATGCCCAAAAGCGCTGGAAACGGTGAGATAAGCCTATTTTTGCAACTTTGGTTAAAATCTTACATTTTTCATCACAGATGTGCCCAAGGTGCGCAAAAGTGCTGGAAACGGTGAGATAAGCCTAATTTTGCAACAATGTTTAAGGTTTGGAGGTTTCATAGACTAAAGTTGAAAATTAGTGGTTTGACTGCCATAATGAAATAGGGTCACTAATCAACGTGTTTTCTCAAAAGGCCTTCACTCAATTTCCTTGATACTTAAAATGCATACAGTGGATTATAATAATGAAAAAGGATAATTTGAAATCTTGGTTTCAACTCTAAAGGAACTCTTTAAAAAAAAGATTTTAAGTTTTGGAAACCCCAATGAAAAAGTAGCAACTGCACGGTTTCTACTGTCAGATTCGCTCTAAGTGCCAAAAAGTGCTGTAAACGGGGAGATAAGCCTATTTTTGCAACAATGGTTAAAATCTTCAATTTTTCATCACAGATGTGCCCAAGATGCCCAAAAGCGCTGGAAACGGTGAGATAAGCCTATTTTTGCAACTTTGGTTAAAATCTTCAATTTTTCGTCACAGATGTGCCCAAGATGCACAAAAGCGCTGGAAACGGTGAGATAAGCCTATTTTTGCAACTTTGGTTAAAATCTTCAATTTTTCATCACAGATGTGCCCAAGGTGCGCAAAAGTGCTGGAAACGGTGAGATAAGCCTAATTTTGCAACAATGTTTAAGGTTTGGAGGTTTCATAGACTAAAGTTGAAAATCAGTGGTTTGACTGCCATAATGAAATAGGGTCACTAATCAACGTGTTTTCTCAAAAGGCCTTCACTCAATTTCCTTGATACTTAAAATGCATACAGTGGATTATAATAATGAAAAAGGATAATTTGAAATCTTGGTTTCAACTCTAAAGGAACTCTTTAAAAAAAAGATTTTAAGTTTTGGAAACCCCAATGAAAAAGTAGCAACTGCACGGTTTCTACTGTCAGATTCGCTCTAAGTGCCAAAAAGTGCTGGAAACGGGGAGATAAGCCTATTTTTGCAACAATGGTTAAAATCTTCAATTTTTCATCACAGATGTGTCCAAGATGCACAAAAGCGCTGGAAACGGTGAGATAAGCCTATTTTTGCAACTTTGGTTAAAATCTTCAATTTTTCATCACAGATGTGCCCAAGATGCACAAAAGCGCTGGAAACGGTGAGATAAGCCTATTTTTGCAACAATGGTTAAAATCTTCAATTTTTCATCACAGATGTGCCCAAGATGCACAAAAGCGCTGGAAACGGTGAGATAAGCCTATTTTTGCAACTTTGGTTAAAATCTTCAATTTTTCATCACAGATGTGCCCAAGATGCACAAAAGCGCTGGAAACGGTGAGATAAGCCTATTTTTGCAACTTTGGTTAAAATCTTCAATTTTTCATCACAGATGTGCCCAAGATGCCCAAAAGCGCTGGAAACGGTGAGATAAGCCTATTTTTGCAACTTTGGTTAAAATCTTACATTTTTCATCACAGATGTGCCCAAGGTGCGCAAAAGTGCTGGAAACGGTGAGATAAGCCTAATTTTGCAACAATGTTTAAGGTTTGGAGGTTTCATAGACTAAAGTTGAAAATCAGTGGTTTGACTGCCATAATGAAATAGGGTCACTAATCAACGTGTTTTCTCAAAAGGCCTTCACTCAATTTCCTTGATACTTAAAATGCATACAGTGGATTATAATAATGAAAAAGGATAATTTGAAATCTTGGTTTCAACTCTAAAGGAACTCTTTAAAAAAAAGATTTTAAGTTTTGGAAACCCCAATGAAAAAGTAGCAACTGCACGGTTTCTACTGTCAGATTCGCTCTAAGTGCCAAAAAGTGCTGGAAACGGGGAGATAAGCCTATTTTTGCAACAATGGTTAAAATCTTCAATTTTTCATCACAGATGTGTCCAAGATGCACAAAAGCGCTGGAAACGGTGAGATAAGCCTATTTTTGCAACTTTGGTTAAAATCTTCAATTTTTCATCACAGATGTGCCCAAGATGCACAAAAGCGCTGGAAACGGTGAGATAAGCCTATTTTTGCAACAATGGTTAAAATCTTCAATTTTTCATCACAGATGTGCCCAAGATGCACAAAAGCGCTGGAAACGGTGAGATAAGCCTATTTTTGCAACTTTGGTTAAAATCTTCAATTTTTCATCACAGATGTGCCCAAGATGCACAAAAGCGCTGAAAACGGTGAGATAAGCCTATTTTTGCAACTTTGGTTAAAATCTTCAATTTTTCATCACAGATGTGCCCAAGATGCCCAAAAGCGCTGGAAACGGTGAGATAAGCCTATTTTTGCAACTTTGGTTAAAATCTTACATTTTTCATCACAGATGTGCCCAAGGTGCGCAAAAGTGCTGGAAACGGTGAGATAAGCCTAATTTTGCAACAATGTTTAAGGTTTGGAGGTTTCATAGACTAAAGTTGAAAATTAGTGGTTTGACTGCCATAATGAAATAGGGTCACTAATCAACGTGTTTTCTCAAAAGGCCTTCACTCAATTTCCTTGATACTTAAAATGCATACAGTGGATTATAATAATGAAAAAGGATAATTTGAAATCTTGGTTTCAACTCTAAAGGAACTCTTTAAAAAAAAGATTTTAAGTTTTGGAAACCCCAATGAAAAAGTAGCAACTGCACGGTTTCTACTGTCAGATTCGCTCTAAGTGCCAAAAAGTGCTGTAAACGGGGAGATAAGCCTATTTTTGCAACAATGGTTAAAATCTTCAATTTTTCATCAGAGATGTGCCCAAGATGCGCAAAAGCGCTGGAAACGGTGAGATAAGCCTATTTTTGCAACTTTGGTTAAAATCTTCAATTTTTCATCACAGATGTGTCCAAGATGCGCAAAAGCGCTGGAAACGGTGAGATAAGCCTATTTTTGCAACTTTGGTTAAAATCTTAAATTTTTCATCACAGATGTGCCCAAGATGCCCAAAAGCGCTGGAAACGGTGAGATAAGCCTATTTTTGCAACTTTGGTTAAAATCTTCAATTTTTCATCACAGATGTGCCCAAGATGCGCAAAAGCGCTGGAAACGGTGAGATAAGCCTATTTTTGCAACTTTGGTTAAAATCTTAAATTTTTCATCACAGATGTGCCCAAGGTGCGCAAAAGTGCTGGAAACGGTGAGATAAGCCTAATTTTGCAACAATGTTTAAGGTTTGGAGGTTTCATAGACTAAAGTTGAAAATCAGTGGTTTGACTGCCATAATGAAATAGGGTCACTAATCAACGTGTTTTCTCAAAAGGCCTTCACTCAATTTCCTTGATACTTAAAATGCATACAGTGGATTATAATAATGAAAAAGGATAATTTGAAATCTTGGTTTCAACTCTAAAGGAACTCTTTAAAAAAAAGATTTTAAGTTTTGGAAACCCCAATGAAAAAGTAGCAGCTGCACGGTTTCTACTGTCAGATTGGCTCTAAGTGCCAAAAAGTGCTGGAAACGGGGAGATAAGCCTATTTTTGCAACAATGGTTAAAATCTTCAATTTTTCATCTCAGATGTGCCCAAGATGCGCAAAAGCGCTGGAAACGGTGAGATAAGCCTATTTTTGCAACAATGGTTAAAATCTTCAATTTTTCATCACAGATGTGCCCAAGATGCACAAAAGCGCTGGAAACGGTGAGATAAGCCTATTTTTGCAACTTTGGTTAAAATCTTAAATTTTTCATCACAGATGTGCCCAAGGTGCGCAAAAGTGCTGGAAACGGTGAGATAAGCCTAATTTTGCAACAATGTTTAAGGTTTGGAGGTTTCATAGACTAAAGTTGAAAATCAGTGGTTTGACTGCCATAATGAAATAGGGTCACTAATCAACGTGTTTTCTCAAAAGGCCTTCAGTCAAATTCCTTGATACTTAAAATGCATACAGTGGATTATAATAATGAAAAAGGATAATTTGAAATCTTGGTTTCAACTCTAAAGGAACTCTTTAAAAAAAAGATTTTAAGTTTTGGAAACCCCAATGAAAAAGTAGCAACTGCACGGATTCTACTGTCAGATTGGCTCTAAGTGCCAAAAAGTGCTGGAAACGGGGAGATAAGCCTATTTTTGCAACAATGGTTAAAATCTTCAATTTTTCATCACAGATGTGTCCAAGATGCACAAAAGCGCTGGAAACGGTGAGATAAGCCTAATTTTGCAACAATGTTTAAGGTTTGGAGGTTTCATAGACTAAAGTTGAAAATCAGTGGTTTGACTGCCATAATGAAATAGGGTCACTAATCAACGTGTTTTCTCAAAAGGCCTTCACTCAATTTCCTTGATACTTAAAATGCATACAGTGGATTATAATAATGAAAAAGGATAATTTGAAATCTTGGTTTCAACTCTAAAGGAACTCTTTAAAAAAAAGATTTTAAGTTTTGGAAACCCCAATGAAAAAGTAGCAACTGCACGGTTTCTACTGTCAGATTCGCTCTAAGTGCCAAAAAGTGCTGTAAACGGGGAGATAAGCCTATTTTTGCAACAATGGTTAAAATCTTCAATTTTTCATCACAGATGTGCCCAAGATGCCCAAAAGCGCTGGAAACGGTGAGATAAGCCTATTTTTGCAACTTTGGTTAAAATCTTCATTTTTTCATCACAGATATGCCCAAGGTGCACAAAAGTGCTGGAAACGGTGAGATAAGGCTAATTTTGCAACAATGTTTAAGGTTTGGAGGTTTCATAGACTAAAGTTGAAAATCAGTGGTTTGACTGCCATAATGAAATAGGGTCACTAATCAACGTGTTTTCTCAAAAGGCCTTCAGTCAAATTCCTTGATACTTAAAATGCATACAGTGGATTATAAAAATGAAAAAGGATAATTTGAAATCTTGGTTTCAACTCTAAAGGAACTCTTTAAAAAAAAGATTTTAAGTTTTGGAAACCCCAATGAAAAAGTAGCAACTGCACGGTTTCTACTGTCAGATTCGCTCTAAGTGCCAAAAAGTGCTGTAAACGGGGAGATAAGCCTATTTTTGCAACAATGGTTAAAATCTTCAATTTTTCATCACAGATGTGCCCAAGATGCACAAAAGCGCTGGAAACTGTGAGATAAGCCTATTTTTGCAACTTTGGTTAAAATCTTCAATTTTTCATCACAGATGTGCCCAAGATGCACAAAAGCGCTGGAAACGGTGAGATAAGCCTATTTTTGCAACTTTGGTTAAAATCTTCAATTTTTCATCACAGATGTGCCCAAGATGCGCAAAAGCGCTGGAAACGGTGAGATAAGCCTATTTTTGCAACTTTGGTTAAAATCTTAAATTTTTCATCACAGATGTGCCCAAGATGCCCAAAAGCGCTGGAAACGGTGAGATAAGCCTATTTTTGCAACTTTGGTTAAAATCTTCAATTTTTCATCACAGATGTGCCCAAGATGCACAAAAGCGCTGGAAACGGTGAGATAAGCCTATTTTTGCAACTTTGGTTAAAATCTTCAATTTTTCATCACAGATGTGCCCAAGATGCGCAAAAGCGCTGGAAACGGTGAGATAAGCCTATTTTTGCAACTTTGGTTAAAATCTTCATTTTTTCATCACAGATATGCCCAAGGTGCTCAAAAGTGCTGGAAACGGTGAGATAAACCTAATTTTGCAACAATGTTTAAGGTTTGGAGGTTTCATAGACTAAAGTTGAAAATCAGTGGTTTGACTGCCATAATGAAATAGGGTCACTAATCAACGTGTTTTCTCAAAAGGCCTTCACTCAATTTCCTTGATACTTAAAATGCATACAGTGGATTATAATAATGAAAAAGGATAATTTGAAATCTTGGTTTCAACTCTAAAGGAACTCTTTAAAAAAAAGATTTTAAGTTTTGGAAACCCCAATGAAAAAGTAGCAACTGCACGGTTTCTACTGTCAGATTCGCTCTAAGTGCCAAAAAGTGCTGTAAACGGGGAGATAAGCCTATTTTTGCAACAATGGTTAAAATCTTCAATTTTTCATCAGAGATGTGCCCAAGATGCGCAAAAGCGCTGGAAACGGTGAGATAAGCCTATTTTTGCAACTTTGGTTAAAATCTTCAATTTTTCATCACAGATGTGTCCAAGATGCGCAAAAGCGCTGGAAACGGTGAGATAAGCCTATTTTTGCAACTTTGGTTAAAATCTTAAATTTTTCATCACAGATGTGCCCAAGATGCCCAAAAGCGCTGGAAACGGTGAGATAAGCCTATTTTTGCAACTTTGGTTAAAATCTTCAATTTTTCATCACAGATGTGCCCAAGATGCGCAAAAGCGCTGGAAACGGTGAGATAAGCCTATTTTTGCAACTTTGGTTAAAATCTTAAATTTTTCATCACAGATGTGCCCAAGGTGCGCAAAAGTGCTGGAAACGGTGAGATAAGCCTAATTTTGCAACAATGTTTAAGGTTTGGAGGTTTCATAGACTAAAGTTGAAAATCAGTGGTTTGACTGCCATAATGAAATAGGGTCACTAATCAACGTGTTTTCTCAAAAGGCCTTCACTCAATTTCCTTGATACTTAAAATGCATACAGTGGATTATAATAATGAAAAAGGATAATTTGAAATCTTGGTTTCAACTCTAAAGGAACTCTTTAAAAAAAAGATTTTAAGTTTTGGAAACCCCAATGAAAAAGTAGCAGCTGCACGGTTTCTACTGTCAGATTGGCTCTAAGTGCCAAAAAGTGCTGGAAACGGGGAGATAAGCCTATTTTTGCAACAATGGTTAAAATCTTCAATTTTTCATCTCAGATGTGCCCAAGATGCGCAAAAGCGCTGGAAACGGTGAGATAAGCCTATTTTTGCAACAATGGTTAAAATCTTCAATTTTTCATCACAGATGTGCCCAAGATGCACAAAAGCGCTGGAAACGGTGAGATAAGCCTATTTTTGCAACTTTGGTTAAAATCTTAAATTTTTCATCACAGATGTGCCCAAGGTGCGCAAAAGTGCTGGAAACGGTGAGATAAGCCTAATTTTGCAACAATGTTTAAGGTTTGGAGGTTTCATAGACTAAAGTTGAAAATCAGTGGTTTGACTGCCATAATGAAATAGGGTCACTAATCAACGTGTTTTCTCAAAAGGCCTTCAGTCAAATTCCTTGATACTTAAAATGCATACAGTGGATTATAATAATGAAAAAGGATAATTTGAAATCTTGGTTTCAACTCTAAAGGAACTCTTTAAAAAAAAGATTTTAAGTTTTGGAAACCCCAATGAAAAAGTAGCAACTGCACGGATTCTACTGTCAGATTGGCTCTAAGTGCCAAAAAGCGCTGGAAACGGGGAGATAAGCCTATTTTTGCAACAATGGTTAAAATCTTCAATTTTTCATCTCAGATGTGCCCAAGATGTGCAAAAGCGCTGGAAACGGTGAGATAAGCCTATTTTTGCAACTTTGGTTAAAATCTTCAATTTTTCATCACAGATGTGCCCAAGATGCGCAAAAGCGCTGGAAACGGTGAGATAAGCCTATTTTTGCAACTTTGGTTAAAATCTTAAATTTTTCATCACAGATGTGCCCAAGATGCCCAAAAGCGCTGGAAACGGTGAGATAAGCCTATTTTTGCAACTTTGGTTAAAATCTTCAATTTTTCATCACAGATGTGCCCAAGATGCACAAAAGCGCTGGAAACGGTGAGATAAGCCTATTTTTGCAACTTTGGTTAAAATCTTCAATTTTTCATCACAGATGTGCCCAAGATGCGCAAAAGCGCTGGAAACGGTGAGATAAGCCTATTTTTGCAACTTTGGTTAAAATCTTCATTTTTTCATCACAGATATGCCCAAGGTGCTCAAAAGTGCTGGAAACGGTGAGATAAACCTAATTTTGCAACAATGTTTAAGGTTTGGAGGTTTCATAGACTAAAGTTGAAAATCAGTGGTTTGACTGCCATAATGAAATAGGGTCACTAATCAACGTGTTTTCTCAAAAGGCCTTCAGTCAAATTCCTTGATACTTAAAATGCATACAGTGGATTATAATAATGAAAAAGGATAATTTGAAATCTTGGTTTCAACTCTAAAGGAACTCTTTAAAAAAAAGATTTTAAGTTTTGGAAACCCCAATGAAAAAGTAGCAACTGCACGGATTCTACTGTCAGATTGGCTCTAAGTGCCAAAAAGCGCTGGAAACGGGGAGATAAGCCTATTTTTGCAACAATGGTTAAAATCTTCAATTTTTCATCACAGATGTGTCCAAGATGCGCAAAAGCGCTGGAAACGGTGAGATAAGCCTATTTTTGCAACTTTGGTTAAAATCTTCAATTTTTCATCACAGATGTGTCCAAGATGCGCAAAAGCGCTGGAAACGGTGAGATAAGCCTATTTTTGCAACTTTGGTTAAAATCTTAAATTTTTCATCACAGATGTGCCCAAGATGCCCAAAAGCGCTGGAAACGGTGAGATAAGCCTATTTTTGCAACTTTGGTTAAAATCTTCAATTTTTCATCACAGATGTGCCCAAGATGCGCAAAAGCGCTGGAAACGGTGAGATAAGCCTATTTTTGCAACTTTGGTTAAAATCTTAAATTTTTCATCACAGATGTGCCCAAGGTGCGCAAAAGTGCTGGAAACGGTGAGATAAGCCTAATTTTGCAACAATGTTTAAGGTTTGGAGGTTTCATAGACTAAAGTTGAAAATCAGTGGTTTGACTGCCATAATGAAATAGGGTCACTAATCAACGTGTTTTCTCAAAAGGCCTTCAGTCAAATTCCTTGATACTTAAAATGCATACAGTGGATTATAATAATGAAAAAGGATAATTTGAAATCTTGGTTTCAACTCTAAAGGAACTCTTTAAAAAAAAGATTTTAAGTTTTGGAAACCCCAATGAAAAAGTAGCAGCTGCACGGTTTCTACTGTCAGATTGGCTCTAAGTGCCAAAAAGTGCTGGAAACGGGGAGATAAGCCTATTTTTGCAACTTTGGTTAAAATCTTCAATTTTTCATCTCAGATGTGCCCAAGATGCGCAAAAGCGCTGGAAACGGTGAGATAAGCCTATTTTTGCAACTTTGGTTAAAATCTTAAATTTTTCATCACAGATGTGCCCAAGATGCCCAAAAGCGCTGGAAACGGTGAGATAAGCCTATTTTTGCAACTTTGGTTAAAATCTTCAATTTTTCGTCACAGATGTGCCCAAGATGCACAAAAGCGCTGGAAACGGTGAGATAAGCCTATTTTTGCAACTTTGGTTAAAATCTTAAATTTTTCATCACAGATGTGCCCAAGGTGCGCAAAAGTGCTGGAAACGGTGAGATAAGCCTAATTTTGCAACAATGTTTAAGGTTTGGAGGTTTCATAGACTAAAGTTGAAAATTAGTGGTTTGACTGCCATAATGAAATAGGGTCACTAATCAACGTGTTTTCTCAAAAGGCCTTCACTCAATTTCCTTGATACTTAAAATGCATACAGTGGATTATAATAATGAAAAAGGATAATTTGAAATCTTGGTTTCAACTCTAAAGGAACTCTTTAAAAAAAAGATTTTAAGTTTTGGAAACCCCAATGAAAAAGTAGCAACTGCACGGTTTCTACTGTCAGATTCGCTCTAAGTGCCAAAAAGTGCTGTAAACGGGGAGATAAGCCTATTTTTGCAACAATGGTTAAAATCTTCAATTTTTCATCACAGATGTGCCCAAGATGCGCAAAAGCGCTGGAAACGGTGAGATAAGCCTATTTTTGCAACTTTGGTTAAAATCTTCAATTTTTCATCACAGATGTGTCCAAGATGCGCAAAAGCGCTGGAAACGGTGAGATAAGCCTATTTTTGCAACTTTGGTTAAAATCTTAAATTTTTCATCACAGATGTGCCCAAGATGCCCAAAAGCGCTGGAAACGGTGAGATAAGCCTATTTTTGCAACTTTGGTTAAAATCTTCAATTTTTCATCACAGATGTGCCCAAGATGCGCAAAAGCGCTGGAAACGGTGAGATAAGCCTATTTTTGCAACTTTGGTTAAAATCTTAAATTTTTCATCACAGATGTGCCCAAGGTGCGCAAAAGTGCTGGAAACGGTGAGATAAGCCTAATTTTGCAACAATGTTTAAGGTTTGGAGGTTTCATAGACTAAAGTTGAAAATCAGTGGTTTGACTGCCATAATGAAATAGGGTCACTAATCAACGTGTTTTCTCAAAAGGCCTTCACTCAATTTCCTTGATACTTAAAATGCATACAGTGGATTATAATAATGAAAAAGGATAATTTGAAATCTTGGTTTCAACTCTAAAGGAACTCTTTAAAAAAAAGATTTTAAGTTTTGGAAACCCCAATGAAAAAGTAGCAGCTGCACGGTTTCTACTGTCAGATTGGCTCTAAGTGCCAAAAAGTGCTGGAAACGGGGAGATAAGCCTATTTTTGCAACAATGGTTAAAATCTTCAATTTTTCATCTCAGATGTGCCCAAGATGCGCAAAAGCGCTGGAAACGGTGAGATAAGCCTATTTTTGCAACAATGGTTAAAATCTTCAATTTTTCATCACAGATGTGCCCAAGATGCACAAAAGCGCTGGAAACGGTGAGATAAGCCTATTTTTGCAACTTTGGTTAAAATCTTAAATTTTTCATCACAGATGTGCCCAAGGTGCGCAAAAGTGCTGGAAACGGTGAGATAAGCCTAATTTTGCAACAATGTTTAAGGTTTGGAGGTTTCATAGACTAAAGTTGAAAATCAGTGGTTTGACTGCCATAATGAAATAGGGTCACTAATCAACGTGTTTTCTCAAAAGGCCTTCAGTCAAATTCCTTGATACTTAAAATGCATACAGTGGATTATAATAATGAAAAAGGATAATTTGAAATCTTGGTTTCAACTCTAAAGGAACTCTTTAAAAAAAAGATTTTAAGTTTTGGAAACCCCAATGAAAAAGTAGCAACTGCACGGATTCTACTGTCAGATTGGCTCTAAGTGCCAAAAAGTGCTGGAAACGGGGAGATAAGCCTATTTTTGCAACAATGGTTAAAATCTTCAATTTTTCATCACAGATGTGTCCAAGATGCACAAAAGCGCTGGAAACGGTGAGATAAGCCTATTTTTTCAAACTTTGGTTAAAATCTTCAATTTTTCATCACAGATGTGCCCAAGATGCACAAAAACGCTGGAAACGGTGAGATAAGCCTATTTTTGCAACTTTGGTTAAAATCTTCAATTTTTCATCACAGATGTGTCCAAGATGCGCAAAAGCGCTGGAAACGGTGAGATAAGCCTATTTTTGCAACTTTGGTTAAAATCTTAAATTTTTCATCACAGATGTGCCCAAGATGCCCAAAAGCGCTGGAAACGGTGAGATAAGCCTATTTTTGCAACTTTGGTTAAAATCTTCAATTTTTCATCACAGATGTGCCCAAGATGCACAAAAGCGCTGGAAACGGTGAGATAAGCCTATTTTTGCAACTTTGGTTAAAATCTTCAATTTTTCATCACAGATGTGCCCAAGATGCGCAAAAGCGCTGGAAACGGTGAGATAAGCCTATTTTTGCAACTTTGGTTAAAATCTTAAATTTTTCATCACAGATGTGCCCAAGGTGCGCAAAAGTGCTGGAAACGGTGAGATAAGCCTAATTTTGCAACAATGTTTAAGGTTTGGAGGTTTCATAGACTAAAGTTGAAAATCAGTGGTTTGACTGCCATAATGAAATAGGGTCACTAATCAACGTGTTTTCTCAAAAGGCCTTCACTCAATTTCCTTGATACTTAAAATGCATACAGTGGATTATAATAATGAAAAAGGATAATTGGAAATCTTGGTTTCAACTCTAAAGGAACTCTTTAAAAAAAAGATTTTAAGTTTTGGAAACCCCAATGAAAAAGTAGCAACTGCACGGTTTCTACTGTCAGATTCGCTCTAAGTGCCAAAAAGTGCTGTAAACGGGGAGATAAGCCTATTTTTGCAACAATGGTTAAAATCTTCAATTTTTCATCACAGATGTGCCCAAGATGCACAAAAGCGCTGGAAACGGTGAGATAAGCCTATTTTTGCAACTTTGGTTAAAATCTTCAATTTTTCATCACAGATGTGCCCAAGATGCACAAAAGCGCTAGAAACGGTGAGATAAGCCTATTTTTGCAACTTTGGTTAAAATCTTCAATTTTTCATCACAGATGTGCCCAAGATGCGCGAAAGCGCTGGAAACGGTGAGATAAGCCTATTTTTGCAACTTTGGTTAAAATCTTAAATTTTTCATCACAGATGTGCCCAAGATGCCCAAAAGCGCTGGAAACGGTGAGATAAGCCTATTTTTGCAACTTTGGTTAAAATCTTCAATTTTTCATCACAGATGTGCCCAAGATGCACAAAAGCGCTGGAAACGGTGAGATAAGCCTATTTTTGCAACTTTGGTTAAAATCTTCAATTTTTCATCACAGATGTGCCCAAGATGCGCAAAAGCGCTGGAAACGGTGAGATAAGCCTATTTTTGCAACTTTGGTTAAAATCTTCATTTTTTCATCACAGATATGCCCAAGGTGCACAAAAGTGCTGGAAACGGTGAGATAAGGCTAATTTTGCAACAATGTTTAAGGTTTGGAGGTTTCATAGACTAAAGTTGAAAATCAGTGGTTTGACTGCCATAATGAAATAGGGTCACTAATCAACGTGTTTTCTCAAAAGGCCTTCAGTCAAATTCCTTGATACTTAAAATGCATACAGTGGATTATAATAATGAAAAAGGATAATTTGAAATCTTGGTTTCAACTCTAAAGGAACTCTTTAAAAAAAAGATTTTAAGTTTTGGAAACCCCAATGAAAAAGTAGCAACTGCACAGATTCTACTGTCAGATTGGCTCTAAGTGCCAAAAAGTGCTGGAAACGGGGAGATAAGCCTATTTTTGCAACAATGGTTAAAATCTTCAATTTTTCATCACAGATGTGTCCAAGATGCACAAAAGCGCTGGAAACGGTGAGATAAGCCTATTTTTTCAAACTTTGGTTAAAATCTTCAATTTTTCATCACAGATGTGCCCAAGATGCACAAAAACGCTGGAAACGGTGAGATAAGCCTATTTTTGCAACTTTGGTTAAAATCTTCAATTTTTCATCACAGATGTGTCCAAGATGCGCAAAAGCGCTGGAAACGGTGAGATAAGCCTATTTTTGCAACTTTGGTTAAAATCTTAAATTTTTCATCACAGATGTGCCCAAGATGCCCAAAAGCGCTGGAAACGGTGAGATAAGCCTATTTTTGCAACTTTGGTTAAAATCTTCAATTTTTCATCACAGATGTGCCCAAGATGCACAAAAGCGCTGGAAACGGTGAGATAAGCCTATTTTTGCAACTTTGGTTAAAATCTTCAATTTTTCATCACAGATGTGCCCAAGATGCGCAAAAGCGCTGGAAACGGTGAGATAAGCCTATTTTTGCAACTTTGGTTAAAATCTTAAATTTTTCATCACAGATGTGCCCAAGATGCCCAAAAGCGCTGGAAACGGTGAGATAAGCCTATTTTTGCAACTTTGGTTAAAATCTTCAATTTTTCGTCACAGATGTGCCCAAGATGCACAAAAGCGCTGGAAACGGTGAGATAAGCCTATTTTTGCAACTTTGGTTAAAATCTTAAATTTTTCATCACAGATGTGCCCAAGGTGCGCAAAAGTGCTGGAAACGGTGAGATAAGCCTAATTTTGCAACAATGTTTAAGGTTTGGAGGTTTCATAGACTAAAGTTGAAAATCAGTGGTTTGACTGCCATAATGAAATAGGGTCACTAATCAACGTGTTTTCTCAAAAGGCCTTCACTCAATTTCCTTGATACTTAAAATGCATACAGTGGATTATAATAATGAAAAAGGATAATTTGAAATCTTGGTTTCAACTCTAAAGGAACTCTTTAAAAAAAAGATTTTAAGTTTTGGAAACCCCAATGAAAAAGTAGCAACTGCACGGTTTCTACTGTCAGATTCGCTCTAAGTGCCAAAAAGTGCTGGAAACGGGGAGATAAGCCTATTTTTGCAACAATGGTTAAAATCTTCAATTTTTCATCACAGATGTGTCCAAGATGCACAAAAGCGCTGGAAACGGTGAGATAAGCCTATTTTTGCAACTTTGGTTAAAATCTTCAATTTTTCATCACAGATGTGCCCAAGATGCACAAAAGCGCTGGAAACGGTGAGATAAGCCTATTTTTGCAACAATGGTTAAAATCTTCAATTTTTCATCACAGATGTGCCCAAGATGCACAAAAGCGCTGGAAACGGTGAGATAAGCCTATTTTTGCAACTTTGGTTAAAATCTTCAATTTTTTCATCACAGATGTGCCCAAGATGCACAAAAGCGCTGGAAACGGTGAGATAAGCCTATTTTTGCAACTTTGGTTAAAATCTTCAATTTTTCATCACAGATGTGCCCAAGATGCCCAAAAGCGCTGGAAACGGTGAGATAAGCCTATTTTTGCAACTTTGGTTAAAATCTTCATTTTTTCATCACAGATATGCCCAAGGTGCACAAAAGTGCTGGAAACGGTGAGATAAGCCTAATTTTGCAACAATGTTTAAGGTTTGGAGGTTTCATAGACTAAAGTTGAAAATCAGTGGTTTGACTGCCATAATGAAATAGGGTCACTAATCAACGTGTTTTCTCAAAAGGCCTTCAGTCAAATTCCTTGATACTTAAAATGCATACAGTGGATTATAATAATGAAAAAGGATAATTTGAAATCTTGGTTTCAACTCTAAAGGAACTCTTTAAAAAAAAGATTTTAAGTTTTGGAAACCCCAATGAAAAAGTAGCAGCTGCACGGTTTCTACTGTCAGATTGGCTCTAAGTGCCAAAAAGTGCTGGAAACGGGGAGATAAGCCTATTATTGCAACTTTGGTTAAAATCTTCAATTTTTCATCTCAGATGTGCCCAAGATGCGCAAAAGCGCTGGAAACGGTGAGATAAGCCTATTTTTGCAACTTTGGTTAAAATCTTCAATTTTTCATCACAGATGTGCCCAAGATGCGCAAAAGCGCTGGAAACGGTGAGATAAGCCTATTTTTGCAACTTTGGTAAAAATCTTAAATTTTTCATCACAGATGTGCCCAAGATGCCCAAAAGCGCTGGAAACGGTGAGATAAGCCTATTTTTGCAACTTTGGTTAAAATCTTCAATTTTTCATCACAGATGTGCCCAAGATGCACAAAAGCGCTGGAAACGGTGAGATAAGCCTATTTTTGCAACTTTGGTTAAAATCTTACATTTTTCATCACAGATGTGCCCAAGGTGCGCAAAAGTGCTGGAAACGGTGAGATAAGCCTAATTTTGCAACAATGTTTAAGGTTTGGAGGTTTCATAGACTAAAGTTGAAAATTAGTGGTTTGACTGCCATAATGAAATAGGGTCACTAATCAACGTGTTTTCTCAAAAGGCCTTCACTCAATTTCCTTGATACTTAAAATGCATACAGTGGATTATAATAATGAAAAAGGATAATTTGAAATCTTGGTTTCAACTCTAAAGGAACTCTTTAAAAAAAAGATTTTAAGTTTTGGAAACCCCAATGAAAAAGTAGCAACTGCACGGTTTCTACTGTCAGATTCGCTCTAAGTGCCAAAAAGTGCTGTAAACGGGGAGATAAGCCTATTTTTGCAACAATGGTTAAAATCTTCAATTTTTCATCACAGATGTGCCCAAGATGCACAAAAGCGCTGGAAACGGTGAGATAAGCCTATTTTTGCAACTTTGGTTAAAATCTTAAATTTTTCATCACAGATGTGCCCAAGATGCCCAAAAGCGCTGGAAACGGTGAGATAAGCCTATTTTTGCAACTTTGGTTAAAATCTTCAATTTTTCATCACAGATGTGCCCAAGATGCACAAAAGCGCTGGAAACGGTGAGATAAGCCTATTTTTGCAACTTTGGTTAAAATCTTAAATTTTTCATCACAGATGTGCCCAAGGTGCGCAAAAGTGCTGGAAACGGTGAGATAAGCCTAATTTTGCAACAATGTTTAAGGTTTGGAGGTTTCATAGACTAAAGTTGAAAATCAGTGGTTTGACTGCCATAATGAAATAGGGTCACTAATCAACGTGTTTTCTCAAAAGGCCTTCACTCAATTTCCTTGATACTTAAAATGCATACAGTGGATTATAATAATGAAAAAGGATAATTTGAAATCTTGGTTTCAACTCTAAAGGAACTCTTTAAAAAAAGATTTTAAGTTTTGGAAACCCCAATGAAAAAGTAGCAACTGCACGGTTTCTACTGTCAGATTCGCTCTAAGTGCCAAAAAGAGCTGGAAACGGGGAGATAAGCCTATTTTTGCAACAATGGTTAGAATCTTCAATTTTTAATCACAGATGTGTCCAAGATGCACAAAAGCGCTGGAAACGGTGAGATAAGCCTATTTTTGCAACTTTGGTTAAAATCTTAAATTTTTCATCACAGATGTGCCCAAGATGCCCAAAAGCGCTGGAAACGGTGGGATAAGCCTATTTTGGCAACTTTGGTTAAAATCTTCAATTTTTCATCACAGATGTGCCCAAGATGCGCAAAAGCGCTGGAAACGGTGAGATAAGCCTATTTTTGCAACTTTGGTTAAAATCTTACATTTTTCATCACAGATGTGCCCAAGGTGCACAAAAGTGCTGGAAACGGTGAGATAAGCCTAATTTTGCAACAATGTTTAAGGTTTGGAGGTTTCATAGACTAAAGTTGAAAATCAGTGGTTTGACTGCCATAATGAAATAGGGTCACTAATCAACGTGTTTTCTCAAAAGGCCTTCACTCAATTTCCTTGATACTTAAAATGCATACAGTGGATTATAATAATGAAAAAGGATAATTTGAAATCTTGGTTTCAACTCTAAAGGAACTCTTTAAAAAAAAGATTTTAAGTTTTGGAAACCCCAATGAAAAAGTAGCAACTGCACGGATTCTACTGTCAGATTGGCTCTAAGTGCCAAAAAGTGCTGGAAACGGGGAGATAAGCCTATTTTTGCAACAATGGTTAAAATCTTCAATTTTTCATCACAGATGTGCCCAAGATGCACAAAAGCGCTGGAAACGGTGAGATAAGCCTATTTTTGCAACTTTGGTTAAAATCTTCAATTTTTCATCACAGATGTGCCCAAGATGCGCGAAAGCGCTGGAAACGGTGAGATAAGCCTATTTTTGCAACTTTGGTTAAAATCTTAAATTTTTCATCACAGATGTGCCCAAGATGCCCAAAAGCGCTGGAAACGGTGAGATAAGCCTATTTTTGCAACTTTGGTTAAAATCTTCAATTTTTCATCACAGATGTGCCCAAGATGCACAAAAGCGCTGGAAACGGTGAGATAAGCCTATTTTTGCAACTTTGGTTAAAATCTTCAATTTTTCATCACAGATGTGCCCAAGATGCGCAAAAGCGCTGGAAACGGTGAGATAAGCCTATTTTTGCAACTTTGGTTAAAATCTTCATTTTTTCATCACAGATATGCCCAAGGTGCACAAAAGTGCTGGAAACGGTGAGATAAGGCTAATTTTGCAACAATGTTTAAGGTTTGGAGGTTTCATAGACTAAAGTTGAAAATCAGTGGTTTGACTGCCATAATGAAATAGGGTCACTAATCAACGTGTTTTCTCAAAAGGCCTTCAGTCAAATTCCTTGATACTTAAAATGCATACAGTGGATTATAATAATGAAAAAGGATAATTTGAAATCTTGGTTTCAACTCTAAAGGAACTCTTTAAAAAAAAGATTTTAAGTTTTGGAAACCCCAATGAAAAAGTAGCAGCTGCACGGTTTCTACTGTCAGATTGGCTCTAAGTGCCAAAAAGTGCTGGAAACGGGGAGATAAGCCTATTTTTGCAACAATGGTTAAAATCTTCAATTTTTCATCACAGATGTGCCCAAGATGCACAAAAGCGCTGGAAACGGTGAGATAAGCCTATTTTTGCAACTTTGGTTAAAATCTTCAATTTTTCATCACAGATGTGCCCAAGATGCACAAAAGCGCTGGAAACGGTGAGATAAGCCTATTTTTGCAACTTTGGTTAAAATCTTCAATTTTTCATCACAGATGTGCCCAAGATGCGCAAAAGCGCTGGAAACGGTGAGATAAGCCTATTTTTGCAACTTTGGTTAAAATCTTAAATTTTTCATCACAGATGTGCCCAAGATGCCCAAAAGCGCTGGAAACGGTGAGATAAGCCTATTTTTGCAACTTTGGTTAAAATCTTCAATTTTTCATCACAGATGTGCCCAAGATGCACAAAAGCGCTGGAAACGGTGAGATAAGCCTATTTTTGCAACTTTGGTTAAAATCTTCAATTTTTCATCACAGATGTGCCCAAGATGCGCAAAAGCGCTGGAAACGGTGAGATAAGCCTATTTTTGCAACTTTGGTTAAAATCTTCATTTTTTCATCACAGATATGCCCAAGGTGCACAAAAGTGCTGGAAACGGTGAGATAAGGCTAATTTTGCAACAATGTTTAAGGTTTGGAGGTTTCATAGACTAAAGTTGAAAATCAGTGGTTTGACTGCCATAATGAAATAGGGTCACTAATCAACGTGTTTTCTCAAAAGGCCTTCACTCAATTTCCTTGATACTTAAAATGCATACAGTGGATTATAATAATGAAAAAGGATAATTTGAAATCTTGGTTTCAACTCTAAAGGAACTCTTTAAAAAAAAGATTTTAAGTTTTGGAAACCCCAATGAAAAAGTAGCAACTGCACGGTTTCTACTGTCAGATTCGCTCTAAGTGCCAAAAAGTGCTGGAAACGGGGAGATAAGCCTATTTTTGCAACAATGGTTAAAATCTTCAATTTTTCATCACAGATGTGTCCAAGATGCACAAAAGCGCTGGAAACGGTGAGATAAGCCTATTTTTGCAACTTTGGTTAAAATCTTCAATTTTTCATCACAGATGTGCCCAAGATGCACAAAAGCGCTGGAAACGGTGAGATAAGCCTATTTTTGCAACAATGGTTAAAATCTTCAATTTTTCATCACAGATGTGCCCAAGATGCACAAAAGCGCTGGAAACGGTGAGATAAGCCTATTTTTGCAACTTTGGTTAAAATCTTCAATTTTTTCATCACAGATGTGCCCAAGATGCACAAAAGCGCTGGAAACGGTGAGATAAGCCTATTTTTGCAACTTTGGTTAAAATCTTCAATTTTTCATCACAGATGTGCCCAAGATGCCCAAAAGCGCTGGAAACGGTGAGATAAGCCTATTTTTGCAACTTTGGTTAAAATCTTCATTTTTTCATCACAGATATGCCCAAGGTGCACAAAAGTGCTGGAAACGGTGAGATAAGCCTAATTTTGCAACAATGTTTAAGGTTTGGAGGTTTCATAGACTAAAGTTGAAAATCAGTGGTTTGACTGCCATAATGAAATAGGGTCACTAATCAACGTGTTTTCTCAAAAGGCCTTCAGTCAAATTCCTTGATACTTAAAATGCATACAGTGGATTATAATAATGAAAAAGGATAATTTGAAATCTTGGTTTCAACTCTAAAGGAACTCTTTAAAAAAAAGATTTTAAGTTTTGGAAACCCCAATGAAAAAGTAGCAGCTGCACGGTTTCTACTGTCAGATTGGCTCTAAGTGCCAAAAAGTGCTGGAAACGGGGAGATAAGCCTATTATTGCAACTTTGGTTAAAATCTTCAATTTTTCATCTCAGATGTGCCCAAGATGCGCAAAAGCGCTGGAAACGGTGAGATAAGCCTATTTTTGCAACTTTGGTTAAAATCTTCAATTTTTCATCACAGATGTGCCCAAGATGCGCAAAAGCGCTGGAAACGGTGAGATAAGCCTATTTTTGCAACTTTGGTAAAAATCTTAAATTTTTCATCACAGATGTGCCCAAGATGCCCAAAAGCGCTGGAAACGGTGAGATAAGCCTATTTTTGCAACTTTGGTTAAAATCTTCAATTTTTCATCACAGATGTGCCCAAGATGCACAAAAGCGCTGGAAACGGTGAGATAAGCCTATTTTTGCAACTTTGGTTAAAATCTTACATTTTTCATCACAGATGTGCCCAAGGTGCGCAAAAGTGCTGGAAACGGTGAGATAAGCCTAATTTTGCAACAATGTTTAAGGTTTGGAGGTTTCATAGACTAAAGTTGAAAATTAGTGGTTTGACTGCCATAATGAAATAGGGTCACTAATCAACGTGTTTTCTCAAAAGGCCTTCACTCAATTTCCTTGATACTTAAAATGCATACAGTGGATTATAATAATGAAAAAGGATAATTTGAAATCTTGGTTTCAACTCTAAAGGAACTCTTTAAAAAAAAGATTTTAAGTTTTGGAAACCCCAATGAAAAAGTAGCAACTGCACGGTTTCTACTGTCAGATTCGCTCTAAGTGCCAAAAAGTGCTGTAAACGGGGAGATAAGCCTATTTTTGCAACAATGGTTAAAATCTTCAATTTTTCATCACAGATGTGCCCAAGATGCACAAAAGCGCTGGAAACGGTGAGATAAGCCTATTTTTGCAACTTTGGTTAAAATCTTCAATTTTTCATCACAGATGTGCCCAAGGTGCGCAAAAGTGCTGGAAACGGTGAGATAAGCCTAATTTTGCAACAATGTTTAAGGTTTGGAGGTTTCATAGACTAAAGTTGAAAATCAGTGGTTTGACTGCCATAATGAAATAGGGTCACTAATCAACGTGTTTTCTCAAAAGGCCTTCACTCAATTTCCTTGATACTTAAAATGCATACAGTGGATTATAATAATGAAAAAGGATAATTGGAAATCTTGGTTTCAACTCTAAAGGAACTCTTTAAAAAAAAGATTTTAAGTTTTGGAAACCCCAATGAAAAAGTAGCAACTGCACGGTTTCTACTGTCAGATTCGCTCTAAGTGCCAAAAAGTGCTGTAAACGGGGAGATAAGCCTATTTTTGCAACAATGGTTAAAATCTTCAATTTTTCATCACAGATGTGCCCAAGATGCACAAAAGCGCTGGAAACGGTGAGATAAGCCTATTTTTGCAACTTTGGTTAAAATCTTCAATTTTTCATCACAGATGTGCCCAAGATGCACAAAAGCGCTAGAAACGGTGAGATAAGCCTATTTTTGCAACTTTGGTTAAAATCTTCAATTTTTCATCACAGATGTGCCCAAGATGCGCGAAAGCGCTGGAAACGGTGAGATAAGCCTATTTTTGCAACTTTGGTTAAAATCTTAAATTTTTCATCACAGATGTGCCCAAGATGCCCAAAAGCGCTGGAAACGGTGAGATAAGCCTATTTTTGCAACTTTGGTTAAAATCTTCAATTTTTCATCACAGATGTGCCCAAGATGCACAAAAGCGCTGGAAACGGTGAGATAAGCCTATTTTTGCAACTTTGGTTAAAATCTTCAATTTTTCATCACAGATGTGCCCAAGATGCGCAAAAGCGCTGGAAACGGTGAGATAAGCCTATTTTTGCAACTTTGGTTAAAATCTTCATTTTTTCATCACAGATATGCCCAAGGTGCACAAAAGTGCTGGAAACGGTGAGATAAGGCTAATTTTGCAACAATGTTTAAGGTTTGGAGGTTTCATAGACTAAAGTTGAAAATCAGTGGTTTGACTGCCATAATGAAATAGGGTCACTAATCAACGTGTTTTCTCAAAAGGCCTTCAGTCAAATTCCTTGATACTTAAAATGCATACAGTGGATTATAATAATGAAAAAGGATAATTTGAAATCTTGGTTTCAACTCTAAAGGAACTCTTTAAAAAAAAGATTTTAAGTTTTGGAAACCCCAATGAAAAAGTAGCAACTGCACAGATTCTACTGTCAGATTGGCTCTAAGTGCCAAAAAGTGCTGGAAACGGGGAGATAAGCCTATTTTTGCAACAATGGTTAAAATCTTCAATTTTTCATCACAGATGTGTCCAAGATGCACAAAAGCGCTGGAAACGGTGAGATAAGCCTATTTTTTCAAACTTTGGTTAAAATCTTCAATTTTTCATCACAGATGTGCCCAAGATGCACAAAAACGCTGGAAACGGTGAGATAAGCCTATTTTTGCAACTTTGGTTAAAATCTTCAATTTTTCATCACAGATGTGTCCAAGATGCGCAAAAGCGCTGGAAACGGTGAGATAAGCCTATTTTTGCAACTTTGGTTAAAATCTTAAATTTTTCATCACAGATGTGCCCAAGATGCCCAAAAGCGCTGGAAACGGTGAGATAAGCCTATTTTTGCAACTTTGGTTAAAATCTTCAATTTTTCATCACAGATGTGCCCAAGATGCACAAAAGCGCTGGAAACGGTGAGATAAGCCTATTTTTGCAACTTTGGTTAAAATCTTCAATTTTTCATCACAGATGTGCCCAAGATGCGCAAAAGCGCTGGAAACGGTGAGATAAGCCTATTTTTGCAACTTTGGTTAAAATCTTAAATTTTTCATCACAGATGTGCCCAAGATGCCCAAAAGCGCTGGAAACGGTGAGATAAGCCTATTTTTGCAACTTTGGTTAAAATCTTCAATTTTTCGTCACAGATGTGCCCAAGATGCACAAAAGCGCTGGAAACGGTGAGATAAGCCTATTTTTGCAACTTTGGTTAAAATCTTAAATTTTTCATCACAGATGTGCCCAAGGTGCGCAAAAGTGCTGGAAACGGTGAGATAAGCCTAATTTTGCAACAATGTTTAAGGTTTGGAGGTTTCATAGACTAAAGTTGAAAATCAGTGGTTTGACTGCCATAATGAAATAGGGTCACTAATCAACGTGTTTTCTCAAAAGGCCTTCACTCAATTTCCTTGATACTTAAAATGCATACAGTGGATTATAATAATGAAAAAGGATAATTTGAAATCTTGGTTTCAACTCTAAAGGAACTCTTTAAAAAAAAGATTTTAAGTTTTGGAAACCCCAATGAAAAAGTAGCAACTGCACGGTTTCTACTGTCAGATTCGCTCTAAGTGCCAAAAAGTGCTGGAAACGGGGAGATAAGCCTATTTTTGCAACAATGGTTAAAATCTTCAATTTTTCATCACAGATGTGTCCAAGATGCACAAAAGCGCTGGAAACGGTGAGATAAGCCTATTTTTGCAACTTTGGTTAAAATCTTCAATTTTTCATCACAGATGTGCCCAAGATGCACAAAAGCGCTGGAAACGGTGAGATAAGCCTATTTTTGCAACAATGGTTAAAATCTTCAATTTTTCATCACAGATGTGCCCAAGATGCACAAAAGCGCTGGAAACGGTGAGATAAGCCTATTTTTGCAACAATGGTTAAAATCTTCAATTTTTCATCACAGATGTGCCCAAGATGCACAAAAGCGCTGGAAACGGTGAGATAAGCCTATTTTTGCAACTTTGGTTAAAATCTTAAATTTTTCATCACAGATGTGCCCAAGATGCCCAAAAGCGCTGGAAACGGTGAGATAAGCCTATTTTTGCAACTTTGGTTAAAATCTTCAATTTTTCATCACAGATGTGCCCAAGATGCACAAAAGCGCTGGAAACGGTGAGATAAGCCTATTTTTGCAACTTTGGTTAAAATCTTAAATTTTTCATCACAGATGTGCCCAAGGTGCGCAAAAGTGCTGGAAACGGTGAGATAAGCCTAATTTTGCAACAATGTTTAAGGTTTGGAGGTTTCATAGACTAAAGTTGAAAATCAGTGGTTTGACTGCCATAATGAAATAGGGTCACTAATCAACGTGTTTTCTCAAAAGGCCTTCACTCAATTTCCTTGATACTTAAAATGCATACAGTGGATTATAATAATGAAAAAGGATAATTTGAAATCTTGGTTTCAACTCTAAAGGAACTCTTTAAAAAAAGATTTTAAGTTTTGGAAACCCCAATGAAAAAGTAGCAACTGCACGGTTTCTACTGTCAGATTCGCTCTAAGTGCCAAAAAGAGCTGGAAACGGGGAGATAAGCCTATTTTTGCAACAATGGTTAGAATCTTCAATTTTTAATCACAGATGTGTCCAAGATGCACAAAAGCGCTGGAAACGGTGAGATAAGCCTATTTTTGCAACTTTGGTTAAAATCTTAAATTTTTCATCACAGATGTGCCCAAGATGCCCAAAAGCGCTGGAAACGGTGGGATAAGCCTATTTTGGCAACTTTGGTTAAAATCTTCAATTTTTCATCACAGATGTGCCCAAGATGCGCAAAAGCGCTGGAAACGGTGAGATAAGCCTATTTTTGCAACTTTGGTTAAAATCTTACATTTTTCATCACAGATGTGCCCAAGGTGCACAAAAGTGCTGGAAACGGTGAGATAAGCCTAATTTTGCAACAATGTTTAAGGTTTGGAGGTTTCATAGACTAAAGTTGAAAATCAGTGGTTTGACTGCCATAATGAAATAGGGTCACTAATCAACGTGTTTTCTCAAAAGGCCTTCACTCAATTTCCTTGATACTTAAAATGCATACAGTGGATTATAATAATGAAAAAGGATAATTTGAAATCTTGGTTTCAACTCTAAAGGAACTCTTTAAAAAAAAGATTTTAAGTTTTGGAAACCCCAATGAAAAAGTAGCAACTGCACGGATTCTACTGTCAGATTGGCTCTAAGTGCCAAAAAGTGCTGGAAACGGGGAGATAAGCCTATTTTTGCAACAATGGTTAAAATCTTCAATTTTTCATCACAGATGTGCCCAAGATGCACAAAAGCGCTGGAAACGGTGAGATAAGCCTATTTTTGCAACTTTGGTTAAAATCTTCAATTTTTCATCACAGATGTGCCCAAGATGCGCGAAAGCGCTGGAAACGGTGAGATAAGCCTATTTTTGCAACTTTGGTTAAAATCTTAAATTTTTCATCACAGATGTGCCCAAGATGCCCAAAAGCGCTGGAAACGGTGAGATAAGCCTATTTTTGCAACTTTGGTTAAAATCTTCAATTTTTCATCACAGATGTGCCCAAGATGCACAAAAGCGCTGGAAACGGTGAGATAAGCCTATTTTTGCAACTTTGGTTAAAATCTTCAATTTTTCATCACAGATGTGCCCAAGATGCGCAAAAGCGCTGGAAACGGTGAGATAAGCCTATTTTTGCAACTTTGGTTAAAATCTTCATTTTTTCATCACAGATATGCCCAAGGTGCACAAAAGTGCTGGAAACGGTGAGATAAGGCTAATTTTGCAACAATGTTTAAGGTTTGGAGGTTTCATAGACTAAAGTTGAAAATCAGTGGTTTGACTGCCATAATGAAATAGGGTCACTAATCAACGTGTTTTCTCAAAAGGCCTTCAGTCAAATTCCTTGATACTTAAAATGCATACAGTGGATTATAATAATGAAAAAGGATAATTTGAAATCTTGGTTTCAACTCTAAAGGAACTCTTTAAAAAAAAGATTTTAAGTTTTGGAAACCCCAATGAAAAAGTAGCAGCTGCACGGTTTCTACTGTCAGATTGGCTCTAAGTGCCAAAAAGTGCTGGAAACGGGGAGATAAGCCTATTTTTGCAACAATGGTTAAAATCTTCAATTTTTCATCACAGATGTGCCCAAGATGCACAAAAGCGCTGGAAACGGTGAGATAAGCCTATTTTTGCAACTTTGGTTAAAATCTTCAATTTTTCATCACAGATGTGCCCAAGATGCACAAAAGCGCTGGAAACGGTGAGATAAGCCTATTTTTGCAACTTTGGTTAAAATCTTCAATTTTTCATCACAGATGTGCCCAAGATGCGCAAAAGCGCTGGAAACGGTGAGATAAGCCTATTTTTGCAACTTTGGTTAAAATCTTAAATTTTTCATCACAGATGTGCCCAAGATGCCCAAAAGCGCTGGAAACGGTGAGATAAGCCTATTTTTGCAACTTTGGTTAAAATCTTCAATTTTTCATCACAGATGTGCCCAAGATGCACAAAAGCGCTGGAAACGGTGAGATAAGCCTATTTTTGCAACTTTGGTTAAAATCTTCAATTTTTCATCACAGATGTGCCCAAGATGCGCAAAAGCGCTGGAAACGGTGAGATAAGCCTATTTTTGCAACTTTGGTTAAAATCTTCATTTTTTCATCACAGATATGCCCAAGGTGCACAAAAGTGCTGGAAACGGTGAGATAAGGCTAATTTTGCAACAATGTTTAAGGTTTGGAGGTTTCATAGACTAAAGTTGAAAATCAGTGGTTTGACTGCCATAATGAAATAGGGTCACTAATCAACGTGTTTTCTCAAAAGGCCTTCACTCAATTTCCTTGATACTTAAAATGCATACAGTGGATTATAATAATGAAAAAGGATAATTTGAAATCTTGGTTTCAACTCTAAAGGAACTCTTTAAAAAAAAGATTTTAAGTTTTGGAAACCCCAATGAAAAAGTAGCAACTGCACGGTTTCTACTGTCAGATTCGCTCTAAGTGCCAAAAAGTGCTGGAAACGGGGAGATAAGCCTATTTTTGCAACAATGGTTAAAATCTTCAATTTTTCATCACAGATGTGTCCAAGATGCACAAAAGCGCTGGAAACGGTGAGATAAGCCTATTTTTGCAACTTTGGTTAAAATCTTCAATTTTTCATCACAGATGTGCCCAAGATGCACAAAAGCGCTGGAAACGGTGAGATAAGCCTATTTTTGCAACAATGGTTAAAATCTTCAATTTTTCATCACAGATGTGCCCAAGATGCACAAAAGCGCTGGAAACGGTGAGATAAGCCTATTTTTGCAACTTTGGTTAAAATCTTCAATTTTTTCATCACAGATGTGCCCAAGATGCACAAAAGCGCTGGAAACGGTGAGATAAGCCTATTTTTGCAACTTTGGTTAAAATCTTCAATTTTTCATCACAGATGTGCCCAAGATGCCCAAAAGCGCTGGAAACGGTGAGATAAGCCTATTTTTGCAACTTTGGTTAAAATCTTCATTTTTTCATCACAGATATGCCCAAGGTGCACAAAAGTGCTGGAAACGGTGAGATAAGCCTAATTTTGCAACAATGTTTAAGGTTTGGAGGTTTCATAGACTAAAGTTGAAAATCAGTGGTTTGACTGCCATAATGAAATAGGGTCACTAATCAACGTGTTTTCTCAAAAGGCCTTCAGTCAAATTCCTTGATACTTAAAATGCATACAGTGGATTATAATAATGAAAAAGGATAATTTGAAATCTTGGTTTCAACTCTAAAGGAACTCTTTAAAAAAAAGATTTTAAGTTTTGGAAACCCCAATGAAAAAGTAGCAGCTGCACGGTTTCTACTGTCAGATTGGCTCTAAGTGCCAAAAAGTGCTGGAAACGGGGAGATAAGCCTATTATTGCAACTTTGGTTAAAATCTTCAATTTTTCATCTCAGATGTGCCCAAGATGCGCAAAAGCGCTGGAAACGGTGAGATAAGCCTATTTTTGCAACTTTGGTTAAAATCTTCAATTTTTCATCACAGATGTGCCCAAGATGCGCAAAAGCGCTGGAAACGGTGAGATAAGCCTATTTTTGCAACTTTGGTAAAAATCTTAAATTTTTCATCACAGATGTGCCCAAGATGCCCAAAAGCGCTGGAAACGGTGAGATAAGCCTATTTTTGCAACTTTGGTTAAAATCTTCAATTTTTCATCACAGATGTGCCCAAGATGCACAAAAGCGCTGGAAACGGTGAGATAAGCCTATTTTTGCAACTTTGGTTAAAATCTTACATTTTTCATCACAGATGTGCCCAAGGTGCGCAAAAGTGCTGGAAACGGTGAGATAAGCCTAATTTTGCAACAATGTTTAAGGTTTGGAGGTTTCATAGACTAAAGTTGAAAATTAGTGGTTTGACTGCCATAATGAAATAGGGTCACTAATCAACGTGTTTTCTCAAAAGGCCTTCACTCAATTTCCTTGATACTTAAAATGCATACAGTGGATTATAATAATGAAAAAGGATAATTTGAAATCTTGGTTTCAACTCTAAAGGAACTCTTTAAAAAAAAGATTTTAAGTTTTGGAAACCCCAATGAAAAAGTAGCAACTGCACGGTTTCTACTGTCAGATTCGCTCTAAGTGCCAAAAAGTGCTGTAAACGGGGAGATAAGCCTATTTTTGCAACAATGGTTAAAATCTTCAATTTTTCATCACAGATGTGCCCAAGATGCACAAAAGCGCTGGAAACGGTGAGATAAGCCTATTTTTGCAACTTTGGTTAAAATCTTCAATTTTTCATCACAGATGTGCCCAAGATGCGCAAAAGCGCTGGAAACGGTGAGATAAGCCTATTTTTGCAACTTTGGTTAAAATCTTAAATTTTTCATCACAGATGTGCCCAAGATGCCCAAAAGCGCTGGAAACGGTGAGATAAGCCTATTTTTGCAACTTTGGTTAAAATCTTCAATTTTTCATCACAGATGTGCCCAAGATGCACAAAAGCGCTGGAAACGGTGAGATAAGCCTATTTTTGCAACTTTGGTTAAAATCTTCAATTTTTCATCACAGATGTGCCCAAGATGCGCAAAAGCGCTGGAAACGGTGAGATAAGCCTATTTTTGCAACTTTGGTTAAAATCTTCATTTTTTCATCACAGATATGCCCAAGGTGCACAAAAGTGCTGGAAACGGTGAGATAAGGCTAATTTTGCAACAATGTTTAAGGTTTGGAGGTTTCATAGACTAAAGTTGAAAATCAGTGGTTTGACTGCCATAATGAAATAGGGTCACTAATCAACGTGTTTTCTCAAAAGGCCTTCAGTCAAATTCCTTGATACTTAAAATGCATACAGTGGATTATAATAATGAAAAAGGATAATTTGAAATCTTGGTTTCAACTCTAAAGGAACTCTTTAAAAAAAAGATTTTAAGTTTTGGAAACCCCAATGAAAAAGTAGCAGCTGCACGGTTTCTACTGTCAGATTGGCTCTAAGTGCCAAAAAGTGCTGGAAACGGGGAGATAAGCCTATTTTTGCAATTTTGGTTAAAATCTTCAATTTTTCATCTCAGATGTGCCCAAGATGCGCAAAAGCGCTGGAAACGGTGAGATAAGCCTATTTTTGCAACTTTGGTTAAAATCTTCAATTTTTCATCACAGATGTGCCCAAGATGCGCAAAAGCGCTGGAAACGGTGAGATAAGCCTATTTTTGCAACTTTGGTTAAAATCTTAAATTTTTCATCACAGATGTGCCCAAGATGCCCAAAAGCGCTGGAAACGGTGAGATAAGCCTATTTTTGCAACTTTGGTTAAAATCTTCAATTTTTCGTCACAGATGTGCCCAAGATGCACAAAAGCGCTGGAAACGGTGAGATAAGCCTATTTTTGCAACTTTGGTTAAAATCTTCAATTTTTCATCACAGATGTGCCCAAGATGCGCAAAAGCGCTGGAAACGGTGAGATAAGCCTATTTTTGCAACTTTGGTTAAAATCTTAAATTTTTCATCACAGATGTGCCCAAGATGCCCAAAAGCGCTGGAAACGGTGAGATAAGCCTATTTTTGCAACTTTGGTTAAAATCTTCAATTTTTCATCACAGATGTGCCCAAGATGCCCAAAAGCGCTGGAAACGGTGAGATAAGCCTATTTTTGCAACTTTGGTTAAAATCTTCAATTTTTCATCACAGATGTGCCCAAGATGCACAAAAGCGCTGGAAACGGTGAGATAAGCCTATTTTTGCAACTTTGGTTAAAATCTTCAATTTTTCATCACAGATGTGCCCAAGATGCGCAAAAGCGCTGGAAACGGTGAGATAAGCCTATTTTTGCAACTTTGGTTAAAATCTTCATTTTTTCATCACAGATATGCCCAAGGTGCACAAAAGTGCTGGAAACGGTGAGATAAGGCTAATTTTGCAACAATGTTTAAGGTTTGGAGGTTTCATAGACTAAAGTTGAAAATCAGTGGTTTGACTGCCATAATGAAATAGGGTCACTAATCAACGTGTTTTCTCAAAAGGCCTTCACTCAATTTCCTTGATACTTAAAATGCATACAGTGGATTATAATAATGAAAAAGGATAATTTGAAATCTTGGTTTCAACTCTAAAGGAACTCTTTAAAAAAAAGATTTTAAGTTTTGGAAACCCCAATGAAAAAGTAGCAACTGCACGGTTTCTACTGTCAGATTCGCTCTAAGTGCCAAAAAGTGCTGGAAACGGGGAGATAAGCCTATTTTTGCAACAATGGTTAAAATCTTCAATTTTTCATCACAGATGTGTCCAAGATGCACAAAAGCGCTGGAAACGGTGAGATAAGCCTATTTTTGCAACTTTGGTTAAAATCTTCAATTTTTCATCACAGATGTGCCCAAGATGCACAAAAGCGCTGGAAACGGTGAGATAAGCCTATTTTTGCAACAATGGTTAAAATCTTCAATTTTTCATCACAGATGTGCCCAAGATGCACAAAAGCGCTGGAAACGGTGAGATAAGCCTATTTTTGCAACTTTGGTTAAAATCTTCAATTTTTTCATCACAGATGTGCCCAAGATGCACAAAAGCGCTGGAAACGGTGAGATAAGCCTATTTTTGCAACTTTGGTTAAAATCTTCAATTTTTCATCACAGATGTGCCCAAGATGCCCAAAAGCGCTGGAAACGGTGAGATAAGCCTATTTTTGCAACTTTGGTTAAAATCTTCATTTTTTCATCACAGATATGCCCAAGGTGCACAAAAGTGCTGGAAACGGTGAGATAAGCCTAATTTTGCAACAATGTTTAAGGTTTGGAGGTTTCATAGACTAAAGTTGAAAATCAGTGGTTTGACTGCCATAATGAAATAGGGTCACTAATCAACGTGTTTTCTCAAAAGGCCTTCAGTCAAATTCCTTGATACTTAAAATGCATACAGTGGATTATAATAATGAAAAAGGATAATTTGAAATCTTGGTTTCAACTCTAAAGGAACTCTTTAAAAAAAAGATTTTAAGTTTTGGAAACCCCAATGAAAAAGTAGCAGCTGCACGGTTTCTACTGTCAGATTGGCTCTAAGTGCCAAAAAGTGCTGGAAACGGGGAGATAAGCCTATTATTGCAACTTTGGTTAAAATCTTCAATTTTTCATCTCAGATGTGCCCAAGATGCGCAAAAGCGCTGGAAACGGTGAGATAAGCCTATTTTTGCAACTTTGGTTAAAATCTTCAATTTTTCATCACAGATGTGCCCAAGATGCGCAAAAGCGCTGGAAACGGTGAGATAAGCCTATTTTTGCAACTTTGGTAAAAATCTTAAATTTTTCATCACAGATGTGCCCAAGATGCCCAAAAGCGCTGGAAACGGTGAGATAAGCCTATTTTTGCAACTTTGGTTAAAATCTTCAATTTTTCATCACAGATGTGCCCAAGATGCACAAAAGCGCTGGAAACGGTGAGATAAGCCTATTTTTGCAACTTTGGTTAAAATCTTACATTTTTCATCACAGATGTGCCCAAGGTGCGCAAAAGTGCTGGAAACGGTGAGATAAGCCTAATTTTGCAACAATGTTTAAGGTTTGGAGGTTTCATAGACTAAAGTTGAAAATTAGTGGTTTGACTGCCATAATGAAATAGGGTCACTAATCAACGTGTTTTCTCAAAAGGCCTTCACTCAATTTCCTTGATACTTAAAATGCATACAGTGGATTATAATAATGAAAAAGGATAATTTGAAATCTTGGTTTCAACTCTAAAGGAACTCTTTAAAAAAAAGATTTTAAGTTTTGGAAACCCCAATGAAAAAGTAGCAACTGCACGGTTTCTACTGTCAGATTCGCTCTAAGTGCCAAAAAGTGCTGTAAACGGGGAGATAAGCCTATTTTTGCAACAATGGTTAAAATCTTCAATTTTTCATCACAGATGTGCCCAAGATGCACAAAAGCGCTGGAAACGGTGAGATAAGCCTATTTTTGCAACTTTGGTTAAAATCTTCAATTTTTCATCACAGATGTGCCCAAGATGCGCAAAAGCGCTGGAAACGGTGAGATAAGCCTATTTTTGCAACTTTGGTTAAAATCTTAAATTTTTCATCACAGATGTGCCCAAGATGCCCAAAAGCGCTGGAAACGGTGAGATAAGCCTATTTTTGCAACTTTGGTTAAAATCTTCAATTTTTCATCACAGATGTGCCCAAGATGCACAAAAGCGCTGGAAACGGTGAGATAAGCCTATTTTTGCAACTTTGGTTAAAATCTTCAATTTTTCATCACAGATGTGCCCAAGATGCGCAAAAGCGCTGGAAACGGTGAGATAAGCCTATTTTTGCAACTTTGGTTAAAATCTTCATTTTTTCATCACAGATATGCCCAAGGTGCACAAAAGTGCTGGAAACGGTGAGATAAGGCTAATTTTGCAACAATGTTTAAGGTTTGGAGGTTTCATAGACTAAAGTTGAAAATCAGTGGTTTGACTGCCATAATGAAATAGGGTCACTAATCAACGTGTTTTCTCAAAAGGCCTTCAGTCAAATTCCTTGATACTTAAAATGCATACAGTGGATTATAATAATGAAAAAGGATAATTTGAAATCTTGGTTTCAACTCTAAAGGAACTCTTTAAAAAAAAGATTTTAAGTTTTGGAAACCCCAATGAAAAAGTAGCAGCTGCACGGTTTCTACTGTCAGATTGGCTCTAAGTGCCAAAAAGTGCTGGAAACGGGGAGATAAGCCTATTTTTGCAATTTTGGTTAAAATCTTCAATTTTTCATCTCAGATGTGCCCAAGATGCGCAAAAGCGCTGGAAACGGTGAGATAAGCCTATTTTTGCAACTTTGGTTAAAATCTTCAATTTTTCATCACAGATGTGCCCAAGATGCGCAAAAGCGCTGGAAACGGTGAGATAAGCCTATTTTTGCAACTTTGGTTAAAATCTTAAATTTTTCATCACAGATGTGCCCAAGATGCCCAAAAGCGCTGGAAACGGTGAGATAAGCCTATTTTTGCAACTTTGGTTAAAATCTTCAATTTTTCGTCACAGATGTGCCCAAGATGCACAAAAGCGCTGGAAACGGTGAGATAAGCCTATTTTTGCAACTTTGGTTAAAATCTTAAATTTTTCATCACAGATGTGCCCAAGGTGCGCAAAAGTGCTGGAAACGGTGAGATAAGCCTAATTTTGCAACAATGTTTAAGGTTTGGAGGTTTCATAGACTAAAGTTGAAAATCAGTGGTTTGACTGCCATAATGAAATAGGGTCACTAATCAACGTGTTTTCTCAAAAGGCCTTCACTCAATTTCCTTGATACTTAAAATGCATACAGTGGATTATAATAATGAAAAAGGATAATTTGAAATCTTGGTTTCAACTCTAAAGGAACTCTTTAAAAAAAAGATTTTAAGTTTTGGAAACCCCAATGAAAAAGTAGCAACTGCACGGTTTCTACTGTCAGATTCGCTCTAAGTGCCAAAAAGTGCTGGAAACGGGGAGATAAGCCTATTTTTGCAACAATGGTTAAAATCTTCAATTTTTCATCACAGATGTGTCCAAGATGCACAAAAGCGCTGGAAACGGTGAGATAAGCCTATTTTTGCAACTTTGGTTAAAATCTTCAATTTTTCATCACAGATGTGC
The DNA here is from genome assembly GCF_947347685.1 of Pleuronectes platessa. Lineage (NCBI taxonomy): Eukaryota > Metazoa > Chordata > Actinopteri > Pleuronectiformes > Pleuronectidae > Pleuronectes > Pleuronectes platessa. The sequence goes on from NW_026519017.1 coordinate 296,084, forward strand.
CCAAGATGCACAAAAGCGCTGGAAACGGTGAGATAAGCCTATTTTTGCAACAATGGTTAAAATCTTCAATTTTTCATCACAGATGTGCCCAAGATGCACAAAAGCGCTGGAAACGGTGAGATAAGCCTATTTTTGCAACTTTGGTTAAAATCTTCAATTTTTTCATCACAGATGTGCCCAAGATGCACAAAAGCGCTGGAAACGGTGAGATAAGCCTATTTTTGCAACTTTGGTTAAAATCTTCAATTTTTCATCACAGATGTGCCCAAGATGCCCAAAAGCGCTGGAAACGGTGAGATAAGCCTATTTTTGCAACTTTGGTTAAAATCTTCATTTTTTCATCACAGATATGCCCAAGGTGCACAAAAGTGCTGGAAACGGTGAGATAAGCCTAATTTTGCAACAATGTTTAAGGTTTGGAGGTTTCATAGACTAAAGTTGAAAATCAGTGGTTTGACTGCCATAATGAAATAGGGTCACTAATCAACGTGTTTTCTCAAAAGGCCTTCAGTCAAATTCCTTGATACTTAAAATGCATACAGTGGATTATAATAATGAAAAAGGATAATTTGAAATCTTGGTTTCAACTCTAAAGGAACTCTTTAAAAAAAAGATTTTAAGTTTTGGAAACCCCAATGAAAAAGTAGCAGCTGCACGGTTTCTACTGTCAGATTGGCTCTAAGTGCCAAAAAGTGCTGGAAACGGGGAGATAAGCCTATTATTGCAACTTTGGTTAAAATCTTCAATTTTTCATCTCAGATGTGCCCAAGATGCGCAAAAGCGCTGGAAACGGTGAGATAAGCCTATTTTTGCAACTTTGGTTAAAATCTTCAATTTTTCATCACAGATGTGCCCAAGATGCGCAAAAGCGCTGGAAACGGTGAGATAAGCCTATTTTTGCAACTTTGGTAAAAATCTTAAATTTTTCATCACAGATGTGCCCAAGATGCCCAAAAGCGCTGGAAACGGTGAGATAAGCCTATTTTTGCAACTTTGGTTAAAATCTTCAATTTTTCATCACAGATGTGCCCAAGATGCACAAAAGCGCTGGAAACGGTGAGATAAGCCTATTTTTGCAACTTTGGTTAAAATCTTACATTTTTCATCACAGATGTGCCCAAGGTGCGCAAAAGTGCTGGAAACGGTGAGATAAGCCTAATTTTGCAACAATGTTTAAGGTTTGGAGGTTTCATAGACTAAAGTTGAAAATTAGTGGTTTGACTGCCATAATGAAATAGGGTCACTAATCAACGTGTTTTCTCAAAAGGCCTTCACTCAATTTCCTTGATACTTAAAATGCATACAGTGGATTATAATAATGAAAAAGGATAATTTGAAATCTTGGTTTCAACTCTAAAGGAACTCTTTAAAAAAAAGATTTTAAGTTTTGGAAACCCCAATGAAAAAGTAGCAACTGCACGGTTTCTACTGTCAGATTCGCTCTAAGTGCCAAAAAGTGCTGTAAACGGGGAGATAAGCCTATTTTTGCAACAATGGTTAAAATCTTCAATTTTTCATCACAGATGTGCCCAAGATGCACAAAAGCGCTGGAAACGGTGAGATAAGCCTATTTTTGCAACTTTGGTTAAAATCTTCAATTTTTCATCACAGATGTGCCCAAGATGCGCAAAAGCGCTGGAAACGGTGAGATAAGCCTATTTTTGCAACTTTGGTTAAAATCTTAAATTTTTCATCACAGATGTGCCCAAGATGCCCAAAAGCGCTGGAAACGGTGAGATAAGCCTATTTTTGCAACTTTGGTTAAAATCTTCAATTTTTCATCACAGATGTGCCCAAGATGCACAAAAGCGCTGGAAACGGTGAGATAAGCCTATTTTTGCAACTTTGGTTAAAATCTTAAATTTTTCATCACAGATGTGCCCAAGGTGCGCAAAAGTGCTGGAAACGGTGAGATAAGCCTAATTTTGCAACAATGTTTAAGGTTTGGAGGTTTCATAGACTAAAGTTGAAAATCAGTGGTTTGACTGCCATAATGAAATAGGGTCACTGATCAACGTGTTTTCTCAAAAGGCCTTCACTCAATTTCCTTGATACTTAAAATGCATACAGTGGATTATAATAATGAAAAAGGATAATTTGAAATCTTGGTTTCAACTCTAAAGGAACTCTTTAAAAAAAGATTTTAAGTTTTGGAAACCCCAATGAAAAAGTAGCAACTGCACGGTTTCTACTGTCAGATTCGCTCTAAGTGCCAAAAAGAGCTGGAAACGGGGAGATAAGCCTATTTTTGCAACAATGGTTAGAATCTTCAATTTTTAATCACAGATTTGTCCAAGATGCACAAAAGCGCTGGAAACGGTGAGATAAGCCTATTTTTGCAACTTTGGTTAAAATCTTAAATTTTTCATCACAGATGTGCCCAAGATGCCCAAAAGCGCTGGAAACGGTGGGATAAGCCTATTTTGGCAACTTTGGTTAAAATCTTCAATTTTTCATCACAGATGTGCCCAAGATGCGCAAAAGCGCTGGAAATGGTGAGATAAGCCTATTTTTGCAACTTTGGTTAAAATCTTACATTTTTCATCACAGATGTGCCCAAGGTGCACAAAAGTGCTGGAAACGGTGAGATAAGCCTAATTTTGCAACAATGTTTAAGGTTTGGAGGTTTCATAGACTAAAGTTGAAAATCAGTGGTTTGACTGCCATAATGAAATAGGGTCACTAATCAACGTGTTTTCTCAAAAGGCCTTCACTCAATTTCCTTGATACTTAAAATGCATACAGTGGATTATAATAATGAAAAAGGATAATTTGAAATCTTGGTTTCAACTCTAAAGGAACTCTTTAAAAAAAAGATTTTAAGTTTTGGAAACCCCAATGAAAAAGTAGCAACTGCACGGATTCTACTGTCAGATTGGCTCTAAGTGCCAAAAAGTGCTGGAAACGGGGAGATAAGCCTATTTTTGCAACAATGGTTAAAATCTTCAATTTTTCATCACAGATGTGTCCAAGATGCACAAAAGCGCTGGAAACGGTGAGATAAGCCTATTTTTGCAACTTTGGTTAAAATCTTCAATTTTTCATCACAGATGTGCCCAAGATGCACAAAAACGCTGGAAACGGTGAGATAAGCCTATTTTTGCAACTTTGGTTAAAATCTTCAATTTTTCATCACAGATGTGCCCAAGATGCACAAAAGCGCTGGAAACGGTGAGATAAGCCTATTTTTGCAACTTTGGTTAAAATCTTAAATTTTTCATCACAGATGTGCCCAATATGCCCAAAAGCGCTGGAAACGGTGAGATAAGCCTATTTTTGCAACTTTGGTTAAAATCTTCAATTTTTCGTCACAGATGTGCCCAAGATGCACAAAAGCGCTGGAAACGGTGAGATAAGCCTATTTTTGCAACTTTGGTTAAAATCTTAAATTTTTCATCACAGATGTGCCCAAGGTGCGCAAAAGTGCTGGAAACGGTGAGATAAGCCTAATTTTGCAACAATGTTTAAGGTTTGGAGGTTTCATAGACTAAAGTTGAAAATCAGTGGTTTGACTGCCATAATGAAATAGGGTCACTAATCAACGTGTTTTCTCAAAAGGCCTTCACTCAATTTCCTTGATACTTAAAATGCATACAGTGGATTATAATAATGAAAAAGGATAATTTGAAATCTTGGTTTCAACTCTAAAGGAACTCTTTAAAAAAAAGATTTTAAGTTTTGGAAACCCCAATGAAAAAGTAGCAACTGCACGGTTTCTACTGTAAGATTCGCTCTAAGTGCCAAAAAGTGCTGGAAACGGGGAGATAAGCCTATTTTTGCAACAATGGTTAAAATCTTCAATTTTTCATCACAGATGTGTCCAAGATGCACAAAAGCGCTGGAAACGGTGAGATAAGCCTATTTTTGCAACTTTGGTTAAAATCTTCAATTTTTCATCACAGATGTGCCCAAGATGC